>NC_066285.1:12950000-13302500 GCF_905404315.1 Leptidea sinapis
ACAGTCTCCGACTAGTGTGGCGATTCAAAGACCATCACAATGTAGCAATCATAATGTAATAAATGTATAAGCTTGTAAAATATTTAAAAATATTGTAATTTAATGACAATGCATATGTAAAAAGATCGCTTTAAGTAAATTATTCTTTTTCTTTGAAAATCTTCGGTAGAAGTGAATATAAAAAAAAAACAAAGAATGCAAAGAATTTCGTTAGTTAAACTTTGCGTTGATACGAAATTGTCGTACCGTTACAGTGATTTGACGCGGGAGTTTATTAATTCAGCTGAGCTATTGACAGATATTACTAATTACTTAATACCAAAGCAATTAACTGATAAAAATACCTGAATGTTTATGATAACTTTGTTAAATGGAGAATTACAAAAAAGCCTTAATAGGCCTTAATAACTTTAAAAGTCTACTATTATCACTACATATTATAAAACAAAGTCCTCCGCCGCGTTTGTCTATCTGTTTGTTCGCGATAAACTCGAAAAATTACTGCACCCATTTTCCCGCTGTTTTCACCAATTAATAGCTCGAGGAAGGTTCTAGTATATAATTTGATAAATTATTGTATATATTAACGATATTTGTTGGAGGTGTCGGAAAAAAAAGCCGTCTGGGAGCTTTTAATAAAAACGCTGTTTAAACCATTTATATAAAAAAAATAATGTCTCGTGGAATTGTGCGCCATATATAGGACTTTAGAAAATCCGCGATGGCATGTGTATATCACTTGAGGATAACATACGATGTCCATTTTAATACTTTAAAAAATTGGCAATTATAAAGCGGTAATGTTAAAGCTTTTTACACAAATACGATATTAATCTGTATATAAACTTAGTACACCAAAATATACAGGGTATGCTAGGTAAAGATTTGGAAATAGAGTTATTCATGAACTGTGACAACATAGATATACTGTGCATTACAGAACATTGGCTAAAATGTCATCAGTTAATTTTTAATTTAAATAGTCACCAGATTGGTAGTTCATTCAGTAGAGAACAAGCCATACATGGTGGCTCTTTAATACTGATCAGTAATGAACTGAAATATAAGGAGCGGAAAGACATTGTCAGACTCTCAATAGAACGGAATATTGAAATAGCCTGTGTTGAATTGGAGCAATTAATTATTATGAGCATATACAGACCACCCTCGGCACCATATGACAGTTTTGGAAATGTAATGGAGAAAGCTCTATCAATGATTTGTAATAAAAACAAAAAAAAAATATATGTGGAGACTTCAATGTAGATTTATTATTGGAAAATTCCTCTTTGTGCATCAAATTAAAAAGTTTGTTTCAATCATTTAACTGTAAAAATATATTTTTAGAACCTACTAGACTTACATCTTTTTCAGCAACATGCATTGACAATATTTTTACAGATTGTAATACAATAACTAATAAGTATATTATAAGTAAGCTTACTTCTGACCACTGTGGTCAGCAAGTACAATTTAAATTGCCTAGTGTTACAAATAAATCTAAAGAAGAATGTACTGTAATAACAAAAACCACAAAACACTTTGAAATGTTTTAACATAACTTCATGTTAAAACTACCATCACTTAAAGTATGTGAAAACCCTAATACACACATTATAATGCATTTTTTTAAATTGTTAGTGAGGAATATTACTCAGTATTTACACCCAAGAGTATTTTTATAAATAAAAGGCCATGCTTTAGTGACTGGGCTACTGTAGGCATCCATAAAAGTAGAAAACGACTGTATGAATTATATAATGAGAAAAAATTTAACACAAGTGTTAAATTCATTAGTTATGTTAAAAAATATTCCAAAATATTTAAAATAGTATGTAGAACAGCTAAATCTCGTTTTTTAAGTGAAAAGATTAAGAATAGCAATGATAAAATAAAAACCACATGGAGCATTATTAATGCTGAGACAGGAAAGTCTAAATCACATAAGACTGATTATTGCCTACAATATAACGGGAAAACGGTTAAATCAGAAACTGAAATAGCTTCATTATTTGACAATTTCTTTTTGAATATCCCAATCTCAACAACTGAGTCCCTAAATTCTTCACCTCTACTAGCTGAAACTATGTTGAAAGAAAATGTCGAAAAATGTTCTAAATATTTTAAATTTCAATATGTGCACTATACTGAGGTCGTTAAAGTATTTAACTCTTAAAATTAAAAAATACAATTGACCTCTGGGGTCATTCTGTCAGTTTAATTAAAACTATAATCTCTGTCATAGCTCCACAATTAGCAATAATATTTAATAAATGTATTGACTGTGGTACCTTTCCTGAACTGATGAGATACAGTAAGACAATACCTGTTTTTAAATCAGGTAATACTAGTGATCTCTCAAATTTTAGACCTATATCTGTATTGCCTGTTTTCAGTAAAATCTTTAAAAAACTTATTTTAAATCAAATGCAGACACACTTTAGTACTTTGCTGACGTGTAAACAGTTTGGATTTACGAAAGGTCGCTCAACAACTGATGTGGGTGTTGAGCTTATTCATCATATCTATGATGCCTGGGAGGATTCAATGGATGCGCTCGGTGTTTTTGTGATCTATCTAAGGCATTCGATTGCGTCCAACACGAGACTTATCAGGAAATTACAACACTATGGCATCAGGAACAATGCGCTGACACTTATTAGTTCTTATTTAGAAAATAGAATTCAGACTGTTGATATAAATGGAAAGCGCGCCCCTGGATCAACCATAAAAATGGGTGTCCCACAGGGTTCAATTCTTGGTCCATTTCTATTCTTGATCATCATAATCATCGATAATCATGAAATTGTTCTATTCGCTGATGACACATCCCTTTTATTTAAGATTAAAAGACGTGAATCAGTTTTGGATGATGTAAACAAAGCTTTGTCCAAAATTGTTCATTGGTTCAATGCTAATAATTTGCTTTTGAATAGTAAGAAAACTAAATGTATTAAATTCATAACCCCAAATGTCAGTCAGGTGAATTCAAATGTACTTGTGAACGGGGAGTACTTGGAACTTGTAGACACCACAGTTTTTTTGGGTATTACTTTAGACGCAAAACTTCAATGGCGTCCACATATAGCTGGATTGGCGAATAGACTTAGTTCTGCAGCATTTGCTGTAAGGAAAATTCGCCAGCTCACAAACGAAGACGTAACGTGTCGTATATTTTAGTTATTTCCATACTGTTATGTCTTACGGTATATTACTGTGGGGACACGTTAGTGATATTCAAACGATTTTTGAGCTGCAGAAAAGAGCTGTTCGAGCAATCTACAATCTGTCCAAAAGACATTCGTTGAGAGATAAATTTAAGGAGATCAACATATTAACAGTACCATGTCAATACATATTTGAAAACCTAATATTTGTGCATAAAAATATAGATCGTTTAAAAAAAACAGTGACATTCATAACAGCAACACTAGAAATAAACATAATCTTGCTCTGATTCACACAAGGCTAACGAAAATAGACAAATCATTCAGAGGACAATGTGTCCGTTTTTATAATAAAATCCCTGAAGAAATTTGCAAACTACAATTAAAAAACTTTAAAATATTTGTTAAACAGAAACTTTTACAAAAAGCTTATTATACAATTAAAGATTATATAACAGATAAAAGTGCATGGGATTAAAGCAATGTAAATAATATTATAATAATTTAGCAGTAGGACTGTATTATTCTATTATTTGTATATTTTCTTGACTTCAAAAAGTGATTCGGTTATCCTATTTTGAGAAATAAACTATTTGAATTTGAATTTATCATTTTAAGCAAGTTAGATGTTTTACTATTTTACATCATATAATAGTTTGATGCGATACGGCCCACCCCCCGCCTCGTCATGCCTACTACAAACAAGGAACAGTAGCTGAAGGGTATGATCATTCAGAAATACGTTTTTGTTCATTTTTAACAAATTAAATAAGATTTCACTTACGCTTACGTTTTAGACTGCATTATACCCAAATACTACCATCATATTTTGTTTCTCTGGACAGAACAGTGTCTGTCGGGTCAGCTAGTAACTATATATAACAACATTTCAAACAGATGTTTGTTTTTCCAATCGATCTTCCTCCTAGTTCTACTGTAACTATAAAATACATATTATCTACATATTTACAAAATAAAATCTATAAACATATGAGCCTGTGTTTCGGTCTGAAGGGCGCCGTAGCTAGTGAAATTACTGGGCAATTGAGACTTAACATGTTATGTCTCAAGGTGACGAGCGCTATTGTAGTGCCGCACAGAATTATTGAGTTTTTCAAGAATCCTGAGCAGCACTGCACTGTAATGGGCAGGGCGTATCAATTACTAGCTTGTTAGCTGAACGTCCTGCTCGTCTCGTCCCTTATTTTCAAAGGATATATATTTTTTTATGCAGCGTTTTCTAATATTGTTGCATTGTTTCAGATATTTCAAGTGATAATAATGACAAGCAATAATATAGTAAAGTATGACGAGTGCAGTAGTTAAGTTTGCGAGTGATATCAAGATAATATCGACCATATCAAGAACATGGACGTTCAGAAACAGCAGTTGTGTCCTCGGCTGGTGGATTACCTCACCATTGTAGGAGCAAGACCTTACACTTCCGGGAAAGGGCTAGCCCCTGTTCAGGTAATGATGATGATGAGCCAAACGACTAAATATTTGTTTTTGATTTTAAATACTGATTTAACCGACCGCTAAACACTGAAATGTAGACTTAGAGAGTGGAATTCGACAGAATGACACTCCTTCGCAAATGACTCTATTACGGTGGTTATTTTCGCAGTTCTTTTAAGGGTGCGTTTCCACTGAGGCGGAGTAGACCGAGAATTGACCAATCAGTGTAGCGAAGCGTATTCAAATTAACGTGGCCAAGAGCTAAACTAAACAGGAGGAGTCGAGTGGACTGTGGTGCCCCCGTTAGGCACCGAACTCTGCTCGACTTCACCTTCTGCCTCAGGACGACAGTATTGTACCTGTTGTAGGGAGACGATGATACTTTGCACCGCGCGCCTCCTGCTTAGACTCTAGTGTCCGCGTAAGCGGACACCCCATACCGACTAAAACCTCCTCTGTGCTGTTAGCAGCCCTGGCTTTCACAGCGAAGTAGGACGTGGGCCGTGGAGGCCGCAAAGACTACGCAACAACAGTCGCGGGGCGTCTCCTAAGGAGACTCGAACCTCAGACCGGCTGTGTGCTTGTGGGAAGGAGAGAGAATGAAAATGAAATGAAGATGAAAAGGTGATAAGAACACACTCGCCGGCGAGTGTGGTGATGTTTTGTGTAATGTATGTAAATGTGTATGTATGTGTTTATGATTGTATGTATGTGTGTTTGTATGTATGTACGTAGTGTAAATGTTTGTGTGCATGTATGTTTGTGTTTGTGTCTGTTTGTGGAGTGTGTTTGTGATTGTGTAAGTGGTGTATGTCAGCCCGTCAGTCAGTCCGTGTGTGAGTGAGTGAAGTGAAGCGATTACAGGACGAGGACTAACGTCTCGTCGGGTATCAAAACAATGTGTGGTGTATCTAGGGTGCGGGCCGCTGGCCATCGTCAGAGCGAAGAGTGCCAGTGGTTTGCGGTGGTTGACCGCGCCTACGCCTGTGAAGGCGGTGTGTGCGTGTCTGTGTCGGTGTTTGTGTGGGTGTCGCGTTCGCGATGGTGATGTCGTCATCCGGGTCTACCGTTACGTGTCTGGGACGTCTTATTGGGTTGAGACTATGGTGAAGGGTGGTGTACCCGCATGCCTTCCTAACCAAGATGTTGGGATGGTTAGGCGCCTTGTCAAAGAAGCGTCGCGAGATCTCTTTAAAGTGTTGAGCTATCGTCGGAAGCTCTAGGTCGCGGTGAAGGTCAACGTTTCGGATGAACCACGGGGCTCCGGTTGCCATGCGCGTGAATTTATTTTGAACTACTTGCAAACGACGTAAGTAGCACGGTCGGGTGTGCGCGAAAACGATGTATGGGCCGTACGATGGTTTTGTACAGCGTCACTTAGTGTTTGAGCGGAAGTTTGCTTCGCCCACACACAAGTGGATAAAGGCGACTGAGGACAAATCGGGCTCTATTGCATACCGTATCAATATGTTTCTTGAAGTTCATATTGCTGTTGAACGTGACTCCTAAGTATTTGTAATCCTTTACCCACGGTATGGGTGTTTCATACAATTTAATGACGTCGGTCGGTCGTTTTTTAGCGCGGATGCTATTCGCGTTACCGAAGAGTACCGCTGCACTCTTGGTGGGGTTCACTTCAATCCGCCATTTTCTGAACCAGTTGCCTAGTTCATCGACGGCGGCTTGAAGCACTTTAAAGTTCCTGCTCAAGGTTGAGCGGTTCAATAGAGCGGAGCCAAAGTAGAGTGCCGTATCGTCAGCGTACTGAGCGAGCTGGACACTCGGAAACTTGGGAATGTCGCTCGTGAAGAGCGAGAAAAGAGTGGGAGAGAGGACTGAACCCTGTGGCACGCCAGACCTGATGGGTCTGGGTGAGGATAGGGTGCCCTCTACTCGATCGAAAGGAGCGATCAGTAAGGTAGGCTCGTATGATGCGCACGAGCCTGTCTGGCACTCCCAATTGATACAGCTTGAATACTAAGCCGTTGTGCCATACCTTGTCGAATGCCTTCGCGACATCGAAAAACACGGCTGCCGTGGTAGCGTGAAGTTGACGCCGTACGAGAATGTACTCGGTGAGTCGGTGAGCCTACTGGGGACACGAGTGAGCGGTTCTGAATCCAAACTGTATGTTGGGTATCAGGTTGAGCTCCGCGATGTAATGATTAAGACGCGCGAGAATTAATCTTTCGTAAAGTTTCCGGATCGAGTTAATTAAGCTAATAGGCCTATAGCTACTCGGATTAGCTTTAGGTTTATTGGGTTTTGGGATACCGATAACAATGGAATCCTTCCATTGTTCGGGAAACGCGCTATTAGACAATAGAATATTAAAAATGGTAACCAATAAAGTAATAAGTGTCGAGGGTAGGATTTTAAGAACCCTATTGTTTATAGTGTCGGGCCCCGGGGCCTTCTTGGAGTTAAGCTCCTTAATGATTAGCTTCACCTCTTCGTAAGAGGTGGGTTTTATTACATCGCCTGAAGGGCTCAGAGCGGAGCGACGTTCAACTTCACGATCAACTTCGTGAACGTGTGTCGGGTCGGCTGCTGCATTTGGAGAGCACTGACTCTCGAGACTATCGGCGAGGCATTCAGCCTTCTCATCGTCATAGAGCGCCGGCTGCAGTCCCGGTCTGTCCAAAGGAGGCATGACAGTGGGCGGCTCCTGTTTGAACGCGCGAGGCAGCTTCCAGAAAGCCACATGTGATGGCTTAAGGTTGCCGAGCAAGCGGTCCCAACGTTTGCCGCGGAGTTCCGCGATACATTCCCGTACCACCCGCTGTAGGTAGCGGAGGTGGCGCCTATTCTCGACCGACGGATACCTATCGTAAAGTCTAGTAGCTCTGTGCTTCTGTGTGAGTAAGTTCCTGACCTCTGGAAGCAGGTTTAGGCGATGCGGTTGCATCGTCGGAACCTGTCTGGAGCAGGCCTTGATTCTATTCTGTATATGTGACGTCACATGAGAGATAGCACTGTGAGCCGTGTCGACCGAGTCGATGACGTCCGGTATAAGGTCAAGGTCGTCGGACTTGATAGACTCGAGATCCTTTTCCAGCCGTTGCCAGTCGATTACTGTTTTCGTCGGTGGTTGAAAGTTAACCGGTGGGCCTAGATTTAGGACGACGGGCCGGTGGTCTGACTCTAATTCGTGAAAAACCTCGATTGAATTTACATTGAGCGTTACGTTCTTAAGTAACGCAACGTCTAGAATGTCGGGTCGGTGCGCGACGTTATCCGGATAATGTGTTGGTTCGTCGGGTGCTATTACTGAAAAGTTCAGCGTGTCTGTCAGCGAATCTAATAAGATTCCGTTTCTATTTGTGGCTCTACTGTTCCAGCTGGAGTGTTTGGCGTTAAGATCGCCGCCACTATGACTGTGGCCCCGTGGCCGAGTAATGCTTCTATATCTGTGTATAATACTTGTTTGTTGGGCGGAAGATAAGCTGAAATAACAGTGATCAGCTGGTGATTCGCCATACTGACCCGGATGGCAGAGGCCTCGATGTTAGTGAGGACCGGAGGATCTATAGGTATACAGTGTAGAGACCTTTTAAAATAAATGAGGGTGCCGCCCATACGGGTGGTGCGATCATTCCTGACTAAGTTATAATTAGCGATACGCAGATCGCGTATACGTGGTTTTAGAAATGTCTCTTGCACTAAGAATAGGTTTAATTGATGTTCGTGAGCGAACTCCTTCACCAAGTCTAGTTGAGGCTTAAGGCCTTGGGCGTTAAAATACGCTATACGGAGCGTATGTGGTTTAACCCGTCCGCTTACGTAATTAGGCATCGCGAATGTTTTTATACTTTCGCCTTATATCGGTGAGGGCACGGAATATTTTGCCGTTGTCTGCCATAACTTGCAGGAGCGACGGCGGGTCGTCCCGGACAGCCTCGAGCCTGCTGGCCAGGGCTATGATTTCATCTATGTCGAACAGCTCTGACAGTTCGAACATGAAGGCAAAGGTGCTCCCGCCTTGGTTACCTGTTGCCGCGGACGCGGGCGCCGGTGGTCTCGGTCGCGGGACCGACGCCGCTGGGTGGGACGCTAGCGGTGGCCGGAGGGGCGCGGGGCCGCGAGAGTGGCCTCTGTGGCAGCGTTGGCAGCCGGAGGAGACCTCGCCCAGGCGTTTACCTTCGGAGGCGGCGCAGGTTTGAAGGTCGGAGTGAACTCCACCTTCTCTGCTCTGCCTTGCGGCTGGCGGCGCCCTGGGTGACGCTTGTGTTTGGGTGCCCCTTCTCCCCGCACAAGACGCAGGCCGGGGGCTCCGCGCATTGCGCTGGTCGAGGGCACTCCGGCGTGCCGTGTTTGCCGAGGCACTTCACACACCTCGGGGTGTGTTCGCAGTTGCGTGCCGAGTGCCCGTATAACTGGCATATGTGACACTGACCAGGCCCCCCGCGGTTGCGAGGAGCTTCGGCCCGGATGCCCTGAAGGGAGCAAACCGATTTTATGTTAAAAATGTCCTTTCCCTCTTGCGTGAGATCGAGGACGACGAGAACCATGTTAAATGGTTGTTTGTTGGTGGCTCCGCGCATACGGTGCACCTCGTGTGCAGGGTAACCCTGCTCTTTGAGGTCCGACAGAATGTCGGCCTCGTCTAACTCTCTGGGGACGTTCCTAATAACGACCCTCAGATGCTTCTCCTCAGGCAGGGCGTACGTGTGGAAACCCACACTCAGCTCTCTAAGAAGGGATGTCAAGGCGCGGTGGTCCGCTACCTCTTTGGTCTCTAATTTGATGAGAGATTGGTACACCCTTGCCTGGAAGGAGAGCATCTTCGGGATCCTATTTTTGATAACCAACCAGCGGCCTCGGTCTCCTATAAAAATAGGAGGCGGGCGCTTGGTCGGAGGCGGTACGCGGGCTTTAGCGGGCGCGGGCGCGGAAGTGGAGCCAGTCGTGGCCGCGGCTTTCTCGGCGGGTGTGCCATCAAGAGAAGGCGATTCGCGACCGCGCTTCTTCTTGCGACTGACGGTGATGAAGCCGTCAGCATCTGACGCGACACTGTCCGCTCTCGACGGTAGAGCGGTTTCCGGCTGGGCCGGTGAAGCACTGGAAGCCTGAGGGGCCTGAGGTCCCCGCGGTCAGTCCTGACCTTAGGGGTCGCCTGCGCGTCAAAGTACGCCTGAAGGACAGGCGGACGGGCTGATCGGGTGATCACTTTCCTTGGTTTGACCGAAGCTACGGAGCTTGCGTCGGAGTCATTACCTAGTTCCATTTCGGATTCCCCGTCGGAACCCGAAACGTCAGACGATGAGTTATATTTGTTGGATTTCGCTTTGATAGCGGCATCCACTGTCTCGTTGATTGTTACTTTCATTAGCAGAGCGATCTTTTCCGAAAATAACCTATCTAAGAGAGCGCTGAAGAAGCCCTCGTCGGGAACCATTGGTGAAGTTGGGTGGGCATCAACCCCCGCTGCCCGGGTCAGGCAGAGGGGGATTATAATAATTAAGTGGACAACTATAGTTAAGTTGTACACTTGCACATTAATAAATAATATTAATAATAATAAAATATGCAAAAATTAAAAGAAATTAATAATAATAATTAAGCCTAAGACTTAGCTTTGCTGGATGTAGACTGGCTGGGCCGGAACCCCGATGCACGCTGTGCAGGCCCCCGCGGAGAAGACACACACGGCACGAACTGCAACTCACAAACACACACGATTAGCGTGCAGAATCGTGAAACACAGCACAGGTGCTAACTAACACGATCGTAAAACCGGGTAATTAACACAGATAATAACTAAGCTACGTTCCGCGAAGGAACGTAACAGGTGCGAGACTCAAAGAGTCCCGAACAATAGCGCGCGATAACAATAGCTAGCCCAGGTTGCCTGAGCAGATAGTGCGATAACGCAGGTAATAAAAATATTCGAAGGAGGACAGATAACGCGGCACGTGAGCTCGCGTTGCCTGCCTGAATCGAACTGCCAACATAGTATCAAGTCAAACACAATATTGCTTGTACACTACTGCCCTTAAACCTCTTAGGTTTCAGACAAGCAATGTAAATGCAATGCTATCATATTAAAATTTATTTTACAGAAAAAATGTATTCGTGTGCTGGCAAATATTAAACAAAAAGTAAGCTGCAAACCTCATTTTCAAAAACTAAATATTCTAACATTACCGTGCACATATATACTCGATATATGTAAATTTGTAAGAAAACACCCAAATCTTTACACTAAAATCATAGACGTGCCCCGCCACAACACACGTCGTTATAAAAATAATCTTTTACAAACTAACTCTAAATTAACACTACACAGTTCCGGTCCCTATCCAATGTCAGTTAAAATTTATAATACGTTACTAGAACACATAAAAGCCGAAACCAATATTAAAAAATTTATAAGCACTTTGAAAAAGTTACTTTTGGAAAAAAGTTACGATTCTATTAATGAATACCTAGAGGAAAAAAATATTTGAATGTCTGCTCCTCTGTCGTTCATTGCTATTCCTTACGAGGTGCATGTGACAATTATTTAGTACTTAATAGCATGTAACGCATTTTATTTTAAATAAATAAAATAAAAAAAAAACTTTGAAAAAGGCCTTATACCGACTTAAAAGGGATCTAGTTTACTTGACATGGCCGCCGGTGACTATTGCCATCACTTGATCCGCGAGGCTCCCAAGGTTATGAGATTATTCTTATTTGTAATAAAAATGTACATCTATTTAGGTTTAATATATTATACAAATGATTTGAGTTTTCTTTAGTGTTAATTCCGCCAATATTTGTCTTTAAACAATTCGACACATGTTTCGGACGTGTCGAATTGTGAAACGTGATCCTCAGGACGTGTTGTCTCGCCAAAATCTGGCACGATACTGCATGCTTAGCAAGTTAGCAGTTTTGTTTAAAGACAAATATTGGCGGAATTAACACTTAAGAAAACTCAAATCATTTGTATAATTATGGATATCCGCAAAGTAACGCCTACATCAATAAATTTTGTTTAATATATTGTATATTTGGTGTATTTATGTACTAATTATATCAACCTTCGTTAGCAGGAATTAATGGCTATAATATCTGGCAAATAGCGGATAAAATACGTACACATAAGATGCCCCTATGTGTTCCAAATTGTTCTATAATAATGTGCGTGTTCTATAATAGGTACTGTTTTCTTTCTGTGTGGGCGCACCTAACTGATACAAAAATGGATTGAACTTTGTGCTTTTGATTGACGATTAGAAATGGATAATCTAAGGGTGTTTTGGTACTTATAGTAACATTAATCTTCCGGGTTAATTCTCCCAATGGTCCCTGAATAAAAACAGATACTTGACTGACCAGTGGCGGTGCGATGTTGAGTTTTGTTGATTCAGTCTCGACGAGATATCGGAGTACCTGCTTGGTACAGGCAGTATAACACAGGACCCAGCCATGTACCTTGGCTCTACGCTGATGGATTTAAGTTTTATAATAAATGCATAAATTTGACATATTATATAAGTGTATTTTTTTTATTACATGAATAGCTTTTGAATTTGATACTCACGGTCAAGGTAAATAATTATATATATGTTATAAGTATAGTATGTGTTGATCCCGTTGAGCAAAGCAAATTCAAGACAAAAAATATAATGAATTTATTGTGAACAGGCACCGGAGTTGCTCCGTAGATATCCCCTCACCAACCACGATGACTTCCCTCTACCGCTCGACATGGTGTACTTCTGTCAACCCGAAGGATGCGTATCCGTGGCCCAGCGGCGGCAACTATCCAACATGGCCGCCCGTGATACAACCTCCTTTGTGTTTACCCTTACGGATAAGGATTCAGGTATGTTTAATGATTTTCTTTTGAAATAACATAACCCTTTGGCCCACCTGATCAGCCTCATCTGCCCAAAACATATGATGCCGTGAGAGAAATGCAGAGAAGTACAGTTAGGAAATTCTCATGAAGAAGTAACAATAGCAACACTGTACGACACTACAGTACTGATCTGAACAGTATCGTTGACGCCGGTGCTAACGCGTTTATTCCGGATTTCATACTCAAAAGGCATAGTCCCTGACTCATGGAAGTCAGCCCTTGTCCATCCGATCCATAAAAAGGAGACAGTTTGGATCCGGCAAACGGCTTATAGCTATATTAAAAATTTGTGTCTTCTATCGAATCCTCTCTTGAACCTTGTCCAAGTCCAAGACTAAAGTTTGCGGGTCTACCACAAAAAAATCCTATTTATCCACTTCCAACTCTTGCACTCGCAGAACAGCTCGAATTGTCGTGGGCCACACTTGGCCCAATTGTGATCCAATCGTTCACAGAGCACTCTCTGTAAACGATTGGATCACTTGGCGTTACGTAGAGACGTCGCTTAATTGTGGGTCTTCTACCACAATTATCACGGGGAGTGTTCTGAAGAGCTGTTTCACCTGTCTTGCCGCCGAATTCCACCTTCGCACGACACGCCCCAAATTAGGATATCATCCCCACCATCTGGATGTGTGGCGTTCCTCGAGTGCGGTTTTCAAGGAACTTTCTTCCACGTACTACTAAGCTGTGGAATGAGATTCCTTGTTTCTGGTACGACATGGGTACCTTCATAAAAAGCGCGTACACGTTCCTTAAGGGCTGACAACGCTCTTGTGATTGCTCTGGTGTTGCAAGATAATGTGGGCTGCGGTGATCCGTTAACACCAGAGGGTTTACCATCAACTTTTAATAAGCGATGCGATTCCGATGCAGGTCAGTTTAATTTAGGTACCTAACCTAAACTGAATTACTAAAATTCGTACTATGAAGTGCCTTTTACTGAATGGCGCTGAGATCGCTTATGTTTGTGGTTCGCGGTGGGAAAAAGAGATGACGCTTTACTGTCGTTGCACTTTGTCTCTCTTACTCCAACATATGCGTTGCGTTCCTAAACCTAAAATGGTATGATTAGAGCGGTTTTTTTGTATATAAAATACTAAAACTACTAAAATACATTTTGAAATTGTACTTATTAAATAATAGTAATATAAAAAAATATAGTTCTTTGAATTACAAATTAAATGTTTGCTTAGGTGTTTTCGTAAAAATAACGAGTTATGAACGCACCTCCATTGATGTTTGATTTGACATGAGCACAGAGTACATTTTTTTTAATTCGTTCTTGCAAACAGTCAGTTTCAGTATTTTGTTTTACAAAAAGTCCAATAAAGTATTCTCATCTCATCTTTCATCAATAAAATTTTTCCTTTTCTGTATGTTTTCACTATATTAAAACGTTACGTTTAAAAGTTATTAATAACACGATTCACTTTCCTCTAAGGAAGTAGCAACTTTTTTCGAATCGCTTATTTTTACACATAAGCTATCCAGTTTAGGTTGAAATATTTCCTCATGGTACGAATGAATGAACGAACTAAATCAGTTTGCGATTCAATTGACATCATTGCGATTTAATCACTTGATTTGACGTCAACCTAAATTAGATAGCTCAAATCACATCGTGCTCCGAAATAGCAAAGCAGTTCATTTTAGGTTGTCAATTGAATCGCAATAAGAGTTCATGGTAGGCCCGCAGGTGACCCGTACGCTCGTTTGTCCTCCTTTTCCATAAAAAAAATCAATAGTGCCACCGTGAGCGGCAAGATTAGGACATTATAAGTACAAATACAATATTTATTGCAAGTCTAGTTTAGACTTAAAGCAACAATATATTTTGTGATAAGTGATCACCGGAACCCAAACTCTATTGTAACACGGGAGGAAAAATAAAGTGTCGAATAAACTTACAAAGGTATTATGAATCCGAAAACTTATAACACAGTGGTTAATTTCTAAACATTTATTAATGAATAATATTGTTATCAGTCAGATAATGATGACTTTTTATACAGGCAAGACACGTTACGGTATATGTGTGAACTTCTACCGCGCCGTGGAACGGGCCCCCGCTCCCGGACCGCGGGAGAGGGGTGTGATACGACGCGAGTCCTGGAGGAAGTCCATGGAGAAGAGTTCCGATTCCGCCTTCTCCAGGTGAACATTAATTACATCTATTTGAATTTTCATGTGAAACTATTATCATTACAATTATGTCGAAATCATTAAAAAAAGTTAATTCTTATAAATTGAATTCTAGAATAAAAGAGGGTGAATGCTGGCGATGGTTGCGGGTGTTCTTCAATATCGGAGAATTAAATTAAAATAAATAAATCAATTTTAAGATTCTTAGTGGAAACGAGCAGCAACAATAGTAATTAACGAACTTTACAAAAATCATGCAAACCAATATTAGACAAAGTATAGCCAGGAAACACCGTTGTAACTAATACAAAATACTTAATAAAAAAAGTCATATTCATAAATGAAAAAGCCATAATATATATAAATTACCATCACTATTTCACAAAATTACAAAAGAGTGCGTCGTCACTCGACCTTGTGTTACAGTAGATGATATTTTACCATTGGACGTATGGCTATTAGAAACCATCAAAGAAGTAAAATTGTACTGCCAACCCAACCATATTCAAAATTACTCTAGGGAAATGTTATTATGCGACAACAGTAAAGAATATTATTTTTATAGTTAAGAATAGAACATTTGACGCTGTTATTTTCTCCAGAGACCTTAGTTAGCGTTGTTGTCGTCTAGAATATTAAAAGGTCAAACAAATGATACATAAGTACCAAAATTGTTGTCTTCTTGTCATCGTAACTTCGATGTGGGTGTACTGTTCCAGATTTAAATTTGATTTCATCTTTAAATAAAACACATAAAGAGTTAAAACGCGTGTAATAGTAACTGTGTCTTTACATCAGACTAGTTAACCCGAGCGACGTCACAAGACTTTTCCTGATCTCGTTTTCAGGTTCTAAACTGAATTCGTTCATAAGCAGTCCCCTCTCCAAACGCAACATTGATATTCGTTAGTTAGTTCCCCGTCGGAACTCGTTTTCAAAAATCACTCGAATTTTTGAAGTATCCATCTTTCTTGTCTAAGCTGAATAAAAAAACAACTGAAAGTCGGATCTCGCAATAATAACATAAGGTTACATCTTAAAAGTAACTTCTGATTAATAGTTTTTCACATTGACTAAGATTTATTTCGCTTATGGTTGCGAAAAAAAAAATATGTAGACAAATAAGTTTATTATTCAAATGTTTATAATTGATTAATTAAAGGGCCTTTCTCTTGATTCTTATACAAAAGTAATTAATATATTTTTTATAATAGCGTACTTTCACAGTGGCATATACGAACATTACCCTACCTATTCCAACCTCTACATTAAAGCCTAATTTCAACTAGTTATACCAAAATTTCACCATAATTTGAATAAATTAACGCCAGGCGTTCGTTTCAGTGACTATAGAAGCAGCAACGTGGCGCCCAGCGACTCGGAGCGGGAGTCGAGCGCTCGCCTGCCGCCGCCGGCCCCGCCCCCGCTCGACTCGGAGAGCGGCGGAGAACATTCGCCGGCTCCCAGCCCCAGAGCAGCCAGGAAACGTCAGGTACGTAGCACATCCCCAAATCCCCAATATCCTCGTCTCAATTTGGCTTTAGGAAGAACTTATCAACGGAAGATGCAGTAACATCCTTAACTTCGCTAATTACAGATCAACTTGACAAGAGAAAGTAGTGCCTATCAGTCTTTATTGACCTGAAAAAGGCATTTCATACTGTATCTCTCCCCATACTTGTGCAAAAACTGGAATCTATTTGGACTAGAGGCACACAACTTTTAGAAATTATTTATGTAATAGGAAGCAAAAGGTTAAACTGGGCCAGCTGTCAAGTCAGGATATCAACATATTATGTGGCGTACCGCAAGGAAGCGTGTTAGGCCCTACTTTATTTTTAATTTACATCAGTGATCTCTGTAATTTACAAATTAACAAAGCCACAATCTTCTCGTATGCCGATGATACGGCGATTGTCTTCGCCGGAGACACCTGGCAAGAAACAAAATGCGCCGCTGAACAAGGGATGGCACTAGTTGGAAATTGGTTCAAATACAATTTGCTCACAATTAATAAAGCTTAAACAAATTATTTGCCATACCTTCTACAAAAACAGTCAACCCACAAATTATTTAAAATTAAAATACACTTTTCTGAAGACACTGCTAGTATGACATGAAATACATGTTATAGGCGACCAGCGGCTTTCCTGGTTCCCTCAAATTGAATATGTACGCGCCAGGATTAGAAAATTTATGTGGATATTTAAGTTTCTTAGGTACATAGCTCCCTGTATTCACCAAAAAATAAAGGCCCCCAGATATATTTAAAGCATGACATATATATAGATTTAGTTCAGTCTGTTACTGTATATTGTTTCGCGGTCACCACCCCATGTGGTGCTATTAAGTCAAGATTACTGGAAGCCCAAAGAGCACTTTTAAAGGTTATGCACTTTAAGCGACAACGTTTTTCTACAGAAAGCTTCCTTTATGGAAAAGGAGGACAAACGAGCGTTCGGGTCACATGGTGTTAAGTGATCACCGCCGCCCACATTCTCTTGCCACTCCAGAGTAATCACAGGGGCAGAATCCTCCGGCCCTCGACACTGACCTATGCGGCACTACGCCGCAAATTCACGCCGGTATTCTGTGCGAGTGTGGTAATTAAGCTCGACGACTCTACCCCGATTGTGCTGACGTCATAAGACGGCAGCGTGGCACCTCCACTTCTAAAAAGCCCTTAGTCGCATCTTACGACACCCTTGGGCCTGGCACTCCCCTATTCTTTTTACGCCCCGGGGAATCACAGGGCAAAATATTAGCTCTGTAACTTACTAACAGTCAGAAAGTTATATATTGTACAGTGTGTTCTAAAATTGCATAAAACAATAACATAAGATCTTAATATTGAACACAAACGAAGGAAAGAAAATGTTGCCTTTGTTACACCATTAAGGACGGAGTTCTCTAGCATGCAGTATAAATTTCGTGCGGCAATTCTTTATAATTAAATAAACAAACAGATACATATATATATATGTATCTGTTATATATATATATATATATATATATATATATATATATATATATAATATAAACGCCCAATGAATGAAAAATTGCATTGATCGCCTGGATACTACCACTAAATTATGATGATACTGAGTTGATCTTACGATACTTATGCACACACATGTTTTACCATAATAGCGGTTGAATTAAAAATGTATATCAAAAACGTAAGAAACACATCTCTACCTATTTTAAAAGAAAGTTAAAAATGGTCCGTGTGGGAATTTTACTATAATATAAATGACTATACATATACGATAATATACCTAACATTTTGGAAGAGCAGATAGCTGCTAACAAATATTTAAAATAACATCACACTGTGGATGAACCTAGCAACCATATGATGAGGATGGTGTTTGAGCTTAGCTGTGGTACCACTAATAAAAAACAGCAGAAATCAATACATTGTAGATACCGCAGCAGAATATTATATAAACATGTTTGGAGATAATGTAAGTACTAAAGAATATGATATATAAAACTAATTAATTATATAATTGTTACAGCGGATCCGGAATCACTCATTAACATCGTTATGCCTCCTGTCACATCATCCATTTTTCTCAACATTCCGAGAGTGTCTGTTTATCTTGAAGAAGCTGATAGATGCGTGCAATGAGTCCTCTAGTCCGCGGCGCCTTGGAGCGTCCAGGCAACTGTTCAGGTAACGCATTACATCTTTTGATTTTTACTATTTTCTGATTTTGGTTTTAGGGTGAAGCTAGAGGTCGTACTTCGTATTTTTTGTGTTTTTCTTCATTAATAGCAGAGAATTCATTAATTTCATTAAAGAAAAATGACCTCTTAATCATGGCATAATGAACTTTGTCATTTGTAATTAAACTTACATTATCTGTATACTTAAAAAAATATTCAAAAAAAACGAAAGCAATGATCGAATTCATAATTTTTATTAAATAGTAGGTATTTATGTTAAAATTACAGATGAGAGTAGTTATGTTTTTAGCTTTCAATAACCTTCAGGCTCTAAAGAGTTTTTGCTCTCGTACTAATATGTAGATACGACATCTTCTTAAATAGCAAGCGCTATGTCTGTCAGTCTTAAATTCAGCGTATTGGGCACCGATTACATCATGATACTGTGTCCGTCCCCCTCAAACCGGAATACACCGGTACAATTGAACAATACGCTGCTGGAAAAATTGTTGTGTTGGCCGTTCTGGCCTCGAACACTACTGGCATTAAATAGGTGACCTTTCCAGAGATACAGTGTGGTCGGTCCTCACCGGGCAAGCCAACGACAACACTCCCACCATAGTGCTGCACGACGTCAAAGAGATAGAGACGTGGATACTGCGGCTGCTGTCAGCGCCCGTGCCGGTGCCAGGGAAGACCAGGGTGGAGCTGGAGGTATTGTCGCCGACTGCGCATGCGCCGCTGGTGTTCGCGCTACCCGACCACACGAGGTTCACACTCGTCGACTTTCCACTGCATTTACCTTTGGAGTTATTAGGTAAGCAATTATGATAACTGTTGCTATAACATTATTTTTGTAAGTACTGGTTCACGCACTCCGGGCAAATGCCGACCTTAAACTTACTTCAAAGAATACGTGAAAAGGCGGCGAAGTGATTGAACAGAGCGAAGGAAATTTGAACGACCTCGAGCAAATATTGAAATAATAAACAAGATGAATTGAGAAGAGTGTGTGTTAAATTCATTCTATCAACTCTTCTTTTAATTTGAAACATATCATAAAAGTTTATCACTAACAGGAGTGGACACGTGTCTTAAAGTACTTACGCTCATAATGCTGGAGAACAAGGTGGTGGTGCAGTCCCGGGACTATAACGCGCTGTCCATGTCTGTGATGGCGCTGGTCTCCATGCTGTATCCCCTGGAGTACATGTTCCCGGCCATACCGCTGCTGCCCAGCTGTATGAGCTGCGCGGAGCAGTTACTACTGGCTCCCACACCGTTCCTGATTGGCATTCCAGCGACATTCTTGATCTATAAGAAGAATTTCAAGTAAGAATTACTTACACACTTAGAGGTTTTAAGTAAATTTACATAGTTTTTATTACTTGAGTAAGTGTAGCAATGAGGATTTGCACATAACCGATAACCTGCTATCGAAGGATTATGATGATCCAGTAAAAAAATCAGCGTTCTAAACACAGTCGTAGGTACTTACTCGAGTAACAACCATTTAATTTATAAATTAAAAATACCCAGCAGTGGAATTTTTCGATATTCTGACTATAGTTTTGGATTGTTTGTAGGTTTTATTGCTATGGCGCTTGTTTAAACTATACTACCTGAATTTGATATTTTCTGTAACCACGATAGAATGGAAAAGCTCAGTCTAAACTCTGTCCCATTAGGGCAGGTGTTCCCCAGGGAAGTGTTTTGAGACTACCACTGTACCTGTTTTTTACTCGTACCGCAGACTTCAACATCGGTACATTTGCTGATGACCGTACTCTTAGCTTCTCATTGCGATCGTAAAGCGACTTTACAAATACATCAAAGAGGCCTAATGAAGTATCTCACTACCGCATGTAATGGCGCATAAAAGCGAATGAAACCAAATCTGTAAATGTCATATTCACATTGTAAAGAGACACCTGCCATGTTACTTCTCCTTCACTCGCCACACACACTTTTATCTTATCTTTCGTCTGTTAGTTTTCTTTCACCATCGTTATATTTTTATTTCTATGCTTAATTACTTTCAGTGACTTACAAATTTAAGTGAATAAAATTTTCGTAACTAAACAATATATTTATTTACCTATAATTATTATGCAAATAAAAATAAATGACCGTAGATCTCCTTGATTATTTCCAAGAAAAACTCGCAAAATATAATAGAGGGCGATAGTTTTTATAACAATATTAATATATTGTGCAATTGGTAGGTTTATTTAAACTAGTTATAGTAAATTCTTATGATACTTTTATTACAAACAGGTTGCCAGATGACATATGGCTGGTAGATTTAGATGCAACAAAATTAACATCGCCGACGGGTAACGACCAGGAGTTGCCTGCGTTGCCCGAACCCGAGAGCTCGGTGCTAAAGAGTCACCTGAAGCAGGTAACTTCAGATAGTATAACACAGGATGTTCTATAATCTATGTAACACACTATTTATCTTTACACCGCGCCGTGGGGCACCTATCATTGTTGCTATGCTGTCTTCGGTGAATGTTTCCTCTACTTAGTGCACTTAAATTTTGAAGCAGGCAACACAACTAAATCGATTGCAGTTTTAAAGTCAATGTCATGATAATTAAAAACAACTATTAAATATTATTGGAAGGTATATAATTAATTAAAACCATAAGTAGTATGGAGTACTCTCTCGTTGAGAATATTGTTGTTGTTGTATGGATGTATTGTTGAGTAGGTTGAACGAAGTTGGAATCATCCGTCGCGGGTTTGATCATTGGACGCTTGGTTTGTCATATTCAGGTGAGCGTGTCGGGATTATATTTGATGGAAGCCATCGTTATATGAATGTTCACTATTTTCTTTATGAACAATTTACTTACATACTTATAAGAATACGTATACGTTATATTTATTTATATATTGTTATGACACTGCTTTAAAAATGTAATCAAACTGTCTCTCAATTAATATCTAGCGTCTCTATCTATTCTGTACCTAATGAATATTAATATATTGATCAGACTCACTAACATTTCACTTTTCCCTGTCGCGCTAGGCAATGCAACACATGGGGACATCCGGATCTGGAGTAAATATCTCTTTTTACATGCACACTACTTTCAAATACTATGCTACACTTGTGCTATGCGTATGCATATGAGGATGCCGACGTAGATAACATACTGCCCTGCATATCATATATTATATATCTACTAAACGAAATTAAATGTCATGACTGAAAGTATAGGCATATATACAATTTTACGCGAAATAATTTAGTTATTTATCATATTAGAAATACACATGAGATAAAATAAAATATTAGATCACGATTAAAGTGATTTTCGTGGTTGATTATTATGGATATTTCTAGCATTCTTCTTGATTATTCTTTAATATGTACTTTGAATATAATTGATTAATTTCAGTCATGTTGTTTAAAATAAGCATGTGTTTGTGATTGTAAATAAAATAAATTGAAACCCACATGATATTTTAAATGAAAAGAAACTTTGAATCGCTTTATAAAATAATATTTTTGTGTTTAGTACCTAACCATTTATATATGTTGTTCTTTAAGTGCGACTTTCAATATTGGATCAGATCGCACTTTTGAACCAAGATTTAATGTTATCCGTCAATGTCGAATAGTAAAATGTATCCGTCGATGACCACGGCGACATATAGATCAGTTGTTGACATGCAAAAAGCAGAAAATTAAATGAAATATAAATTCCGGATCGGATTTATATGAAAGCGGATATAAGTGCGCGTGGGTTTCGATTATTGTAAGAACTTTTAGTTAAAATAAATTTTAGTTAAAATAACGGTTTGCCTACTTTTATGACGTAGGTTTAGTGAAGTTTAGCTGTTAAATATTTTAATATGTTATAAAGTATCTAAAAGTTGCTTAAACATTGCAATAATAGTGCAAACTGAATGTCTGTAGTTAAAGGAGTTTGCTAATATTGCATTGGTTGGTATGAACGGTGCTATGGCTAGCATTACACAATGTGTGATTGTTATGTATCCGAGCCTCTTCGTCGAACTGTCTTACGTCAGTGAGATGGTCTATGGATCTTAAAACATTCAGTTCATGAAGAAAATAACTTAAACAATCACGAGATTGGATACCTAGGCTACCCTTGAGCCACTCCTTTACTGGCATACCTGTTTACGTTGGTAAGTGCATTGTCTTAAATAAATGAAATTGTAGAAAATGGGGTTAAAAGTAAAAAATCACGCCTGCTAACAATATCTGTGGCCCTTTTTACGAAGCTAGAAGAAACAAATGTTTAATATCACTTTAGCTACTACTATAATTCTGTATATTTTCTACATCTATGGCTCATATGGCAGTGCTGCGCAGATAGGTTTTTTATATCAGAGTTTACACGTTCCTATGTTTGCTAGTACAGTACAAGTTAGGTTGTTATGCTTCACAAATGGCATTAAACTGTTATTAAATGTTGGTATCGTTTATCAGGCACTTAGCAGCTTAACGACATCGACTGCTGAGCAAGCTACAGCTCCGATACTGCCCTCGAGGAGGGACAGCGTGGGCGGAGCAACTCTTAAGTAAGTTTTTTTTTACTTTACAAACTTTATTTTATGGTTCCTAACATATGAATAACTAGCTGTTACCGCCTGCGTCGCTGGGCGAATTTTAAAAGGAAGGAACGTTGGAATTCGAAAAATAAGTACTTATAAACCATCTAGGATAAATTTCGCATCGAATGGTGGTAGTTTCATGTCGATACGATCAGCGGTTTAGGCGTGAAAGAGCATCAAACAAAAACCATTTTCATTATATACATATATATATATATAGATTTCATGACAATACAATACAATTAATTTCGCCTTTCAGATACTCATATTATGTACTTGACATTCTTCCCGAGTCTACCTAATCACACATTTAATTCAATATTTTTAAGGCGATTAGAACACTTTTACGTATAAATTTTTTGCATTTTTATAACGATATACCATTATTTAGTATTAATTACAAAGTAGCCTACGTGGTCACAGGCGACGTAAATTGACAGGAGTTGACAAGTTGGTCAAAAGTTAAAACCAACGATTAAAATAATTTACAAAAGATTTTTTATACAACGAACCGAGATAAGCGACACGTTCACTTGATGGTAAGATCTGCCGATAGAAATCAAAAAATTCTGAGCCTAATCGCGATTGCGTTCGTCACATGAAATGTAGCCCAGTTATACCAGAGCTCCCTCGTCCTGAAGGGGCTTTAAATAAAAATAGCCTCCTTATGTACTAGTTTCGTAGGAAAAGACTCTGCTGTAGTATCAACTTTTATTGATACACAACAAGAAATTATACATTTACTACTTAAAGCTAAGTAGAAACTTAAACCCGTTCGGGTTTTACCGATCTAGACAGCAAAGAAGCCTCCACAGAAGTGAGTGAAAGGCCTGTGTAACATTAAAATGAATGTGTTAATAATGTCTGTAGGGTGCAGAATGCGTCGTTCAAGAGCCAGGGGTCGCACAGCACGCCAGAGAGCCGGCGCGTGTCTGTGGGCAGTGCGGGCCCCGCACAGAGACATTCGTTCACGGCCGTGCAAGCTCCGCACGGCGCCGCGCTCGCACCGCACTCGCCGCAACCCTTCAACCCCCTCATCTACGGCAACGACGTAGACTCCGTCGACGTGGCTACGAGGGTCGCTATGGTGAGCTCCGTACAGGTTACTTTACTCTTTTTTTCATCGAAAAGGGAGACAAACGAGCAAACGGGTCACCTGATCATCGCCGCCCACATTATCTTGTAACACCAAAAGAATCAAAAGAGCGTTGACGGCCTTTTAGAAACGTGTACGCGCTTTTTTGAAGGTGCGGGTGTAGTGTCGTCCCAGAAACACCCCACAAGGAAATTCACACACATTCCACAGCTTGGTTGTACGTCGAAGAAATTTCCTTGAAAACCGCTATGTGGAGGAACGCCACACATCCAGATGGTAGCGATCATATCCTAATTTGTAGCGCGTCGTGTGAAGATGGTATTCGGCAGCAGGACTCAGATCAAACGACTCTTCAGAACACTCCCCGTAACAAATGCGTAGAAGACACACAAAGAAGCGACGTCTTTACGCAACGCCAAGTGATCTAGACGTTCACAGAGCATTGGATCCCCGACTATTCGCAAGTTGCAGGCGGTCAAATGGTTCGAGCTGATACTGCGTACGCCAGAGATGACAGCAATACTCTTAATGTAGTTGTACCTTTGTTGAGCGCTAGAATGTGGGTCGGCTTGACGTATTGCCGTACTCTTTTTATGACGCCAAGCCAGAAAATATACTTACCTACTTTTAACATAATATTATTTCAATATAGATTATTTATTAATATATTGAAAAATGTATTTCGCATTATCATGACTATATACCAAAGTATTTTAGTTTATAATTTTTATTATTTAATTGGCATTTTATTTATTTTTTTGTGGCAACGAGTACCTTAATATAAATTGCTACTTGCAGGTGCGGTTCTTCAACTCACAGAATATTCTAGCAAACTTCATGGAACACACGCGCACTCTTCGCCTGTACCCGCGGCCCGTGGTCGCCTTCCAGATCAACAGCTTCCTGAGGTCGCGACCCCGGACCTCACTGTTTTTGAACCGGTTTGCAAGGACACAGGTAACTTAAATTGATTAACATTTTGTCGGCTGGCTTAGGTTTCTGCCTATTGAGCAAAGGGTTGTGGGTTCCATACCTGCTGTGGACGTCGCATTTTATTAGTTCTGGATTTTAATATTTTCATTAATTATATAATGACGACCCATATAGCTCAGTGGTAAGTGATCCTACCTATTAAGCTAGAGGTCCCGAATTCGACTCCCGATTGGATTGAACATTAATATGTTGAATAATTATGGATGTTGGTTTCTAAGTCATGGATGTTTAAGTATGTGTACAAGTCCATGGTATCTTCCTTTTTTACACATGCATTGCTAAGAGGCTTCTGAGCACGGTCTAAGATCTCTTCATACACTTTGATCAAGGTCTTCACCCCTTTTTCACAAAAATTAATCTTTGTCACTCCTTACGCGCAGGATAATAGCTACGTTTCACTTGTGAAGCTTCTTTGGAGTCTTCTAAGCTCAATTTATTTCTGATTGATTTGATGAATGAATATGAATTTAGCAATTTTAAAAATATTTTATTCCCGCAAATGGTTATCGTGTTTTGTTATTGCTTCCATATTTGTGAATAATTAGACGAAAATAATTAACAACCGTTCTGAGATAAGTTTAATTTTGAGGATATAATAAAAAGATTGTTCATTACAGAATATTTAATATTCTTCGTTAGTTATTGTTAAATCTACCTGTATTCTTAAATACAGGGTGGCGCAATAGAACGTGCATATTTAAAATATTGATTAAAAAATAAATACAAAAGGTATAGTTAAAATAAAACTGAGGTATTATTAAGAAATAACTGAAGTTTATTTTTTAAAAATAACATCGTCTAAATGATGACCCTCTCTACGACGACACTCCTCTAATCGCAAACGGAAGTTATTGAAAACTTTCTTCAGTAATGCTGGTGTAATTGCTGCCATTTCACCACGGATATTCTCCTTGAGCTGATCGATGTTTTTCGGATTATTGCTGTAGACTTTGTTCTTGAGGTATCCCCACAAAAAAAAAGTCAGGAGGCGTCACGTCTGGACTACGTGGGGGCCATGGGATATCACCTCTGTTCGAAATCAGTCTGCCAGGTAACATCTGTTTCACAACCGCCATGGAGTCATTTGATGTGTGACAGAGATTGCTGCCCATACTGTCACTTTAGGACTATGCAGTGGTTTCTGGTGCTTGAGTTTGGGATTCTCACTGTTCCAGTAACGACAATTTTGACGGTTTACGAACCCATTGATATGGAAGTGGGCCTCATCTGAGAAAAGGATAATGTCAAAATTGGAAAATCGATTAAGCATTTCATTAGCAAATGCGAGCCTTGCTCCGAAGTCAGACTATTTCAATTCTTGTGTTTACTGCAGCTTGTAAGGATGCAGTTTAAGATCCAAGTTTAAAATTCGTTGCAAACTTCGTCTCGATAAGTGTAAGACAGACGATCTCTTGCGAGTAGACATTTGTGGATCTCCTCGTACAGACTGCATAACTCTCTCAATATTGTCGTCGGTCCTAGATGTTCTTGGACGACCTTTTGCTTGTGGTTTAAACGTTGAACCAGTCTCTTCAAAACGCTGTACCCATATTTTAATTAAATTAGCACTCGGAGCTTCACTAATTTGCCGTAGTCCATATTCAGAACAATATAAACGCCTAGTAACGATGTATGAACTAGAGTTCTTGTAAAATGCGCGCACGCAAAATGCGCGACGCTTCCCGTCGAAGTGACTCATAGTGACTAAAACTCCATGAGCCCGCCTACCCAACGATGCAGACTCCCCCACCCGCGCACTTTCTACCCCGCGAAAAAAGATGATGCAATATGCACGTTCTATTGCGCCACCCTGTATTAAAAATGCTTTATATGTTTGAAGTTAAAGCTGTTTAAAACAAATTGAATTGATATGTGCTGGCTGTACGATGGCCTGCTAAAGTCACGTTACATGGACAGGTTGCGCCCCGTCCTGCGTTATTATAACACCAGTGCAAATAATAAATATTGATGAACTGAGGACTGAGTGTCAGTTTAATGGGAACTGCAACCGATAACATGTAACCTGAAAGACTGGAAACACGTGTTTTTATGGGATTAGTAAGATGGATGTGTGGACCTTCCTGATGGTAAGTTTTCACCGGCTCCTGCCACACCGGAGGAATCACTGCCCGTTTGGACCCTCTAATGAAAAAAACCTACCTCCTCATTATATTAATCTGAGATTTGCTATTGCATTGCTAGGCAAAAATATCTAATACACTATTTTTTTCTCTTATAAACCCTCCACTATCAAAAATATTTCAACATTTTATAGGCAGTGGAGTTCTTAGCGGAATGGTCCCTCACACCAACGAATGTAGCATTCCTGCGCATCCAGACTGGAGTGCTGGACCCGAAGCAGATCGGAGACAAGCCCAAATGGTTCGCCGATAGCCTGCAGCCTGTGCACTTTGCTGTGTGGGACGACGGCAGCTCACTCAACGGTGCATTGAGGCAGCTGCAGAGACAGGACAACCAGCCCACGGGTAGGATTGATTACAGCTACACGGGACCTTCCACCGAGAAGTCTTGGGATAATGGGCGCAATGCCTGCTGATTGGGATTATGTTGTGGTACGCTACGCCTTAGATGGATTTTCCTTGCTTTACGACTCAAATCATAATCTCAGTATCTTCTTAAAGTTAAAGTGGTAAGTCCCTAGCGCGATAAGGGTAGCGAGATTGTCATGATCAAACATTCAGCGAAAAACATTTGCTTCAATTATAATAATTTAAATTAATTTATAAGTGTATTTATATGTGTAAGTATACATTTTCTATAATAAAGCTGCATAATAGTAAGTATTGGTTTATATTAAGATGAAGGATATTTTGATTTTATACATAATTATAACTTGCAACACACAAACCTAACCGGTATGCCATATAGCATTATAAAAAGCATGCGTCTATGACAATGAACATAAAAGCAATGTAATCCACGTTACGGGCTAGTGTGATGACAAATAATAACACATTTTATTAGTAACTGCAATATAGTGTTGTACATAACTTCTGGAAACTACTGGTGGAGTATCCTCCTTATGCACCTAACCTAGCCCCCTGTGATTTCTTTTTATTCCACGTTGAATTATTATTTAAAAAGACAGAGATGCCAAGATGATGATGCCGTAGTCGCTGCACTACAGGAATTTATAGTTCTACACACCTAGAACTGATGATGAGTTTTTAAAAGAAAGGAATTTTAAGTTTATAAAGATAATCCAAGTGTTTACAAGGCGACTGTATCGAAAAATATTTTCGATTAAAATATAAAAGTTACCGGCAACATACGCATTGTTACTTTTTATTTACCGCCGTAACTCTTCCATCAAGAATGACGAATAACGTTTACAATAACGTGTTAGTGAATATTAATGAGGGTTCAAAGTAAAACATTGCCATTTTGTACTGACAATTCAAACACTTAAGATGACCTGTCTAAGCCACGTGTCCACCGTGAAATTCTTATCAAGAAGCAACACTATGGCTAAGAGAAAGCGCTTTAATTTTTATCATTAAGAATCCCCGACAATCAAGATACAAGTTTCACGGTGGCAAATGGATCGAGCTGATTCTGGCGTGCGCCAGACCAGAGATGACAGCAATACTCCATGTGTGGCCGGACCTGCGCTTTGTAGAGCGCTTGAAGAATGAATGAATTGAATGTGCTCTATTTGTGAGCTTCTTGGAAGCCAATTTGGCTTTGTTTTCCAGGTGACCGCGGAATTGGCAATTTGTTTAACGCCCCTCGAACTATATATGTATATATTCGGATATTTCTAAAACGAATCCAAAATCTGTCATCATACCGCTTGTACCTATGTATATTTTTTATATAAACCTACCTATCGATAGGTAGGTAGATGTAAATAGGTACCTACGTACATGAAGCTAATTATGATAAGGTCTGTTCGAATAATATTTGTTTTCTTCGACTTGCAGATGAAAGCGGTTCAGACTCAGAGGGCGCAGGAAGTACTAGTTCCTCATATTCGTCTCTAAGCGACTTTGTCTCCGAAATAGCATCTTCAGATTTATCACCAGGTAAGCTCGCCACTCATTTCGAAGTACATTTTTAACACATTTGGTACACCTGCCATAAGTGAATGAACAAAATTCGATCCATTTGACTGAGTGTAAGAGATACTCGAATGATGGGAGCCCAGATTATAGTAAAGGGCTCAATCGCGTTGCATTGAGTGTGTCTTTACATTTATAACGGGGAGTGTTCCGAGGATTTGTTTTACTAGATCCATGAAGCCAAATAATGTCACCATCACACCATACACCACAAACAAAAATATCCACCTCGCCATCTGAAAATCTAGCGTTTCTCTACAGTGCGGTTTTCAAGGAACTTTCTACTATGTCCATCCAAATTGTGGAATGAATTGCAATATCATATCTTTCCATTTTGATACGACATGGAAGCGCGTTGGTACAATCACCCAAAAAGCTAGAACGGCTCGTGTTATTTCACTGGTGTTGCAAGAGATTGTTCAATTAAAAATAACGAAATTACTGGCGATTTGAAGAAAAAAATAATGTGTGCAACACGTGGTAGAAATGTAACCTTCAAAAATGATGAAGAATTTTATTATAAAAATGATGAAGATCTCTACCAAAGTATAATACGTACAAGTATACCAAACACTACGGTTGTTGTGATGCCTTTTCTCAAGCTTTGTACTACGCATGCGCGCAGAAACACGTATTAACACACGTACAACGCTGAGGCCCAAGGAAACTGTGTGAGCTTGCCTTGGTAAACACGAGTGGAGGGGGTACAAAGAGAACCACGAACACCAACGAACAACAACAACAACGGCCAGCACTTGTATAATAATTTTAAGATGTGCATTGTGCATGAACCTCTAAACGGCATATGAGGTCCTGCTCCATGTTGCTAGGATGACACATCATTTCAAACGTTATGAAATGTTTAGAACAAAAGTAATACGATATTCAAAAGAATTGTTAAAAAACGTTTGTGTGGTAAAGGTTACTATAACATAAATGACTTTCTTAATGATTCCACAGATTGGGAATGGAGCAACCGCCCTCAGGCTATTAAATAATAAGTTTAATTGTACAATATCACTTTGTTAACATATTTTTTGATGAAAAAAAAGCCCGCTGAGTTTCTTGTGCCCTCAATCCTGTACACTTACCTGTTTGTGTCTCTATCGTCTCGTTTTAGTTGAGTTTCAGATCACAACGATTCTAATGCTCGCCAACTCTACCAATAACATAGTGTTAGCTGCATTTTTACAGATTTCAAAGGATGTTATTGCCATGCTTTATGCTATTATGCTAAGTGATGGTTTACTTTGCAGGTGGCACTCAGCACGTGGTGGGTGAGACATACAACGCCGTGATACAAGTACCAATGACGTTGTCGTCTTCTTTGGATCCCAAAACGGTAAGAACTCCTGAGGATAGGTATTATAAACTGTTATCTTATAGGATATAAAACTATTGCTATTTAAGGCACAAAATAATTTTCTATTGACAGAACTTTAAATTATTATTATCATACATATTCTTCCACTATCCTTATTTTAAAACTTCACCTCAAAAGACATTTTAGTTATTATTTGGGGCTTCTATTAAAATTGTTTAAACGACAATGTATAGGGGCTTTAAATAGTTGAGTGAAAAGACATAATTCAACATCGTATACTTTAAATTTTATTATTAAGTTAAGTTAGTTAAGCAATAAGAAAAGTGAAGTTGTCATTTTAGTACGATTAAGTTTTTTTCAAAGGTAGGTAACATTTAGTAAGTCAGTTTTATTAATTCAGATAGAGCTCAGTTAAGTATCTTGAAGAAATTTAAGGAGAAAAAAGTATTGTCTTTGATGTAACAGGTTCCTGTTTATTGTACCTGCAGGTGTACAGTCCTCCGTCATCACTGATGTACGCGGACGAGGTCGGGGCTCGGGGCTCGGGGCGGGAGTCCACGTCCCCCTCGCAGTCGGCCTCCAGCTCCGAGCACAGCGACCTCTCTGACGACGAGGCTCCTGCGCCCACCAACGTCAATGATGAACCGGTTAAGAAAAGCGTAAGATTACTTCTTCTAAATAAATCTAATTTTTGTACTTAGTATTACAACGACCAGGCTAGGACACTTCATATGCAGGGATCCTTGCCATCATGTAAGTTATAACAACATGTAGTTTCTAAATACTTTCAAAGGACATTTTTTGTTCATGTTCATGTTTCTCTTATTGTTTATATTTTTGCAGTTGAAATTGATTAATAAACACTGTCAAAATTTCAGCATGTTTAACTATTGTGGCAGTTTATTAGATACACCCTGCTGACAGACAGACGGTCGGAGGGACGGCAGTGGACTCTAGTACTAGGTTCTTGTTGGTTTCTCTTTGGTTATCCTAAGTAGCACGCTGTATGAACATTACACCGCGATCATAATCCAGTGTTTATCAAATATGAAATTATTAGTTTTATATCATTCATCAACAGACCAACTTAACGGTAGGTGGTCATCCATGCCCAAGTGTTTATTTGAACAACTTTCAGATGTATGCATTTAAGATAACTGATTTTTTTTAAATTTTTGGGTTTGTTAAATGCGCGGGTCTATTTAACCCCCTGAATGCCTCACATCCATTGGTTCCCACTACCTTGAAGAAGGTATAGAAATCAGGACTTATAGATACATAGGGTTGATTATAATAATACGTGAAACTCAATACGGTTCAATGAGTGGCTGCATCTGATGGTGGATCAGTTCTTTTAGATTTAATATTTTTTGCATCTGGGAGGGAGTGACTTATCAAAGGCGTTTGACTGTTTCGATCAACCGAGAGCTCTGTGCTCAGAGTCAACGGTTCTACGTACACCACAGCGCCACCGACGCTGGTGAATATAAAATGGCCTGCCTATTTGTATTGTAGAGAATATATTACGTTCTATATGAAACAAAATTTTTCTTTATATATCACAATACAGGACACAGACAGTGGTAGCTTCGGTCGTGAGTCAGACTCAAACTCGACCACAACTCCAGCGACCGTGGTTCGAGGAGGTTCGATCGTGACATCACAGCGGGAGGATTCCCACTCTACACGGGGAGGATTCTTGTCCAGAACAAGGGTAATTAGATCCTTATTCACAAAAAGAACTTCATTCGTGTTTCCAAGTCAATAAGATGTGGTTACTTTAAAACAAACTAACTTAAAATTAAGAGATAGTTATTCTGAAGTTTAAAAGTTGAAGTTGTTGACTTACTTACTCCGAAAGTTGCACTTCTTTTCGAAGCGGTGACAGTGATTTGATTGAGATCAAAAAGAATACTCAAGGAACCAATTTTGAATAAAATTTGATAATGTTTATTGTTTATTATGTGTTTCAAGAGTATAAGCGGCAATAAGTAGCTCTCATTAGGTGTCCTCAGACGACTCCTTGGTCCTCCTATTAAATAGAAAAGTAAACCAGTGCCAGGTCAACAAAATGCAGGTCCGGCAACATATGTAGCTGTCATCTATGGTCTGGTGCACCTCAGTATCAGGTCGAACCATTTGACCGCGTGCGACGCAGTCAGCTGTTCGAATTGTTGGGGACCCAGTGCTCTGTGAACGGCTAGATCACATAGCCTTGCGTTGAGACGAAAAAAATTGATGGAGTAGGAGGACAAACTGCATATCTAGCGAGTCGCCAAGGTCTCTTGCAACCTCAGAGGTATTACAAGGGTACGTAATGGACACTTTACACGTTATACCAGTGGGAGGCCTCTTTGCAGCGAATGCCGACTAGATTACGGGTACCACAACGGCACCTATTTCTGTTGTGAAAGAGTAATGTGTAAGCATTACTGCGTTTCGGTCCTAAGGGCGCCGTAAATTACTGAGCAAATGAGACTTGACAACAGCTTATGTCTCAAGGTGACGAGCGCAATCCTGAGCGGCACTGCATTGTAATAAGCAGGGTGTATCAATTACCATCAGCTGAATATCCTGCTCTTCTCGTCCCTTATTTTCATTAAAAAAAAACATTACAAACACGCGTTGTAGAGCTCCGGTGGTGGAGTGTCTCGCCAGGCGTCCCAGAGTTCCCTGCTGGAACAATTCGCAGCTCAAGCCAAGGAGTTAGTGCGAGAAACCACGAGGCAAAGCAGTCAAGAAGGACTTCTGGCACATATGGATAAGGTATGTCTACATGTTTTGTAATGGGAACAGGGCTAATGCTAAGAAACTGGAAAAGTTCATTTATAATTATTGGTAAATGTTTAATTAATGTGAGGTTTTAGTAATTACAATCCTTTAACTTATGAAAATTTCAGTTAGGTTTAGATAATTATTATAATAGGTTACATGCAATAAAATTCCTGCTAATAGAAACCTCATGAATTAATAAATTCTAATAATAAAAGGTATTATAACACTTTTGGACACATTATCAAAATATAAAAGAAGCATTATAAATTAAGTAAGAATTTATTGCTAGTTATATTAGCATTTATTTTGAACACAGAACAGTTTAAAGAGATGCCTTTTACCTGTTCTGTGATTTTGACAATATTTTTATTAAACAAATGACTTCATTTATTATTTTCTTAGTTGAATTTTTATTGTATTTTTTATGATGAAGAAAGGACAAGTTGAACAAGCAGAGGAATCGAAAATATTTGCTCCCTTTGATAAGGTATTGTGTATTGAGAAATGCGAGAGTTATGTTATTAGCTAACACTAAACTTGTGCATATCAAGTAGTTAGTAAATAAAGTTTGTTTATCACGTCTTTGAAATCACGCACATTATTATTATATAATTCAATGCTGGTTATAATAATATTGTATCATAGAAGCTAAATGCAAGTATTTTATATATAGACATATAAAGCTCTACAAATGCATTTCATATTAGAGAAGCATGATATTACCTTCAGCCCTGTCAAGCCAGCAGATATCATTTTAACACATTTCTCAATGCTAATGTAAATGTAGTTTGGATAGTGGCGAGGTAGTTGTAATGATAAAAATGAGCATTCCAACATAAGCTTTGTACGCACTAGGAGACGACTCTAAAGACATATGTATATTGATATGACTTACACACCTTATTTTGAAGAAAAAAAAATACATATAATACAAACAAATGTGAGAGCAAAGAGTTTTAAGGCTATATAATCATTATTAATCCTTCACAAATCCCACAAAATGCTAGTTAGTAAGTACCTACCTAAAGTAAAATATAACAAACATGCTATAATAATTAAAATTATAGTTAATTTTTAGTTAATTAAAAGTTTAATTATTTATATATATATAATTAGTTAGAAACTTATTCAAAAATAATTTTGTCAATTCATTGCATATATTTTTCTAAATCTTGGATCTTCGCCGACGTACACAACAACTGACGGTGTGCTTCATAGCATTGTATATTATGATATGCATTTTTTCTTGTAAGCACTAAAGTGAATGAATGAAAATATATACTTATATTATAATGGTTAGCTTGGAGTGTCAGAACCCAACGGTGTGCTTTGGTATAACTACCCAAACACACAGAAAGTTTTGAATAAACAAAATATCATGCATGTGGCACTTTCGAATTTCAAAATATTCTCTATTAATTTCTACGATTTCATTTAAATTATCGGGTATCGAAAAAATTAAGATTCGTCGGGAAGATTTTCGCGGGATGAGTATATATTCATAGACATATCGTGTCATGGACATTATATAGCATTTAGCGATGAAGGGATCTTGAAGGAAGAAATCAACGTAGTATCAATGTCTAATAGTAGACTAGTACATGCTTGCCAGAGGCTTGCACTGCTGTGAGCAACAAGTAACCGGACACAAGGCTCCGTAGGGTGCCGCTTCGCAATTCGCAAAGGGCCCGCACACTCAGCCCTCAAAACGAAGGACTCCCTGGATAGCACACTGGTCAAACGGCTGGATTAACCTCCTTACAACCCTGGTTTTGCCTCGTGTGACTTCTTTTAATCCCTAAAATAAAAAAATGTGTGTGTAATTATGTACGCACACAAGAAGTTATTCTTCTTTTACGAATTGAAACAAAAATCTTTTAAAACATTATTGTAATAAAGATGGTATTAAATACAACTAATGAAAATTTTATTATACCGCATAATTTAGTTAAATAAAGTGTAATTAAATATCATTAATTAATTTTATACAATTAGAGAGAAATAATGTTTTTTATTTTAAAACTTTTATATAAATTGAAATTTATATAATACTTGACCATTGGTTGGGGTAGATATAATGTGAGTACTTGAGGCTTCGTAGTTGAAGTATGATATAAATGTGAAATGGGCTAGTTGACCAGCTAATGCCAGGGTGTCGAATTTCCGTGAAGGTATGCGCGCGCATCGTAAAAATTTTCTCGTATAACTTTTCCAAAAATAAAAAAATCAGCTCAAAGAGATGCAGAAGTGGACATGAAGGTGAGTGGAGAGTTCTTGTATGTTGCGAAATTGACGCGTTATTATTGAGAAACACAGGATGAGCAAACTTATTATTATCTTAGTCATTAATACTTATAAAGATAAAATTTCTTTCTATTAGTTCATTCAACATTCAAGCAAACAATAAAAGAAAGATTACGACGATCTTAATGTGAGTGTTACAAGTGAGGTTGTCAGCTATTATTTTGAGTTGAGTTTTATAGTTGTAATAATAATAAAACCTATTTATTTGCAATACTATTAAATTACATTCTTACAGTTATCATCTATGATTTCATCCATTATAATAAATATTACTTATTAATATTGTTACAATAATTATTTACATAGTAGATAAGTATATATTATCTATATTTCACATGATTCAATATGGTCCACCTTTTTCTAGGACTTCCTTTTCTCCTTTTTCCTATTGGCCCTTCACACATAATTGCCTCTTAGGTCTATCTATTGTCTCTACATCTTGCTATATGTCTAGCCCACTTCCACTTCTGTTTCAGAACATTTTATGGTTGTCACTCGTTAAAACATTGCCTTGCTGCGCCCCCTACACGCCACTGAGATTGTATTTTGCGATAGTGAAAGTGTTAACCAATGAATGTGTCCTAGTGCGTACAGACCTTAGAGTATCAAAGTCAACTTAAACTAATTCATTTATATTCAATTATCCACTAACAGCTCACACACCACGCTAAAAAAGCAGCCGAGGAGGCGTCTAAAAGTGTTCAAGAGGCTTCTAAGTCTGCATTAGAAGCGAGCAAAACAGCGACAGCTGTCAGTAAGAACACGCTAGAAGATCTGACTTATGTGGGGAAGTCTACGCTCGGGGACCTTACTAAGAGCGCGAAAGAAGCGGCTGCTAAGAAGGGCTTACTGAAGGTGCGATACTACATTCTATTACACACAGAAAAACAAAAAACGCTCGATGATCCTTGTACATGTTTCATTGTTAACAAATAAATTCCCATTTTATTAAATATTATGATCACCAAAAATTACCAAATATCATTACTCAAAAAAAAACAAATTTGTACTAAAATATGTGAAAGAATGTTTTACACTTGAATTGTGCTGCCGAACTAAGGATGTCACTAGTTGCCACTTGGTTAAAATGTAAATCACATATGATATGACAAAACAACGTTTGCTGGGTCAGCTCGTATATATCTTATGTTATAAATATCTAATGTCCTTAACACCTTATGTACATACAGGGTGACAGTGATGAAGGTTCTCCACCTCCCGCGGGCCGCAGAGAGTCGGGCGCGCTACAGACTACTACACTGCTCGCCACCACGCATAGGGACTTCTTCTCAAACATCAGTTCTGACCTTAACGGATTAGCCGCTTCTACGTCCACCATGTTCAGTGACTTTTTCGGATCTAAAGGTGATTTTCTTTAAAGTTTGTTTTATAATAGGAATACACGATTAATTTACGCTGTTTTGTTTGTTCCATAAAAAAATCATTTAAATAAACAACACTATCATGTTTATTTTATACATAGGGTCAGTTTTACCAGTGAGAGGCTCCTTTGCACAGGATGCCCGCTATTTCTGCCGTGAAGCAGTAATGTGTTAGCATTACCGTGTTTCGGTCTGAAGGGCGCCGTAGCTAGTGAAAATACTGTGCAAATGAGACTTAACATCTTATGTCTCAAGGTCACGAGCGCTGTTGTAGTGCCGCTCAGAATTTTTAGGGATTTTCAAGAAAAAGAAGATTATTAGAAAGAAAGGAACCTTTTACGCCAGTAAGCTGCGTCCGTCAGGCGCGGTTAAAATTAAATTGTGAACTTTGTAACTCTTTTTAAATACCTTTCTTCTGAATCTTGCTTTCAAGTTTACTTTTTTACTTGGGATGTGGATACATTTTTGTGACCTAGAACCGTGATATTTGGTTTGAATCAATTTATTATAGCACAAGCAAAGGGAAAACCTAATAAATATAAACTTGCTTTTAAGATATTATAATAGTGGGGGAGCAGTAAGATATTATAATAAGAGTGGAGCACATGGTCTAACGAAGCACACACGTAAAAACACTTCGCAGACTTGATTCACGTCATCGCAGAAACATTTAAATACCCAATAGTTTATATGAACCCTGTTCCGTCGCAAAACTATATCGTTTCGTAGCTTTCTGATTTTTTTTTTATTTTTTTTCGCACTTTCATCTCTAGTAGTTGAAAAAGTTGACAAACGTAAAAAAATTATTTTAGTTTTTCTAGATCTCAAGAAAGCTTTTGACACCGTCTCTCTCCCCATTCTTATACATAAACTAGAAGCTATTGGTATTAGAGGAACGCATCGACAGCTATTTAGTCAGTATCTTTTTGAACTTAAAAAGCAAAGAGTAAAACTAGGTGACTGCGCCAGCAAATACGAGTCGGTATCGTAAGGCGCGCCACAAGGCAGCGTTCTTGGACCAACCCTATTTTTAATACATATATATAAATGACTTATGTGATATGAATTTTAAGAATGCAAATATCTTCTCATATGCCGATTAAACTGCATTAGCATTAATTTGCCGAGCTAAAAACAGTATCATTCAATACGAACAGAATATGGAACTCAGCTCTCTTAAATAAATTTTCATTTCAAGAAGAGTTCGGCTTTGGAAATCGGCCGTCAGCCGAGTGAAGAATAAGTGCGATTAGAGTGAAGTTGTTTTATAAGAAGTGACGTGACGGTGTGGTCGGTGCAGGCAAGCAGGGCCCGGCCGTGAGCCCGTCGTCGTCGGCGTCGTCGGCGCCGCTGTCGGCCACGTTCGGGCCCTTCTCGCAGGGCGCGCGTGGCCTGGTGCAGCGCTCGCCGCTCATCAGACACACGCCCCCGCCGCGTGCCGCTACCCCCGCGCACCATGTGCAACCGCCGCGCTCGCCCAACCTCGAGAACCAGGCCTTCCTCAATGAGGTGATTTTATAGTTATATATGCAACTGTTGTGTTATAAGGGGTTTTATAACACGAATGTGGGTTTGATAATGAATGATAATAGTATCACATGAGTGTTTTAATACCTAACCATCAACAATTGCATACAAGACTTTATCTACACCCAGAATATGAATCCTTTAAAAGATTCTGAAACAGGTTGCTTACTGCTAACATTAAAACAGCCAGCCGTCTTAGTAGTAACCTAATATCATCCATTACTGATTATATACAAATAAACTCAAGAATTATTTATTTTAGTAGTAATTTACATTTTGTATAGTGTAATTATTAAAATTCACTTGAATATTATGTTCTTTTTTAGCGTTTTAAATATCCGGCGGTGTGCTGTCAAAAATTGAATCGCTCATTTTTTCAATCAAAATGGCGGGGTTTCGAATAACCTACGTTCTTTTTTACGGCGCGCCAAATTCTGGTAGTGTGGAAATCGCGTAAACGAAAACGATCTTTTTTTGAAATTCATATAGATACCACGCATCGAGCAATAAGAATGTGGCTGTATGTTGAAACTCTTTGCGCATGAAGGGATCTAAAAAAAACAAAGGAGTGTTGTTATGAAATTCAGTACAACTACAAGTTATTACGACATTGGGTGTTTTAATGTTGGTAATAAACTGTTTCAGAATCTTTAATGGAGAATTTAAAGCATGGGTGTAGATAAACAAATTTACCTATTTAAATACTTACTATCTCTACTCCCGTCTCCCAGGCGAGTCCTGACACACTTCCCTATCTCCTCGAATTAATCCTTTTATAGAATGTCTTATTCTGGGTAGATATCCAGAAACTAGATAGAGTGGAATGAGTTGTAAATTTATAATCATATTAAGAAAAAATTCTTATTTGAACCTAATTCTTAGTATCACTAAAAATTAGTAACAATCCGACTTCATAAAAACTAGTCCAAAACATTTTATTATGCACTAAAAAGGAAAAAAGAATCATTGCGTAGGTATTCTTCTACAACTTTATAATTAACTTATTTTTAGGGTTTCGTAAGTAAAATGGAATAAAAAATAATAGACTACTTAAAAATCATTAAATTTCGGTCCGGCTCGCTTCCCACCTCGTCACGTCTCGGCGCGTGTGACACAAGCACATCACAGGCTTTTTTTAAACATTCTTCTGAGTACACACTGTGGGCTGAGCCTCGCGCGGCGTTTCTTGATACATACACGGGTAGGTAACCTCAAAACAAGCGCTGCAACTTCTGAGGCCGGCAACACTCCTGTGATTACTCGAGCATTCCACGAGAGCATGGGCCTTGATGTTCACCAACCATCAGGTTGATTTGCCTTCTTCAACAATAAAAAATATTAATTACTGTTCAAAAACATACAACGACAAAAATAGAACTTCTAATTATTATCATCGTATTCGATTAGATTTAAGATATTAAGCTGATGGTGCAAACTCTATTTCGTCTCTTGGTAGTAGAGATTTTGTACATTTAAGATACTTTTCCGACTATGAAATGCTACTACCCAATAGGATAAGCACATCCATAGCTGTATAATTTTAATTTCTAGTATCATAATGAATACTGCATTCTCTGTTCTTTTCGTGTTGTTGCTGTTCAACAGTTAAATATCCCTATTGGGGACGAAACCTTTCAAGTCACCAGTTTCTTCTATTAGTATTTCTGTTATATATTTATTAGTGCAACATAACTACTTCTTTAATTTTAATTATTTCCTTTGTTCTAGTAAGAAGCTCTTACCTCAATAATACATATTAGTTGTGGCATGGTGACACGATTGGAACTTTCATTATTAAATTTCTCAACTTTAGTTTCTTGTTTCGTACCTACAGGTCGTTCAGCACGTGTTGGAAGGTGAGGGTGTCGGCTGGCTGAAACTGAACCGTCTGAAGAAGCTGATGGAAGATGAGTCCTACAGGAACATGGTTCTCAGCAAACTCAACCGAAATATTAACAGGAAGCCCACGCCCAATGATAAGGTTGAAGATGTGGTATGTATTACTGTCTTATAACTTATTTATCCATGACAGTTATGGCTGTGTTGATAAATTTTAATAGTGACGTTATAAAAGATATTTATTTCCTCATTTACCTTTAAAGCTATATATATATATTTTCATAAATGTAATAACTGACAATGAACAGTCATAATATTTATTTATTTAAATTTTTCTTTGAGAGACTGTCAATAACCAAGCTGATATATAGCACTAACAGCTCTCATTTGCAGAGCAAACACTATATATCAATGTCAGCAGAATGACCCTACAGAAAAATACCGTACGTCATGATGCTGTGAAAATAACTGAAGTACACTAATCTACCGGTCGCAAAATTATACTATCTTAAATTATCAATCCATAAAACTAACAATATATTTTGAACCGTGAGGGTCAATAGTTTGTTTTGTGAGCACATTACCTCACTGATTATATTTTATTTGAACGGACTGGAATTGGTCTCACGAAGATACGGTTTCGTACAGTTTCGGTTGAAAAATCTTGTTTCGGCTACAGTTTCGGATTTGGCCAGAATGTGACTGAACTGTCGCGCTGAAAGTGGAAGAAGTTGTTGCAATGACTATTGAGGAGGACAATGAAGGTTTCTCTTTAGTAGGAACGTAACGACTGCATAGAAAATGTTCCATCAGTTTGTGATATGAACTTAACTCGCCAGCCACAACACAAACAACAAGGTTGTACAAGACAATAATTAACGTCAATATTATGCACATGATAGAAAAAAATACACGCTTCTATAACTAATACAAATTTGGTACGTTGCCACAGTTCATCAGCAAGCCAGTATGGAAGGGCATGTTGAAAGTGTTACAAGCGGTCGTCCATGGACTTGAGCACACTTACTCCAACTTCGGCCTCGGCGGGATGGCGTCTGTGTTCCAGCTAGCAGAAATGGCCCACACCCACTACTGGAGCAAGGAGCTCGCCGCCGTCGAACAGGGGGGAATGGGGGCATCTGCTATCTCTGATTACAGGCACGATTTGGAGACGCCCTCCACTCCTTCCTCGAGGAAGAGCTCGCAATCAGGTGAGCCAATTGTTCCGATAATAACAAGGATTATTTATTGTATTAAGAAATATTCTTGTCTCATTTACTTATATGTGTTTATTTCTTATCAAGTGACCAGCAGCGGTGTTTGAAAATCTAGTCAAACTAAGGTGAATTAAATTTAAGATAGGAGAGTGGATAATACGCCTTAATAAGTAATGATACGCCCTACCCATTACAATGCAGTGCCGCTCAGGATTCTTAAAAAACACCAAAAATTCTGAGCAGCACTACAACTGCGCTCGTCACATTGAGACATAAGATGTTAAATCTCATTGCCCAATAATTTTACTAGCTACGGTGCCCTTCAGACCGAATCACAGTAATACTTACACATTACTGCTTCACGGTAGAAATAGGCGTCGTTGTGGTTCCCATAATCTAGCCGGCATCCTATGCAAAGGGGCCTCTTACTGGTAATAACAGTTTAAATATCCCACAGACGCACCTGTCCTGAACTATCAAGAAATGGACAATGAAGGACAGAGCACGACTGAGATGTTCAAAGACATGCTGAACTCTAAACGGAATCTGCTCTTCAACCGACTGGCCTCGTTTGACGCTGATGTAAGATAGTCATTGCATGCATCACTCGTATAAGACTTAACTAGTAACCGGCATGAATCATATTGTGTGATAGTTATTTATGCAACTGTTGTGTAATAAGGGGTATTAAAACACGAATGTGGATTGATGTGATACTATTATGAGTGTGTGTACCTAATTATCAACAGTTGCATACAAGACTTTATCTACACCCAGAATATGAATCCTCTAAAAGATTCTGAAACAGTTAGCCTACTGCTAACACTAAAACACCAGTCCTAGTAGTAACCTAATATCATTCATTACTGATTATATACGTATAAACTAAGTATTGAAACAATTATTTATTTTAGTAGTCATTTACATTTTGTATAGTGCAATAATTAAAATTCACTCGAATATAATGTTCTTTTGCAGCGTTTAAAATGAATCGCTCATTTTTTGTAAACAAAACAATAAAAATATCGAAGAAAAATGGCGGTGATTCGAATAACCTACTTTTTTTTACGGCGCGCGACGTTCTGGTAGTGTGGAACGCGCGTAAACGAAAATGTTCTTATTTTGAAATTCATACAGATACCACGCATCGAGCAATAAGAATGTGACTAGACAGTCACTTTCTTATTGCGCTCTCTCTTTAAACTCTTTGCGCATGAAGGGATCGAAAAAAAAACATAGGAGTGTTGTTATGAAATTCAGTACAACATTACAACACTCGTTTGGATGATGTAATGGTTATTAGAATATTGGGTGTTTTAATGTTGGCAATAAGCTAACTGTTTCAGAATCTTTAATAGAGGATTTAAAGCATGGATGTAGATAAACGTAGTTTACAGCATGTTCAATAGCGTGTATTATTGTAATTTAAATGTATATATACAGTGAATTATAATGTTAAAAATAAAATAATGCATATGTAACTAAATGTCACAAAAACCTCTAGATGGTTTATCCAATAATACTTCTTATAATTAAAATATTTACAATACTTAATAAGATCTGTGCGAGGCAGTGTACAAATACTGGCAGCAATTCCGGGTTAAATAGCTAGGTTGATCCGTTGACCGAAGAATATGCCAGCGCTCTATTAAGGCGCGTAGATTGTACTTTGTACATTATATACGACTCTGTGCCTCACGGCCAAGTGTCTTGGCACCAAACGGCACAAAGCTTCAGCGGTGGAAGCAGTAGTATCAGCACCAACTGAAGTGGACAACATGAGAAGGATCCAGAGTATCGACGGAAATTGTCTCCCAAACAAGCAGCATGCTTCCTCGTACCCAGGTCACTAGGCTCATTTCATGGATGCCTGCCATCGCGACGTTTGGCAAATGCACTGCGGATGACGTGATGTTAGGCAGGATGATAGCCCGTGACGTCCAAGAGCATCTATCACCACATCGGCATTGATGTGGTTCATTTAATTTTATTCCTAGTCGGAGTGATACGCATATTGACCATGTCATATTATCATGTAGCGTTCCAATTAGCGCAGATGGCAGGCTTCTAACGCGATTTATTTTGAGTGTTGGCACGTGTGCAGCCGGTAGATGTGGTCAAAACATCGTCAAATACTGACTTACAAAGAAGTGCGTCCAATTCAAAGTAGTTTTTAAAATAATTAAGTACATTTCATAAAGGGCCTAACCGGACCGAATAATGGTCAAGGCCATATGAGAATTCGCCTTGAATAGTATATCCGAAAAGTTATTAATTTTTTGAAAAGAACGAAATTATCGTTTAAGTTTTTTGGAATTGATACAGGAAATAAAGGAGCTCCAAGAAGGTGAAGTGGCTTCTTATCCAAAATATTAAATAAAAATACTTAAACGAAATATTTTGGATAAATTTATTTTAATAATTTATAACGGTTTTTATAAATCTATTAAACTGGCCAATGAGCATCGCGAATATATTATATATTAAAAGGTCATTCAAACAATTTTTTTTCTTTTACTTGTGCTCTAAGAAATGCTATTTGCCGATTTATATGATTATTGAAATAAGAAATATGTTTGTTCATTGGTTTACTGGTCTCCTATTTAAATGGTTAATCGACAAGGTTAGTGTTAAGGACTTTTAAAATTTTAAGTAAACTTTTAACTAGATTTACTATGACTACGTAAAATTAAAACTATCATTACGTGGAAGCGTACTAAGAATACTGGCATCATTACCGCGTTGGATAGCTAGGCTGACCCGTTGACCGAAATAGCTGCCAGCGCTTGGGTTTCCAGTAGCCTTATTGAAGCGAGAAGATAGTATTTTGAACATTCTCCGCGCCTCTGGGACCCACGGGCCAAGTGTCTCGACACCAAAGGGCACAAAGATGTATGACTCATTGAGACCAACATATTTGCGACCCTTGCTGTTTTCGGCAGTCGAAGCAGCAGCCCCAGCAGCAACTGACGTAACTTGGACATGAGAAGGAGTCAGAGTGTCGATCAGTGTCTTATTGGTTTGATTTAGATATAATATTCCCTGAGGGTCAGGGCACCGCAGACATGTGTGTTTCATATAAATTTAAACTTGACTCCTCCGAGTATTCCTGACAAAATTTAATTTATTGACGTCGAAGTGATCTTATAAAGGATCACTTATTGTTGTAGAGGTACCTACTAAAGTGATTACGTTTTAATGATGTTTGATCAGGGCCGCTTGTTGCGATCAGAGGAGGAGAATGGCTCCCAGCATGAGCAGAACGCTTCAATTAGATCCAATATGTCCGATACCGACATCGTTTTCTTCAATGTAAGTCATACACGAGGCTTACAGTATCACTCACTTCACTATCCTAGAGCTAACTGCACCAACTTTAATAGTATCGGTTAAGTCGCACTCACTTATAAGAAAAATTTGTTTTTGAAAGATTTTTGAGAAGTTGAATAAATATAGGTAGTTATAGAGCTAAAGGACATATCGCACCTTGAAAACATAAGTGGCACTGTTCAAAAATAATGTTATTTATATCTATATTTTGATGCAAAATTGTGTATTACACCTTTATTGTTTTTTTTTTATCTCAAATATATTTCAGTTTCACGGCATTCATATAAAAACCTTATTTATTTACAGCTTACACGTTTTACTACTCGCAGCGGAGTCTGCGTTATAATGTCCCTGTCCATGTCAGTCTGTCAGCGTACTGTATCTCATTAATTTAACAGTATTATAGTTACACCATAGCCACCTGAGCAAAAATTAAGATTTAAAAAAAAAATATGTATTTACCACACATAGCAACTGTGATTACAGGAGACCAAATGCGACAGTTACAAACAGGAATAATATATGCAAACAACAAGCAAATCAATCTTTTTCTCAAACTTATCATGTAATAACATTAAATAATACATTACAAACGAAGCATTACATTACAATGAATCATGAAATGGAATACCAGAATGACCTTGTAAATTTCGTTTCTATATTTTACAAAACTATTTTAGTATAGTTTTTGAAAAACGTGCTGCGAATGAGCCCAATTCACACTTGACTGGTATTTAAATTGGCTTGCAAGATTTAAAAAAGACATGTGTACCTATTACTATTTTTATTTTTTGTCGTTTAGTGATTGCTTCTAAAGAACAAATAACAAACAAACGAACTAATTGTATGCAGAAGTTGAACACACAATGGAAGATAATATCATTAAACGTGTTAAATCACTTGAAACTCAAGAATATTATCTTCTATTCCTAAAAATACATTAGATTATTTTTCATAAAAGCAAGCAATAATTTCGCTTCCGCATTTTGAAAGTAAGTTCATACCGCATGTGACGTCACAACACAGCACACGCCTCAGAGACGCGCTCGCCGCTCGGCACGCATCGCATGAGTGAGTGTAGGGACGATGTAAATAACTTAATATTTCGGAAACTATACGTCGTTTTCAAAATAATTTGTCTGCGTACTGTTAGATAAATCTTGAATCAAAATCAAATTTGGTGATATTCTTCATTAGTAGATACATAATATAGCCAATCATTGTATTCAGAATATCATCAAGTAGATTAAGTTAGCTAGCAGTAGTAGCTTAAGTTCTTATAAGTAGCGCACTTATATAGCTATGTCTTGACTATCGTACACTTATTCCTGTGACTTCATCCGTATAATGCCACGCTCTCTAGGGCACTCCTTTTTTAATAATCGCGGTTTGTATGAAATTGCCCTTTAAGCGTACTACTGCTACTTTGGATTAAAATAAAACCTTTGCGGTGTGAGTCCAAAGTGAAACTTTATTCACATGACAGCTAAATTTGAAAAAATGCAACATTAGGGGTATGTTCCGATATGCACTGCGACCACTGTACAGGTGACGTCAATTTAGTACTATTTAGTAAATGTACAATTTAGTAATACTGTGAAGCCGTTCCTTTATAGTTATACTGGTTATAATTTAAAACGGAACGCAATCCCGTATACCTACTGTCAGCCATTTTCGACGCAGCATTCAAATGAGTGTATTAAAGTTTTCTAGTTCATTAGAAACTTTTGTTGGAGTACTGTCAAATTAAAAATATTTTTATTAATATTTTAGGCACTCGAGTGGTTTCGACTGATCACGTGATCAAAGTACTGCGAGTACCTTACCTCGAAAACGCCAGTGCTCACAGTAGAATATGGCGGCGATTTATGACGTCATATATTTCCTGCTGGTACTGCGGCAGTATACTGGCAGTCTTTGTAGAGCAGTATTTGTCCTGTGACCTGTCCAAACGATACAGTTAATGAACACTCACGCTTTTGACTTAAGCGTTTCCGTAGAGACAACTAAGACTTGAAGAATTACCCAAAGGGAAGAGCAGCCACTCCGGCAAATAATGATGAATTGATGCAAGAAGCCAACTACCGAGGAATTAACAGCATGGTTTGATGTTAGGATACCCACAATATTGAACCATTTACATCAAATTAGTAAAATAAAAACCTTTAAAATTGGCACAGAATCGAAGGGATTATGGAGCGAAAACTTCAAACATACTATTTTTTCCGCTATTTGTACAATTTATCACATGAAAAAAAAAAATCCCAAGAAGCAATACAGAATGCCTTCCCAGAGTTTGTAGAGTCCAGGTCTCCAGATTCTACTGCTAGGGCGTAAATGACCTTCCCGTGAGACATTAGTATAAAATTCAAATTTCATACTTTATTCCCTCATATTATAAATGCAAATGCTTGTCTTATTTCTTTATTTGTTACGCTTTAACACCTACTACTTGACTAGAATTTCTAATTAACATACGTGGTCAGCGGAACAGAAAATAATATAGGATACATTTTATTCCAAAAAAATTATGAGTTCCCGAGGGAGCGCGATACATATTTAATGCGGATGAAGTGGCGGGCAGAAGCTTGTATTAAATAAGGCTGTGATGATAATGACACACCAAGGGGTCGTTGGATCGATAATTTTAATAGAAAACTAAGTTACCTTGCCACGATGAAACATTTAATGCTAATTGGAATTAAAAATGAAATATGCAATATAATTAATATATAATAATAATATGAGAGATGTTGTGTATTATTTAAATGTTATCCTTTTTTAAAGGGTGTGTTTATAATACAGGTGAGTCGCAGTGTTAGCAACAAGCAACGCAACGCAAGCGTATTTTCTTCGAAGTCATCAGCGAGCGGGTACCGTCCCACTGTCGGCGTTCCAACCACGTCGCCTATAACATCACCCGATACCGCACGCACTTATCTATACCAAGGATTGATTGGTAATTATTTCTCTTTTTATGGTAACAAAATGCCAAAAGCAGCTGTAGAGAAGTAAGTAAAAGGAAAGTTTGAATCAGAATTAAAATATATCTCCTGTTATCTCTATCAGAATACTAATGTTTTATGATTAACAGAGCAAAAAGCTTCCCATTTTACTTAGCATGTAAATGACGGTGTTAGTGAACAAGATCAGCTTTGGGAGCATTGGTGGTGAAAATATAGGTGCAGTCCAGTATTATAGATATAGATATATATTTGTTGCTATGCTTCTTTAATGTTTCTTTTAATACTTCTTTTTATTAACTAAATATAAACTAAATATTTTAGTATCGACTTTTTTGTATTGAGATTTATGTTTATATTAAGATTTATGTTTATATTATTATTAAAAAATATTTATGATATGTCGAGCGCACTGTATCTCCAAAGTTAAACAGGCACCGCTGAAAATCAGTGCTGTTTCATAGCCACGCTCGTGTCACAGCTTATTAAAGATATTAATATTATTATATTTAATAAATTATTATCAATAACTTATTAAGGTATTGTTTAATAACTTATTAAAGATAGTAAATATTATAACAAATAAGGTTTTAGCTTCTATCGTGCTTTATCTTACACTTGACACGGAAACTTTTGTCAAAATAAACCAGCAAATATATAAATTGGGCTGAACACTTACCACCTACAAATCTAATTGTACGGTTCTTTATTTGAAGACAGTTGTCGTATTTTTTTATAAATAGAAAAGATTTTGTACGTAGTCTGTTTCTATTCCAAATGTTGACTTCTATTATATCGCTTGTCTTACTTATAATAAATTTTTAATTGCTATATTATTGCATAATATAACAAAACTTATATATTATTTCCTAAGGCAAGGAGAGATCAAACTTATGGGACCAAATGCAATTTTGGGAGGATGCATTCCTAGACGCCGTAAGCCAAGAACGCGATATGATTGGAATGGACCAAGGTGCAAATGAAATGATGGAAAGATACAAAGGTTTGAGTGAAACGGAGCGAAAAAGACTCGAGCATGAAGAGGACAGACTGCTGTCCACGTCATTGTATAACCTGACGGCAGCCTTAGTACTGTTTGGTGTAGAAGTGGATATCATTCGTAATAAAGTCCGCAGGCTACTGGCGAAGAGTCATATTGGACTGGTGTACAGTCAAGAAGTGAACCATCTGCTAGATGTTGTTAACACTTTGGTAAGTGTTGAACTTTCAACATTACTATTAATATCTTCACCCTGGTCTTATTAAATTCTTTATTCATAATTATTTGACTGCCATAAGTAAAATAAAGACTTCTTTTTATGTTAGTCATTAACGGAGTTTCTCTTGTAGCATGAGAAATATACACTAGGCTTATTACATTTGCGAATGTTAGGTCGTGTCCTGTTTGTATTGTTTAGTAAACATTACTTCCCCGGTCATAGATATGGGTTGATGGTCTCCATACAGAATTCGCAGGGAGCTTCAATTCACGTCTCACCAATGATCAATACCTAGGTAACACTGAAAATGTTTAGAAAATGAAAAACGGCTTAATGTAGAAAGTTGACAATACTTTTATTGTTTTTCGAAGTAATCTCCGTTCCCCTCTGCACATCGTCGCATTCGATGGAACCACTGAGAAAAGCAGTGGGCCCTTCTTCCTTAGGGGTCTCTTCTATGGCATTTTCGTATGCTTTCACCGCATCTTCAGGGCTCGTAAAGCGAATACCTCGAAAATTATCTTTAGTTCTTGGGAGTAAATAAAGTCGCAGGGCGCCAGGGGCCTACTCCTAAAATCGATATTTGATATATCGTGGCGTTAGTCGTGTCGAATTCCTAAAAATAGAAGAATAGAAGTACTCTTAGTTACATCGTATTCAATGTCGAAACGATGATTGAATGAATGAAACATTTTTCAATAATATCGGTCATAACCCTACTCTTAATTAAAACTGTCAGAGACGAATATTCGAATTTGACAAATAATCAAACGTCACTTTTACGATAATCTCAACGACACCTTCTAGGCTGTCGTTGCTATTAACGTTTCAAGTTGTATATATATATATATATATATATATATATATATATATATATTTGCCATACAATATACATACTTAATAAATATTATTAAAATAATTATATGTGATTTACTATTCAACAGGATTTGACTTTATCTACACCCATAATATGAATCCTCCATAAAAGATTCTGAAACATTTAGCTTACTGCCAACATTAAAAAAGCCAGTCCTAGTTAGTAACCATAACATCATCCAAAGGAGTGTTATTTTGAAAGCGGATGATATAATGTTGTACTGAATTTCATTACAACACTCGTTTGGATGATGTAATGGTTATTAGGACATTGGGTGTTTTAATGTTGGCAATAAGCTAACTGTTTCAGAATATTTAATAGAGGATTTAAAGCATGGGTGTAGATAAACTTTATTACATCCTCTATTTGATAGTGATACGCCGACAATCTCATCATTTGCATCAATATTCATCGCGAACTTACTGCTATATCTATAACTAAACTTCACCGTATATTTTGATGTATTTTAGATTCAGTTTAATCGTTTGTGTTGCTGTTAATTTTCAGCACGGCAATGACATAGAGCTGAAAGCTCTAGGGTCACGTCAGGCCAGACGCGCGTCGTTCACGGTTCACGAGCGAGACGCGAGCGGCCCCTTGCGGTTCTTGGAGGTGCGGACAGACGGCCTGGTGCTCAGGACTACTCAAGGTAATTCACTTCAGAAACAGCTAGATAGTTGTCATCATGTAACCCCCGCGCGTTGGGTCAGCGTTTAAGACTTGTCGTACAAAGTCAGCCTGACTCAGTAAACATGATTTTAGAGTGAGAAGAAACTTGAAAGAGACTTGCCACTGCGATGGCGGCCTGTCCCCATTGCTCCATGACAACGGTCAATAACAGTGTACTGTTATACCTTACTTCTTAATATTTAGGAGAGGATTATTTATAGAGAATATTGCTTACAGTGCAGTCCTATACATTTCCTCTAATAATTTCCTCTAAACGCCGTTATATTACGAAGTTTGTCAATAAGTGTTTCATTAAGGGGAAGCCTACTAACTTACATAGACCAGTAGTTTGTTTTCACACAATATATGACTCGTTTATCCAATCCATCTAATAACTTACTTTATAGAACATACAATTAAATGTTTAAGTTGAAAATTTATATAATTCTTTAAATTTGTATAAAACCTAGCCACTAATGTCATCAATAAGAATTATAACTAATGATTGTAGTAAATCAATCCTAAAGGTACCATCTTTACCTTAAAAAACTGAAAAACTAACAACTCTAGATGCAAAAAGTACCTCCAACGCTATCGTTTTAAACCGACTCGAAATCCAATGTAATAACAAAAAGCTGTCAAAATAGCGTCAAGAATACCATTTACGTTAAATCTTAACATTAATAACGAAGTTGAGCGATAAAAGTTTCCTCAAAATCCGTAAGGGGTGCTTTGGTATAAGTGGTAGGAATCAAAAATTCATTGGTTTGAATTTGGTAGCCCTGCTGGGTCCACCTTATTAAATTAATTAATTCCTCCTTAATTCTTGTTATTAGGATTGTATAATCTTATGAATGTTACATGAATATAATTGTATTATTTTGGTTTATATAAAATCTACCGTCATTGAATTAAATAGTATCTTTTGTGGGCTTGCTTTGTGAGCATTATTTATGTAATTTTATAGTTATCATGTGAATGCTAAAACACCGTTCGTCATGATCACTAAAATGGCATTGTTTCATAAGTAAAACTGTCTAATAAGTTAAAGATTATAAATAATAATATTTGAATTTAAATTGCTTGCGGCCGCGTCGTGTGCCAGGTAGTGTCCTACTCCTCCCCTCAAACATGTGCGAAGGGAACGATGGCTGTTCCATGCGTCAAGTCTTGAACGGGTGATGCTTGTGGTGTCAGGCCGACCAGTTTTCAGTTAGCGGATGGTTGTATTTGTTGAATGCAATTACTAATTATGACGGTAATCACTACCATCATGTTCATTTCACGAAGCATCCTTACACAAACAATAAATTCGAGGTTTACCTCAATCCTTAGATTGATGCATCCAATATAGGATAATATATATTTATATAATTTGGTTTTTATTACTTTATATGAAATATTTAATATTTTAAACACTTTTAAAAACTTTAAACATGATTCATACATTGGATGCAGCACCTTACAAACTAAGTTGTTTATTACAGCTATTTTAAAATACTCTATTTGGTTGACAAGAGTGGCCGTTGAGTTTCTTGTTTGTTCTTCTCACGAGCTCTTCTTTTCCGAATAGGTAATTGATTCAGTAATTTAATAGAAATATTTATAGTGACGATTCAAAAGCGCTTAGTTTAAGCCTAATTGAATAAAGTATTAAGTAATCAAGTAGTAGACTTTGACTTCCAATAGGCCGGATGGCATTTCTCCCATCGTGCTCAGAATCTGTGTCTCTGAGTTGACGCCGATACGAACGCGTTTATTCCGGCACTCATATACAAAAGGTATAGTCCCTGACTCATGAAAGTCAGCCCTGGTCAATCCGATCCTATTGAGCTTGCAAGTTCTGCCTTGAGGATGATGAAACACCTATTCATCTACTCTGCGACTGCGGCCCACTAATGCATAAGAGTAACACAATCTTTGGTAACTACTTCGTACCACCAGATAGTGTTTGCAACACTCGCGTCAGGGAACTACTGCGGTTCGTAAAGGCGGCAGGGCTTGACGATGAGCTTTAGTATGAGTGGCGAACACAATAGTCCAATTCTGGACGCGGTGCTACTAGGAACCTTTTAGGACCAGGAAATAGCCACCCTCTTCCAATAATAATAATAATCCGATCCTAAAAAAAATAGACAAATCGGATCCAGCAAACTACAGGCCTATTACCCTTTCGCTCTCCAAAATCATGGAATGCATTATTATCCGCCAGGTTTTGAGGGCAAGTTCCTCGCAAAATTCGCGCGGTTTTAGAAGGCCAGCAGTCCATACGATGCGATTGACTTAGAAAATATTTGAGATAATATTGGTACAACGTCCAGTAAAATGTCGCGGGTGTACAATATATTAAGCGCAACTTCTCCCCTTCACTCTCAATGACCCTTTTACTTGGCTGACTGAGTATATTATAAATTTTTTTCGCTTCAGGAACAATTGTTGAGAGATGGTGGTACGAACGTCTCGTCAACATGACGTACAGCCCAAAAATTCGAGTACTGTGCCTTTGGAGAAAGAATGGTGGTCAGACTCAATTACATAAATACTACACTAAAAAGGTAAACTACTTTCTTTTTCTTCTGTCATTATAGGCAGGCTTTTGACCAGACTGCCAGATTTAAAGTCTAAAGTGCATTTTTATACATTTCATCAGTTAGCGATATTATAATACCTATATTGAATAATGAAATATTGCTGTGGTCAGGTCTGTGTCAGTTTATTGTCATAATGTAAGATAAGTTATTGTTTCTTGGGCACCTACTACATTCACAAGCTTCACCACAGTTCTGCTCGTGCAGGCCGGTGTACACGGAACAACGTGTAGTGCGTGCGGTGCCTGCGCATTGTCAAACATTGAAATTTTGCCTGCGCAAGCCTGGCCTGCGCGTACACGCCGCACAAGGAAGCTTAGTTATATATGAAAGAAAGTTCCTCGAAAACTGCACTCTGGAGGAACACCGCACATCCAGATAGTGGCTGATATTCTAATCTGTGGCATAGCGTCAGGTATCAGGTCAGACAGCTCTTCGGAACCCTCCTCGTGATAGATGCGGTAGAAGATTCACGATCAAATGATTCGAGCTGATAGTGAAGAGCGCCAGACCAGAGATTAGAGCAATATTCCATATGTGGCCGGACCTGAGCTTTGTAGAGCGCTAGAATGTGGGGCTGGTTTGAAGTATTTCCGGGCTCTATTTATGACACCCAGCTTTTTCGAAGCCAATTTGGCTTTGCCTTCCAGATGACCACGGAATTGGCAACCGCTCGAGATTTCAAGACCAAGTGTATCTTGAGTCTTTTGGGGGTTAAATTGGACAAGATTTATTTTACCCTGTTCTGTGACCTTCTCAAGGCGGAGGACTTACTAGAAGTCACATGTTTTTTTCGGCTTTCTTCTTTGGTTTGGGCTATGAAAATGAATTTTAATATATCTTAATTTGTTTCATGTAGTGCAAGGCGCTGTATTACGCTATAAAAGAAGCAATGGAGAAAAGCGGCAGGAAGCAGGAAGCCGCAGAGCTTGGAGGAGAGTTTCCTGTTCAAGATTGTGCCACGGGAGAGGGGGGACTCATACAGGTCTCCCGCTTACTGTTTAAGATATACCGAATTTATATTCAATGTATAAAAATATTTAACTAATGTAATTTAAGAAATGTTATCTAATTATATCAATAACTAGCTTAGCCCGCTACTTCGGCTGCGGGGACTCAAATATATTGTTTTTCCGTTACAATGGCAACCTGCACCTTTGTTGTTTGTTGATTGTATTCAATAATGACCTGCGTGCATCAAGCCGCACCTATACCAGTGACTCTCTATTATCTCCAATAACACTTCACTGTATTACAAAATTAAAGTCTAATTTTCGTAAATGTGCGCTACAATTTGTTTTATAGGATCAAAAAAGCAAATCGCAGTCAAATCTCCGCGAACACTGGAAACAATATGTCTTTGTGATTTTTTCACGTTTAAATTTAACTACAAAATTGTTGTAGCCAGACGTTTCGTTAAACAAATTGCCTACTAAAGTAGAGATCCCGGGTTCCAAACCTGGTAGATGCAATAATTTATATATATGAATATGAATATGAATATTTTTTTATAGATGTTTATTTGTACTTGTATATTTAAGGAAGTATATTGTATTAAATATATCGTTGTCTTGTAACTATAGTACAGGCTAAGCTTAGTTTGGGGCAAGATAATTTGTGTGAGAGTGTGTCAATATTATTATTATTATATTTTTTCGTGCTATGGATATAATCCACTTATTATGTCTCCCGTTCTAACACAGTGATCATTTAAAGGTATGCATGGAGGGCGTCGGGCTACTCTTCCACCACAGCAAGGTAGGCTCAACGCTTTGCATCTTTACTATTTTGATTCGCTTGTGTCTGTATAATGTCAGAAGTATTTCCGACTCCGGTCGAGGTGTTCCGTATGTCAGGTAAGGTATATGGATGTTGTGCTTGTTTTGGGAGACGTCCCTATGTAACTGGTACTGGTTATAGATATGCGACACGACAGTCGTCCTGTCTGCCCTGCGCTATTCCGCCGCACTGACCGTACTGTACGAGTGACGGCAGCGCATTGCAAATATAACACTATCTACAAACTATGTGCAAAGGACAACATTATTTATTAAAAAATATTTCTTTGTGAACTAGAAATCCGTATTTCAATTAATAGTTTCAGATATATTATATAGATTCATTACATAAAACATGCAAGGACCACTCAAACTTTCCTATTAGAAGTTTCTTTGTCGTTTTTCTGACAACTTATCGTGAACCAGCTTCATAATTAAATAGTTCGTTCTTATATGCCTTCTACATCATTTACTGAAATCTAATGTTTCATCGCCAATTAAATGCAGCTTCTGCCGAAAAATTTCCTTTTCTATTACTAATTCGATGTAATAGTTAGTAATTTCTTAATTTTATTTATATATTAAACGTTGTCCATCTGATTTACGTATCCATTTATCGACTTGTGCATGTGCTATTGTATGCTACGGTCCCCGCTGCGTTCCGCGAGGAACTTTTGAGATGGTCCTTGGCAAGCGCTCGGCCGCCCTCAACTAATATGTTATCATTTTTCTGTTCTACCCTCCCGGACCCGCCGATACGCCGCGCCGCTCAAGGATTTCGAGGTACTCAGTGGTTCATAACCTAGTATGGCTGGCTCTGACGAGCGCCGCGGCGCCGTAGCGCGTGCGGTGCGATGTAGGGCTTTACTTGTAGTTTGAGGCTTTCCGATTGTTTTAGCCGTTGTTAGCGTTGTTTAGTTGTGGGAGTGCGGCGACGGCGGCACCTACTGCATGCCCTAGCCGTAGACGACACCCGCGACCCGCACCCGACGTAGCTTGAGTCGAGCCGAGTCTTAGACCTCTCACTCGCACCTTGCCAGAGTTAGTCGTTCGTTCGGCCGCGCTACACGAGGTCAGTCGTAGAGCATTCGCCATCTCACAAGTTCTGCTGCCCCCGCCTCCCCGCGTCCCGCAGCATGTCACCCGCACGCACCTCGCCTGACCTCTTCTTTCTCAATCATAATCGATGTTGTTTCAGCAGTGTGTTATATAATATAATATAAGGTAAATGTATTAATTTAGTAACATTATCCGCTTATATACAAGCATGGCTGCATGACTGCTTCATAAGCATATTTATAATGATGTAATCAAGATATCCGTTATATTCAATAGAAACTCATTATTAACGTTAGCCATTAGCATGCAGGCTAACGATACCTAGATATTAAAATCCTATTTAAAGAATAGTATCAAACACCAAAAAAAAATCAAAATATTAATTCGAATTATTAAGAGTAATGTTCGTTTTGTTAATTCGTAACTCTGAGTTGCGATTTACGAATCAACAATTATACAACAAAAATACAATAATTAAGTATATTGTTTCTTTAATAAAATGTACTATTTTTAATATTCAAAATTATTTTTTATTTAAATTTCTCAAAAATCGGCAACAATCCTGTAACGTGGAGCACTCAGAAAGTTTAAAAATAAAAAATCACCTTATGTATAAAATAACTTTATTAAATCAAATTTCAAAGTACTCACCAGCCTATATATCAAGTCTTGAGTGTCTAAACAAGTTTTCGAAACCAATTTTTCCAAGGTGCCGCACATACCTCTACTACGTTCTTCTATAACGCTCTTAGCGCATATTCCGGCCAGGAAAACTGGATACCTTTCACCTTTTATTTTAGGAAATAAAAAGAGGTCACACGGTACTAGATTTGGACTGTAAGGAAGCTGGAAGTCTGAAAGTCACGAGGACTTTGACCGGTGTGGTGTCCAGGAAGTCCGTTGTGTAGAGCCCTGAGTGCGCAGACGAGTTGTAGCAATAGTCCGCGGAGCCCGGTATTCAGTCGCCTGCCTGGCAAGCATTTTGTAGCCTACCATTTGGCGTTATGCAGCTTTGATTTCGTAATGGAATCTACACTTAACTCCCCCCCCAACTACCCCAAATAGCGATCAAAATCTTACCTGCACTTCTCGATCGCTGCACTGATAGGCGTTGGTTCATTTTGAAACAGCTACAACACCGACTGACGCGTTGTTTCGGTCGTATTGATAAATCCAAGACGCGCCGAGCGAAGCCTGCCTTAAATTTATTAATCACTAGCTTTTACCCGTGACTTCGTCCGCGTGGAATATACACTGGCCTTCAAAAGTAAATATCACACTTTTAAAATTGGGTTAACGTATTAAGTTCACAAGATATACTTTCGAAATAAAAAGGACTCCAAAGAGAATTTGATTTTGTACATAAAAACTTTATATTCGGTAACCTTCTTTTAAGAATTGGCCGAAAAAAAACTTCAAAAACAAAACCATTTCTTTTTCAAAGTGGACGTTTCCGAATTACAATTTTACCATGCACATTTTTCTTTCTGTTTTAAATTTTTTTCAAGATCGATGGGTCTTGTTTTAAAAATTTATGCTAAAAAGCACATAACATTTATTTATCATGCCTCTTTCAGTTTAAGAATGTGCTAGGATCATGGCTTTTCTGGAACTAGGCATCAGTATGCGTCGCACTGCAAAAATGGTGGGTGTGACGGTACGAACGGTCCAGAAGGTAAAGCGAAGGTACGAAGAGACTAGACACCATCTGAGGAGACCTTGTAATGGCAGACCCAGTTGTACCAGTGCCCGAGAAGATCGTTATATTATTTCCACTGTGTTAAGAAATCGCCACCAAAATGCAGTTGAAGTCCAGCAACAGCTACTTCAGACCCGGAGGGACTACATTAGTGACAGTACAGTGAGAAGAAGACTTGCTGAAGCAAATTTGAAACCCCAAAGACCAGCGAGTGGCCCAAAATTCGAGAGACAGCATCGAGTAGCGAGACTGCGATACGCCCGTGAACACATGCAGTGGGATGAAGAAGAATGGTCAAGAATTTTGTTTGCAGATGAGTCTCGATTCTCCCTTTACACTTCTGATGGAAGGCGAAGTGTAAAGGGAGAATCTGACCGACTGACGAATCGACCTGGTGAGCGATACCTTCAAGCCTGCATCTCAGAAAGAGTCCCATACGGTGGAGGCAGTGTACATGTATGGGCTGGCATATCTTCAGAAGGTCGCACAGAGCTAGTAGCCATAGAAAATGGCAGCCTCACTGGGCAAAGATATGCTCAAGAGATTCTCAATGAGTATGCAGGGCCGTATTTAGAAAATATGGGTGATGGATCGATGCTGATGCATGATAATGCCCGGCCACACACGGCTCATATCGTACAAGAGTATATTCAGGAGGTCGGTATCAGCGTGATGGCTTGGCCATCAAGAAGTCCTGATCTCAACCCGATTGAACACGCCTGGGATGAGCTTGGGAGGCTAGTCAGAAATCATAGACCACCACCTACTACCCTCAGGTCCCTAAAGCAGGCCCTGGTAGAAGAATGGGAGAATATTCCCCAACATCGGCTCCGAAACCTAGTGTTCAGTATGCCAAACCGGCTCGAAGCTGTAATCAGAGCTCGAGGAGGCAATACCAGTTATTAAAAATTAAATAACATGTAATACATTTTAGTTGATTTTTTTTACACTAAACTAAAAATGTCTATTTTCATTGTTTTATCTTTTTTAAGTTAAAAATGTTACTAATGTATAATTTTAGTTTCTAAGAATTAAAGCCTATACAATTTGCAACAAAACGTTTTTAATGTTAAATCTCTACCTTCTATAGTTAAGAAAAAAAAATTTGAAAAGTGTGATACTTACTTTTGCAGGCCAGTGTATATTTTGTGTAAGTCTCTTCAATTAATAGTAAACTTCATTGATGAGATTTATTTGGACTTCCCTCTGAAAGTTCATCTCTTATTATATCCCCATGTAGATGTTTTCTTATGAAGTGCCTAAATCAAAGTGGTTTCGTGGTTTTTCTTCGAAATTGACGAAAGTCCATTCAAACTTCCACTCCCTATTTCAACCCCTCCAAACTTCTTATTCTCGAGAAAATGTAGCCTATGTCCTTTTCCAAATTCTAGTCTATCTCTGTCCTAATTTTCATCAAAAGTTTCAGTAGTTTAGGCGTGAAAGCGTAACAAACAAACTTACATTCACATAAATAATATTTGTAGGGATGTCGCGGCACCATTCCACACGGGCCAGTTTCTGAGCATCTGTGAGGTTTTACGGCAGCCGGCACCCAGCGCGAAACTTATCCTTCTCTCGCGAAAGTGCTCGTATAGAATTTTATCAATTCCCGATCTAATCTGCATTACATGCTGGATTTCTTCGTATGTTGTTTTCTTTTATTTCATTTTTTCTCGGTAACAGCCGTCGAAGGACGACCATTTCTCTCTTCATCCAGCCAACGATAGCCGATCGCACTTAAATTCGTCATGCTGACGTTAGATTTGCTTTAGAACGGCCTTCATCTATTAATGGCACTTGAAGTCTATTAAATGATTACTCTGGTTTAAATCTTTATATGATTTGAAATCTTAAAAATCACATACATCGCACGAAAATCTTTCCGACGCAGATCCACTTTTTCAATGAGCTAGCGAAACTTTGTAAGAAAAAAGACGTCTAAATAGTCTCTTGCTGTTAGAAAGCCGATAAAAACAGGCCAGGAATATTAGTTTAGTGTCCGAGACAAGCTTCGTCTTACACTCGCCATTTGCTCGAAATAAAGGTTAGTTCTAAAAATTTTTTTTTGACGATTTCACAGCTGTCATACTTACTTACTTACGTATAAATGATCTAAGGCGATTCATTCGATTAGCACGAAACGTGAAGTGATTGATTGACAGATGACGGCTATAATCTTGTAAAAACGGAGATAGCCGAAACCCATTACGTTCGCAAGTGTTCGCTTTCAAACTTAGCTCAATTATACTTCGACGACATATTTTAAATACTATTTCAAACTTATGTCAAATCTCACTGCACGTTTCTAAACTAAATTTCAATTTTTATTTAGGCAATCCGGATGGAGAGCATGTAAATACTTTGTAATACTATTATTACGTAGTATTTACATCCTCTTTGATAATTAAATTTAGCTCCCAAAAGAATATGGAGGAATATTTGAAATTCGAACGATGGAATTTTTATTCATGAACAATCAAATGTTTTTAAATAATAACAATTAGCCAGGGCTTCATATTTAAAAACTTTTTTTTTCCAAAACTTTCTGAGTGAACTGGTTTATTAATTTACATTTTAGAAATCGACGAGATCTTAAAAGTTGACGAGTAATCTTATATCTTATTAAAAAAAAATATTAACTAGATAAGAATATTGTACAAATGTCTATCGCATTTTACAAACATTGACTTTATACCTACCGACTACGAATACGTTTTGTAAATAAAGAGCTCTCAAATAAAAATCATTGATCTCAAAGAACAAAACAAATGCACGCCTTAAGTATATTGTTGAATTGATTGATGAAAGTCTAATACTTTTTGGACTATATTATAAAACTCATTCTTAAAATAACAATGTGTTTCAGTTTTTCGTGCGGCTTGACCACATTCGGAAGTGCTTCACTCAGAACGGCGGTGTCTTCGTTCTAGAAGAATTCAGTAAGTTTATGGTCTGACATATAGATACTAGGTATAAAAATAGTGCATTAACTACTGGTCATAATAATAATAATAAATAATAATGCATGAGCCTAGTGATATATAAGACGTGTCATAAGTTCAGTACTGCTCGCACAGTATGCAAGCGCAATACCACCACTACGGTAAAAATTAATGTACATATTGTGAGTCACGAGTTATACATTTTAACTCTGTTTCACCCAACGTCGATCGCCAGTTTGTCGTAACAATCATTCTGAAGGGAGGGGGGGGGAGGTTTTAACCTTACAGTAGGTAAATGATCACATTTTCTCTGAGGAACTCGAGGAAAACAATGTCATGAACAATGTGAATATGTGACTTGATGACACAGATGAAGGAATCTCGTAAATGTGCAGCCACAGAATAACATAACATAAATATGCAGGACATTGCGTGCAAATATAACAAGTGTTATAAATTATATAATAATAAATTATTTAATATGATCCTGAACACAGAGACTGTTCCTAAAGGTTGGTGTTCGTCAGACATAACTCTTATTTTTAAAAAAGGCAATCGGCAAGATATAGACAACTATAGGCCAATTAGTCTTCTATCAAGCACATATAAACTCTTTGCTTCAATAATACTGAAACGAATAACTCAGGAAATTGACAACGCACAACCTACAGAGCAAGCAGGCTTCCGCTCCGTTTCAGCACTATTGATCACATACAGACAATTGAACAAGTAATAGAAAAACATAGAGAATTTAACAGACCACTCTATGTGGCGTTTATAGATTTTAGAAAAGCCTTCGATAGCATCAGTTACATCTCCATCTGGACCGCACTTTACTCTTTAAATATCGACCAGAAATATATCAACATTATAAAAAACGTTTATGAAAATAGTACAAGCAAAGTTAGACTGGAGACCAGCGGAGAACCTTTCAAAATTGAACGAGGTGCAAGACAAGGTGACCCTTTGTCACCTAAGCTTTTTATAGCGGTTCTTCAAGACATTTTCAGTAAAATATATTGGACACACAAAGGAATTCTGTTAAATGGTAAATACTTCAATTATCTGCGATTTGCAGATGACATTGCGATACTGGCTGAATCACCTAAAGACTTAGAGGAAATGGTAACGACACTCGACCAAGAAAGTAAAAAAGTTGGTATTGCAATGAACACAAACAAGACAAAAATAATGACTGAACATTACAGAAGGCCAATATACAAGTAAACGGACACACAATAGAATATGTTGACAGTTACATCTATTTGGGGAAACAAGTCTCATTCAATACAAACAGCAACTTAGAAGAAGTAAAGAGGAGAATAACATTAGAGTGGAAAAAATTCTGGTCGCTTAAATAAATATTAAAAGGCAACTATAGCCTGCATATGAAAAAAATCGTGATGGACAGTTGTATTATGCCATGCCTGCTATATGGCTGTCAAACCTGGGCATTCACAAAAGAAATAGAACAAAAAATAGAAAAGACACAAAAAGCAATGGAGAGAAGCATATTGCGGATCAGAAAACTACAAAAAGTACGTAGTGAAGACATTAGAAAGAAAACCAAGCTTACCGATGCACTAAGACACGCGCTAACATTGAAATGGCAGTGGGCTGGCCACATTGCACGCTTCACAGATAGAAGGTGGACAATAGAGACCACCAATGGAAAGGACCACCAGGTAAAAGATGCACTGGTGACCAAAGCAGAGATAGGCAGATGACATCGTGCAGTCGGTGGGGAGAAACTGGATCGATCAGGCCAAGGATAGGGAAAAATGGAAAAAGTTGGGGGAGGCCTATACCCAAAATGGGGTCCATAACCAAAATTATATAGAATAAATAATTAAATTGGTCACTTTAAATAAAATTAACACTAGATTTTAAGAACTTTAAATTACTAACATTTGATTGTATAGTATGGGTTATGGAGTAAATGGCTTATTCTTATTATAAATTAAAATCCATTATTAACGAATTTTTCAGTATATCTTCGTAAGGCTGTTGAATGTTTTGATCGAAAACAACACTGACCAGTTACATTTTACACTTTATTCGCTAAAATTAAAATAATTTGTTTTAAATTCATATGAGGTGTAATATTTTATTTAGTCTCAATAATAAAGACAAGAAAATGCAATTATATAATTAGTTAAGAGTGGGGGGGGGGGGCAGTAGATATCATAGCACGGGTTCTACCTAGTTGGAGCTCCTGTCTCCCAACTGTAGTTTAACATTTTAAGAATAAGTATTGCTGTACAATTTTTTGATTTCGATTTGAGTGTGAAGTACAGTGCTAACTCACTCGGGGTGAAGTATGGTTCCACTACTCGGGTATATTGAACAGTGTAATATTTTCAGATCCAAAGACGAGGCAGATCACACAGCGGAAGTACAAATCAGTAATGGCAAGTATACTGTGCTTCGTATGAGCCGTCTCAGTTTTGTTTTGTGCACTGACCGCTATGTTTTATGTTGTAGGCTGAAAAAGTAGTGCTTGATCTTCATCGTTACTTCTCCATTTGGCTTTCTCGATACTATCTGTATGTCCACCTCGATGGAAACGAACCAGGCGCATATTGCCTCTCATAAATCACCCAAGTATGTACCTACCTATGTTATTTTCTTTATTCTCCATTTTCTTCCTCTTGCTTTTGATTGCTTTGTTTTATCATCTTATGCATGTCATTCTTGTGTTATATGTTTGTTATGTAATATAAACTAATTGCTACCTTGGAAACTCTTATACAATATTTCAGTACAAAATATAGCCTAAATTTTTGCTATTACCCCTCAGATACATACATACGAAATCACATCAAAATTGATTGGGTAATCCGTAATTTAGCAGTGAACAATAATAGACAGGCAGACAAAGTTCCATTCGCATTTATAATATCAGTAAGAGTTGATGTTTACGCTTTACGTCATGTGTTAACTTACTCGATTTTTGCACTTGTCTATTAATTGAAAAGTCGTACTCAATATAAATAAAATATTGAACTTGAAAGATCGGATATGTCTGTAAGACTACTTATACTGGACCGTATCAATATAGATATTTAATATATTAGTAATTGTGTTACAGTAGTCATACTTATCACTACGTTTGTACATAGATATTTATTAATGTCAAGCTTGGCTTCGAGATTACCAACAAATAAAGTTAGCAGATATTGTAAAGTTTGTTTGACATAACATCAGGCGGACCAGATATGCTACGCCGTGTTGTGCGTATTCTCGTACTTCGCGGCGGGCCAGGAGCAGAGGAAGGCGATATTGGAGCAGGCTGCCAGGGTACCGCCTCCGCAGACAAGCACAGGATCTGCCACCACGAGGGAAGCTCACGAGCCTCGAGCACCGCGGGTGAGTCATTGTTTTGTCAGAAATAGTTAGATATTAGATTTAAATTCAAATTCAAACATTTTTATTCAAAATAGGACTTAAAATCCAAGTATTTGTAGTATCGTACACTAAAATTTATAGTTAAATAGCTTGTGGGAGGTTTGCGGTCTCACCTTTACCAGTACGTGATATCATTAAGAAAAAGATTTATGTTATTTTTAACCTTTACCACACAAACGTTTTATTACAACTCTTTGAATTCAGTGAGAGGCACATGATGCCGGCTATATTGAGCGTACCTACCACAACGGCACCTATTTCTGCCCTGAAGCAGTTATGTGTAAGCATTATTGTGTTTCGGTCTGAAGGGCGCCGTAGCTAGTGAAATTACTTGACGGCTGAACGACCAGCTCGTGTCGTCCCTAATTTAAAAAAGAAAATACAACACCCAATAAAAACTTATTAACTTGACTTAACCGAGTAGTAGGCATAAGAAGTTTATGTTTGTTCCTCGTGTTAACATTATTATTGTGTTAGTTTATTATGGAGATATTATAAAGAATATATTGAGATGCAATAGTCAAAATATTTACAAATAAGATTCACAATTCAAATTAGCTTGAGGGCAGACATCAAAAATAAATTGTAACTTCATTGGCGTGCCTTAAAGCGTGTGTTTATCCCTGTCACCTCAACACCAGATAAAAGTGACAGGAAGTGGGCCGTCCATAACCGTCCTAAAACAGTTTACGTTCGGTTTATAATCAAATGAATGAAAATATTTTCCAGTAAAGTTTTACTAAAATACAATACAAGTGTATGAAACACATATTTACCTTTAAATATTTCGGTCGATTTTGTTTTCTTTTTTTCAATCTAGTTGATTTATTTTAATCGTATTTTGGAAAAATTAAATTTACTCTGTGATTCTTCTGGCGTAGCAAGAGAATGTGGGCGGCGGTAATCACATAACATTAGTACCTACACTCGTATGTAAAAAAAACTTTTGTAATGTACAAATAATATAGTAATAAATCAAAGTAGGTAGGTAATATAATAATCAGAGAGAAAAAAAAAATTAGCATGTTTTGAAGCCCTCAGTTTTGAATTACAATATTTCGCCTGAGATGCAGCGACTTCCAAGATTTTATCCTCGAAATATATTACCCGTGTTCCTCTCAGATATGATAGGCATTGGTTTTAAGTCGGGCACTGACACCACTCGCCTACTTGATGTTATAAATTTGAATACAGTATTTGGTTCAATTTAATCTACAATATTTATTTTATTACGCTATCATAATAATTAACGGAACACATAACATGAAATTATATTATAATTTAAAATGAATAAGCATATGAAATAATAACTATTGTATGATTGATGTTAATTTAATATTGCTTGGGATGTATATCTATTTTTATTACAGTGCAGTAGTTATATTATAATTGTTACAGAAATAAAACGTGAACTGACTATGTATTCCACTATAAGTTTGCATGCCTTATGGGTTAGGATAAGAGCACCTGTTAAGTATAAGCCAACAACATCTTATTATTACCTTGTCTTGCAAATAATGATGATTTGATTTGATTTGACATACACCCTGTATATCATATCATATTAAATACAAGGTTGTGTCACACACAATTACGATTGTTCGTTTATTATATTTCTGTTACGGGTCTGCATTTTTAAAGTTCTTTTGCATTCGTATTCACAGATCGATAAGACTGGGTCTGAGGTTCATGTGGAGGAAGCTAAAAGTATGGAGTTAGAACGGGAGAAACAGAAGGAAGAGAACAGAGAGAGGAACAGAGTGCGGGTACCACCGGACAGGCAGCCAATGACAGAGGAGTCGCATGGCGCGCAGACTGTTACAGCAGCTAATAGAATGGTTACTTATATTTAATGTAGAGATTATTAGATATAATTTAATATGTTAAATTATTTAATTGCATAATATTGCAAAAATATGATGAAATATTAAATCAGATGATGTTAAAAATATTGAAATGAAACAGTCTGCATAAACATAACAAAATCTGATAGAGTATTCATTTCAAACTCCTGGCAGCTGGCAGCTCACTGGTTCCGCGCAGTCCTATTGTATTTCCCACATTGTCAACAGTAGTCAACGTATATCGTCAAACCATATTTCATGGAAAGGGATTTGAACTTCACTGTAGTAAATATTGCTCAACAATGCTTTTTATTTGACACATTGTCTTATAGCCATTACCTGCCGCGGGCGAGGCACACAGTCGGCCCGACGTACACGAGCGAGGGGGACGGGCGCAGCGGCCGGAGAGTGGGCCTCCACGCCGCCCGCCGCCCCCCGTGTTGCCCCCGCAACAACGGCTCGCAAGGACCATGTCGCACGCAGCGCCCACGGTACGTCCGACTCAAACATTCATCTATTTATTAAAATACTCTTAAAGTTTTGTGATTACTCAAGCCATTAATTATCATGTATACCTAGATTACCTTTTTCAAGTGGCCGTGGATAGCCAAATCCGAAACTATGAGGAATAGCAGATTTTGATAAAAATTAAAACTGCAACAATGGTATTTTTGAAAAATCAATATTCCTAACCAAGAATCGATCCCGTTAATTTAAAAATAAAACAACTCGTATAATTTCACCCTTCCACGGTATCGTTAATAATGATCAGATTCTGGGAAGTAAATAACATGCGGCAAACTTAAGTAAAATGTTACATTTTAATAAACTGCTTCTAATTTTTAAAGTATCCACGGCACTCGGTACTTTTTTTGAAATGAAGATCAATAGTTTAACTGACACACGTCACACACCCGCAACCTTCACAACATACACGTCACACACCCGCAACCTTCACAACATACACGGCACACACCCGCAACCTTCACAACATACACGTCACACACCCGCAACCTTCACGACATACACGTCACACACTCGCAACCTTCACAACATACACGTCACACACTCGCAACCTTCACAACATACACGTCACACACCCGCAACCTTCACAACATACACGTCACACACCCGCAACCTTCACAACATACACGTCACACACCCGCAACCTTCACAACATACACGTCACACACTCGCAACCTTCACAACATACACGTCACACACCCGCAACCTTCGAAACATACACGTCACACACCCGCAACCTTCACAACATACACGTCACACACCCGCAACATTCACAACATACACGTCACACACTCGCAACCTTCACAACATACACGTCACACACTCGCAACCTTCACAACATACACGTCACACACCCGCAACCTTCACAACATACACGTCACACACCCGCAACCTTCACAACATACACGTCACACACCCGCAACCTTCACAACATACACGTCACACACTCGCAACCTTCACAACATACACGTCACACACCAGCAACCTTCACAACATACACGTTACACACCAGCAACCTTCACAACATACACGTCACACACCCGCAACCTTCACAACATACACGTCACACACCCGCAACCTTCACAACATACACGTCACACACCCGCAACCTTCACAACATACACGACACACACCAGCAACCTTCACAACATACACGTCACACACCCGCAACCTTCATAACATACACGTCACACACCCGCAACCTTCACAACATACACGTCACACACCTGCAACCTTCACAACATACACGTCACACACCTGCAACCTTCACAACATTCGAAATTTATTTATTTATTTATTTATTGGTCTACCAGCGATTTTACATAAAAATATTTCTTAAACAATTAACAATTTAAATTACATGTGCAGGGTATGCAAAATCATTTAAAGGTAAATACTACATGCTAATTTCGCTTATCGATACATTATTACAAATCTAAAAGTGAGTTAAAAACTAAAAACGGTGAAAAAAAAAATTGAAAAATTTGAAAGTCTGCAATAATCAATTGAGAATTGTTTAACGGATAGTTAGAAACAAATAATAAGCGTTTTAATTACATGCAACTAAGTATAACAAAAATCTAAATCTAAGCTAAGAAATTATATAATAAAATACACTAATCTTTAATTAAAATATATTACCTATGTTATAACTAACAGAGCAAAGTAATCTATCACACTCATAACTGGGTGACTAGATTGCTGATAACTAATTTACGAATAGTGTTAGGGGAATCAATATTTATATCAATTAGTGAACTGAATTTATTATATACTTTACACAAGCGAGGGATAGTGCAGTTGGCGCCAAAGACTGTTCTAGTGCATGGAGGCACGACCGGAGTAATTGCAGTTCGGGGATATCTGCGTGGTACTTGGAAATTAATTTTACGTAGTAAACTGGGGCAGTCTAAATTGTTTCTTAGCAATTTATATAAAAAAATTAAGTCCAAAAATTCTCTTCTTTGTTCAAGAGTCATCATGTTAAAGTGTTCTAATCTTTTTTTATAGGACACCACCGTTTTGTAAATATTCGCTGAGTATGATAGATGCCACATGAACCTTTTCTGCACACGCTCCAGTCTTAAGTAGTGTGTAGAATAATGTGGGCGCCAGACAACGCTACAATACTCTAAATGACTGCGGACAAGGCTGTTGTAAAGACAGATTTTTGTTTTGGCATCTTTAAAATTTCGACCTTGTCGCATAATAAAACCTAATAATTTTGACGCTTTGCTTATTACAATTTCTATGTGGTAGAGATAAGTCAATTTCCTATCAAGCATAACACCCAAGTCCCTTATGAGTTCAACTTCTTTAAGAGTATTACCATACAGTTCATACCTTGTCGGAATAATATTATTTTTGCGAGTAAATTTAATATGCACTCATTTACTGCAGTTGAGTTGCATGCCATTAGATTTACACCAATTGGTAAGTTTATTTAGATCGTCCTATAATAGAATCGAATCACTTGGTGAAGAAATTGTTCTCGTTATTTTTAAGTCATCGGCATATGAATATGGTGTGCAGTGTTCAAAACAAGAAACAATGTCGTTCACAAATATATTAAATAAAATTGGGCCAAGATGTGAACCTTGTGGTATACCTGATGTTACCAGATTAGTTGAAGAGCTAAATCCATTAATGACTACATAAAACGAACGGTCTTATAAGTATGATGAAAGCCACTTCAGCACTGGGCCTGAAAACCCATATAATGATAATTTTCCAATGAGTACTCCATGTGGAACTTTATCAAATGCCTTTTTAAAGTCGGTATCCACCTGCTTCTGCAAGTCAATAGCTTCTGATAATGAAGATGGGAAACTAACCAAATTAGTTGTGGTAGACCTACGTGGCAAAAATCCATGTTGATGCTCAGACACGAAACGTTTGAAATGCATTTGAATTATCGGACAAACTAAAGATTCAAAGACCTTTGCAAAAACCGAAAGAATCGATATAGGCCTGTAATTGTGTATGTCTTTCTCGTCTTCACTCTTATATATTGGAACAACTTGTGCTTGTTTCCATAAAGCTGGAAAACTACCCGAATTAAGTGAGGCTTTAAAAATAAGATATAAAGGTGAAGTTAAGCTTGATGCACAATTTTTTATGAATGCCGGTGGTACATTGTCCGGTCCCGCACCTTTTGCATTATCGAGACTTTTCAGCTTTTTATAGATGTCATTCTGATTTATTTCTATACCTGCAAGATTTTCACTAACGTCCAGATAGAGAATCTTTCGTAAATAAGATAATGAGTCTAACTTACAAGAACTATTTGATTCATCATATACCGAAGCAAAATAATTAGAGAACATATTGCAAATTTCCAATCCGCTAGTTGAGGTTTTAATTCCGTTACTCATTGCAGCTGGATATGAGTTAAAATTACTACGTTTACTCTTTAGGAACGTCCAAAATGCTTTCGGATTTTTCTGAATTTTCTTTTCCAGGTCTTCATTAAAATTTTTATAGGCATCACGCGTAATTTTCTCACAGCGATCACTAAGCACTCTTAGTTCTATTTCATCCATTGGATTATTATATTTTTTAAATCGTTTTAGCATTTTGTGTTTTTCTTTAATTCTTTTTACAACCTTATGATTCATCCATGAAGGGTACCTACTGCTTTTAACTTTTTTTAAGGGAACATAATCTGTGATAGCAACCTGTAAAATCTCGTAGAATACTTTAACCATTTCATTTATATGACCTCGGTTCAATATCGTATCCCAATCAATTCCCTTCAAGTACTCATTAATGGAATCATAATCGGCTTTATAAAAATTGTACCGCTCGTTTGAAATATTAGTCGCAAGTCTATGTTGTCTCGTATTAGGAATACTAATTTCAAGGGGGGGATGCATTGGATCAATATTACTAATTGGATTATAAGAGTAATTGACGGAACATACAGGTAAATCTACGAGTACAAGATCAAGTATCTTTTGCCTATTATTAAGAACATAGTGACCTCAACCTTACACTCTAACTTAAATTACTAAGAAAGTCTATGCTTTTTATTACTTTGTAATCAGAAATATCGTCCTTGCGCATTAGTATACGACCATTTCGAACCCAAACATATTTATAACCTTTTTCTTTGGCTTTAAGTCTCGCCGCGGCATGTAGAGCTTTATTCTCAGGTGACAGATGCTCCATGACATAAATTGGTTGTTTTTCCCCACTTACCCCGATTCCAGTGTGAGAGGTGTTCAATTTATCTCTAGGGTTGGTTTTATTATACTTTATCACTGCTGCCAAAACAGTGTCCCTAGTAAGCGGAGAATTGAATTGCACTATGACAGATCTCGGTCGAGTACTTTGACGATTTACCTTTGCAACTCTCATTACATTCATAATTTTGTCAGTAGCTATATCTAACCCTATTACACTGCCCAGCTGCTCCACGATTTTCGTTAACACGTGTGTTTAGGGTATTTATAGTTGCCTCTAGTTTGGCATTATATTCTTTAAGATCCTTCACAGCTATTTGATTTACACGGTGTTCTTTCAAGAAATCCTCGTACTGGTTGTTTATAAAATTTATAGAATTTTTCATGTCTGTGATTTTTTCCTTTATTACTTTCAATTCACTATTTACGCTTTTTATGGAAGTCCGCATCTGTGTTAGCATTTCTTTCATTTCGGCCCGTACAGTTTCACTCACCATCTCACGTATTTCTTCCAGCTGAGATGATTTTTCTGTTTCTGGTGACGAAACTGCTACTCTTTTGGTCGATCTTTTCGTGACATTTTTGTCATAGGCTAAAAGGGTGTCTTTAGTACGCACGGGTGTGTTCTCACTGTTGCCTTTCGGCCTTCTTGACATACAAGCGGGACACGTCCAGTCATTCGTGGAATCTGTATTTGTGCTAAATTGCCCGGTCGACTTCAAACACGCACGGTGGTATCCGTTTTTACATTTTGTGCAACACAAATAATCTTCTTCATCATTTACTTCGTTACAACAGTTCATGTGTAGCTTGGACATTTTTAAACTTATTTAATTTAATTTAATTCAATTAATTTTAGCGTTTCTTTTTAAAGTACTGTGATGAACTCAACAATCAATTTATTAATAATAAAAAAAAATTGTTTCTGTTATTGAACGGGCGCCGTGACATTAGGGCTACTGATACTTTGTGATATCTAATTCCTCAAAGTGACTTGTGTTTCTCCCGCTTGTAAGTATCTATCTACTGTTGTAGACGTTAGTAGATATCTTGATTCTTTGTGGATACTTTGCAGTGAATGCTGATGAGATTGATTGATTTTTTTTTCGCCGCATGATTTTCAAACGTAAGTATATGATTACTTGGTAAACATGTTGCTACTATATTTCATAGAATATGCAGGATTAGGTACTCAGTAAATAGATTCTTCAAAAATTTAAATAATGTGAAGAGCCGCCTGTAAGTTTCAACTTGTATAATGTACCCATAGATTGTATTGTACGCAAGCGGCGATGCATGGAAAAAGAGTCTATCGACTACTCGACGCCGGTCCATCAGTGACATCACCACCTCTGAGGGAATAAAATTAAAGGACTTTAAATTGTAACGGTTTCTAAAACTTCAACAGATACCTCCTCGGGTTGGCGTGACAGGAGCCGCTACTGGCCGTGTTCCCCCCGCGTTGCCTCCGCGACAAATGTCTGCCGCAGCAGACCTCAACGTAACATCACCCAAGTAAGTTTTATTTATGGAAAAGGAGGATAAACGTGCCTACGGGTCACCTGGTGTTAATTGATTACCGCAGCCCAATTTCTCTTGCAACACCAGAGGAATCACAGGGCGTTGCCGGCGTTTAAGGAAAGTGTACGCGTTTTTTTTGAAGGTACCCATGTCGTGTTGTCCCGGGAACACCACATGGATCTAAACACATACACATAAGAGAGTCACACTTAATGTATTTTGGAAATCGAAAGTAGAATAATGTAGCTGCTAATGTTTTATGGTTTTCCTTCCTCGGTTCCCAGTCTGTTACTTTGATACGATTGCACCATTGACTAACGCTGTGAGGCCCAATTTTCTTTATTTTACTTCATTCACCTAGATGTTTCAGCCCGAGTTTTCAAAATCCCTGTAACGAATTTCTCTGTATTTCTTTTATGGGATATTTTTAATGACGATTCAAAAGCGCTTAGTTTAATCCTGATTGAATAAAGTTAATTTGACCTGAGGTTGAATTTGAGGTCAAACCTTGAATGAGAAGCTTGCGCTATAGTCTGAAATTTCCTAATAGAAAGAGTCAAACTATTTTTTAACTAGAAAACAACAAGTGCCCTTGAAAAATTGATATCAAATTAATTATTCACTAATAAGCGATTTATTGGCCTTCTTTGCGCCATGGACTACAAGGGTATCTTCTAAAGTACAGCTTCCTATAAGGCCGGCCACGGATTGCGATTGATATGTAACGCTTTTATAATTTATAGTACATTATTGCAAAGGCCGGGAAGTAGGCAATTACAGGTCGAGTATGAGTTTGAAGGTTGACTTCACTAAATACGAGACAGGCAATTGCCGTTTCCTGCCGAGGAATATATAGTGCTTTTCTCAAAAGAATGCAGGGAAATAAAACACACTTTTTATATATAATATAAATTAAAAGCCCATAATTTTATGCCGTTTTTAACATGAACTGTACATTTCAGCATGGAATAAATTGCCCATAATGTTTTTGGCTTTTTGATGGCTTTTTAGTTTTAGAAATCTCATTAAAATACGCCAAAAATACTGTTTCGGAGAAAATGTTCCCTTTTTCCCCTTTTTCCAACTCATAAAATTTTCATATACTTTCATGTATTTTTCTTTTGACTTCGCTGGAAGCAGGTTTTCCAATGCCAATTTGGCTTCTCATCTTAAATCTGGTGGAGCACATTCAATCTCCATTTCACTCTCTGAACCGTTGAAACTCATTTTAATTTTTATTAAATTTATATTTATTAAGTAGGTATGTATATAACAAATCAAGACGAATTTTCAGCTTTGCCGCCAATTTTTTTATCATCTGTGCCGACAGGCAAACGCAAAGAGACTAAGGTACTTATGCGAAGAATGACAAAAGAGATCCGATCAAAGAGTATATAATAACCCCAGCACGCCGTTTCTTACAACATTGCAGGAGCGTTTAAATGTTCCAAATTCAAAAACGCTCCTGCAATGGATTTGATTTTCTTTGTCCGAAAATACGATACTACGCGTGTTCTTTCTTCGAAAATAATGACAATATATCCATGCATGTTTGAGAAAAATCATTTTGTAGGTCATCTCCAATACGTCGCGCCAGTGTCGTGGCCCCGGGTGCCGCGGGGCCTGTGGGGGTGACGGGCAGGTTCACACAGAACAATCCCTTCACGCCCACCCCTCACCATGACTTCGTCATTCCTCAGCGAAGAACATCCACAGATCAAAATTAGTAATAGTTGTCCACATTTGTTTTGTTTAACTAAATTATATACTGTCCATAGTTTTATAATTGATATGAATATGACATACCTACAATGTTCTCTTAGGTATTCCCGAGAAAATGCGTTGAGCACAGTTTTTCGATTTGAGAGATTTTTTATGAGCCGATAGAAAAAAACAGTTTGACATAAATCTACGGCGAATACATCAAACAACATGAGAAAATGAAATAATACCAAGTGTGTTTAGCGCCTGATACATATTATGAAATAAACGATCTCACCAATTTATGTAATATTCGTGTTTTTTGTCTCTGTCAATCTGTTTCAAATATTTTTGAAGCAAAACTACGACATTAATTTTATTTTGTTTTACTTTCACCCTTGAAAAGAAACGTCGCTATCTACAATAGTTCCTACACCTGAAACTTGTATTTTATTCCTAACCACACGACACATAATATGCACCAATGTGTCGTCACATTATTGTTATATAATATATATTAAAGTGTAATCAGGTAGAATTATTATTGAAAATAATTTTAATCAACAATAATTACCTACTAGTTTCTGAGAGTATATTTTCCTAGAAAGAAATATTATAATTACAAACTGTGACAAATTTTATAAAAAAAAAAACCTCAATCAAAAACAATGCCATAGTCTGTTGTATACCTACTCATACATTGTTACGTAAATAGTTTGTGCTTAACTACATAATATGATATGATCAATACTTACCCCAGATAATAATAGTGAATATAAGTAGATACTTATTATGTATTACTGTAAAGTAGGCATTTGTTGTATATTGGGTTAAACGTACTTTGCTGATTGTTAGAAAAACGAAAACTTTGCAATTTCAGAAACAAAATTGTTGTATGTTTACCATGTACACTCTAAGGCAGTTGTAATGTTCAAAAGTACCTACAGTTACCGTCTACAGTAGATTAGACAGAAATTAGATCTAACTTAAATAAAGAGATTCAATCTTTGTGCAAGTGTTTTATTAGTTTTTCCTTAAAAAAGTTCAACAAATCTGTGGTACAGCTGCAATGAGACGCCGATCAAAGAGCAGATCAAACGTCAATAGTGGGACCACTCACCATACACTCCGAAGCGATTCTGATCATGTGACCCTAGTTTAAGTCGAGGTATTTATTATAGCTAGTAGCCCTACTAGTAGTAGTGGTGGAAATGGCCAACTGAGAGTAGGAATGTCGACATCGCATCTACGTACAAATCTTTGATCGTAGCTTCACTAACTTTAATGATCATGTTACATTTTATAACATTTACCCACGGGTAAAAAAAGGAGGACTCCGCGCCGTTATATTAACAAGTGAAGCACCTTTAAGCAAGTGTGTGTGTAGTTACGGGGGATACCAGATAAGACAAATTATGTCCCATTATTAGTCATAGTATTAAATAGTCACATTACTTTTAACTCCGATTTTCTAATTTCTGATAGATTGTTTCCTAAATTAAAAATAAATATCGCAGGCATAGTATGAGTAAATATATAAACCGGGTATTCCATCCCGCCGTTTAGGGGCTGGCTGTCAAACCCCAAAGACATCATACATCCTAACAAACAATTACCGTCGGGAACATGGCTGTAGGAAAAAATACTGTAACTTTACCCCAGGGGGGTATCGGCATAGCCGGAGAATCCCTTCCTCCTCCTGTTTCTGCAGGGAGAGGCTGCTCCTCGTATTCTGGGGGAAGCAACCTAACAGCTGTAGGCGGCGACGATATTCGCCATACGTCACGCCAAAACCTAAGTCTAAATTTTTCTCGGCGGGGCGGAAAGTGGGCAACGGAATGCCGTTTTGCGACGTTGAATGTTAGAGGAGGAATGAATGAGAAACTGGATGAAGTTTACAAGCTAATGAATGAAAGAAAATTAGTTGTGCTGTGTGTGAATGAGACAAAACGTAAGGGGAAAGAGATACTGACGCGTGACCCGTTCACAGAAATATGGTCGGGAGTTCGCAATGAAGAACATGACAATAAAGGCGTCGGTATACTTCTTTCAGAGCGAATGTCAAAATGCATGCGAGAGTATGAGTGCGTAAGTCCCCGCCTTATCTGGGTCCGATTGAAAGTAGGTCTGGCACCTCTATTTTTGGTAGGTGTATACGCTCCGGACTCTTCCCATAGTAAGGTGGTAAGAGAAGAATTTTGGGAACAAACGAGAAAGGTTTTGCTATTGCGTAAGTTGAATGAACGTATTGTCATACTTGGAGATTTCAATGCAGTTGGAGTGAAGAGTGATGGATATTAAAATGTACTTGGGACGTTTGGAGATAAGAGTGTGAAAGACAACGGCGTATATTTATTAGATGTAAGTGTGGAGATGGGTCTGTCTGTGATGAATACGTGGTTTCAGCATAAGATGATACATACGTATACGTGGCAAAAGAAGGAAGGCAATGTTGTGTTAAGGAGTATGATAGATTTTGTGATAGTCGATGAAAGAATGAAAATGAAAGTAGTTGATACTAGAGCCTATCAGCGAGTAAAAGAGATGTATAAAAAGCAATTGAGTGAACGGCTACAAAAAAGGTGGTATGGTGTTAATGAGGAAAGTGTGAATGATGTATGGTCGGTACTTAAAACCAACATCTGCTGCGCACTCTTAATGCCGTATCAGAACGTGTCGATCTCTTCACATGTACTCTGACTGAGTTCACAAAGGCGGCCTCTTGTATTATAGAAATTATTTCAATATTAAGACAAAATATTGACTTGTAAATTTTTATTTTAATCATATGTTTATTACAATTTAATTCTTTCGATTGTATTTCAACTGGTTTTGACATTTGACATTGTGTGACTAATATTTACTTATTATTATTATTATTATTATTATTATAATTGTGTGAGTAGTACCTATAATCTATATGACTATGCTTTTAAATTGTATCTATTAATTTGACATTTTATATATAATTATTTTTATGGACAACTACACTAGCGCATTAGGATCACCCTGTCTTGTTAGTGTAAAATTGAAATTCTAATAAATGTTATTTTTTTTTATGGAAAAGGAGGACAAACGAGCGTACAAACGAGGACAAACGAGGTCACCTGGTGTTAAGTGATCACCGCCGCCCACACTCTCTTGCAACACCAGAGGAATCACAAGAGAGTTGCCGGCTTTAAAGGAAGGTGTACGCGCTTTTCTTGAAGGTACCCATGTCGTATCGTCCCGGAAACACCGCACAAGGTAGCTCATTCCACAGCTTCGTAGAACGAGGAAGAAAGCTCCTTGAAAACCGCACTGTGGAGGACCGCCACACATCCAGATGGTGGGGAAGATATCGTAACTTGTGGCGTGTCGTGCGAAGGTGAACTTCGGCTGCAGGAATCAGGTTGAAAAGCTCTTCGGAACACTCCCCGTGATAAATGCGATAGAAGACACACAGTGAAGCGACATCTCTACGCAACACACAGTGATCCAGCCGTTCACAGAGCGCTAGATCCCCGACAATTCGAGCTGCTCTGCGTTGCACGCGGTCAAATGGATCGAGCTGATACCGGGGTGCGCCAGACCAGAGATGACAGCAATACTCCATGTGAGGCCGGACCTGCGCTTTGTAGAGCGCTAGAATGCCGGCTTGAAGTATTGCCGTGCTCTATTTATGACGCCCAGTTCCTTCGAAGCCAATTTGGCTTTGCCCTCCAGATGGCCACGGAATTGGCAATCGCTCGAGATTTCGAGACCCAGCATTCCGATACTAGGCGAGGTTTTAAGGAAAGTGTTCTCGAAGAGCGGTGATACGGCAAATGGGGTTTTTTTAGTGGTAAACGCGCAAACTTGAGTCTTCTGGTGGTTAAATTGGACAAGGTTCAACTTACCCCATTCCGCGACCTTCTCGAGAGAGGACTCGATTGAAGACACAAGTTTCTCCCGGCACTGCTCGACGTTTTCCCGAGAGAGACCTGCATGGCCCGTGTATACGGCATCACCAGTGCTGTCGTCTGCATAGCAATGCATTTTGACGGTGTCCAACATATCATTAATATGCAGAAGAAACAGCGTGGGAGATAGCACACAGCCTTGGGGCACTCCAGCGTTCACGGGCTTGGGATTCGAGCAATAACCTTCGACAACGACCTGTATGCTACGCCCAGTGAGGAAGCTGGAGGTCCACTTGCATAAGCTCTCGGGAAGCCCAAATGATGGAAGTTTTGCAAGGAGCGCCTTGTGCCATACGATCAAAGGCCTTCGCAATATCCAGGCTAACTGCCAGGCCTTCCCCCTTGCTTTCAATAGCCGCCGCCCATCTATGTGTTAGGTATACCAGAAGATCGCCAGTCGACCGACCATGGCGAAAGCCGTACTGCCGGTCGTTGATCAACTGGTGACACTCAAGGTATACCAAGAGCTGGCGGTTAATTATGTTCTCCATGATTTTGGAGAGTAGGGAGATAATAGCAATAGGCCTGTAGTTTGCCGGATCCGAACTGTCTCCTTTTTTTGGGATCGGATGGACAAGGGCTGACTTCCATGAACCAGGGACTACGCCTTTTGAATAAGAGTGCCGGAATAAACGCGTTAGCACCGGCGTCAACTCAGGGGCACACGTTTTAAGCACGATTGGAGAAATGCCATCCGGCCCGCTCGACTTCCTGACGTCCAACGAAGACAGAGCTCGCCTAACAGTTTTCTGTCGGAACTCTACTTCAGGCATGGAGTTCTGACACCGCGGGATGGTCGGCGGTGTTTTTCCGTTGTCGTCAAGAGTCGAGTTGGAGGCAAAAAGAGTGCACAGGAGATCGGCTTTCTCTTTTGCCGTATGGGCCAGGGTATCATTCCTCATGTGCAACGGCGGCATGGACGGCTGGTTGAAGTTACCAAGAGCAGCTTTCGACAACAACCAGAACTTGCGTGTTCCGGTCGGGTAACTGGAAAGCTGCTCGCCAATTTTGACGACGTGCTTCGATTCCGCACGGGCGATTTGCCGCTTAAAAAATCTGGTGGCACGGTTATATTTCCTCTTCAGAACTTTGCAGTTCGGATCCTTTGAGCCCAGCGCCGCAATCCAAGTTCGATACGCCTGTTTTTTTGCAGTCAGATGCTGCTTTAACTGACGCATCGAACCAGGGCTGTGATCTGCCACCGATCGGTACTACAGAGTTGTGTATAAAAATATCCATGCCCTGCAGTATCACATCGGCTACTGCAACGGCGCAGGCACTGAGATCATCCGAAGGGAAACAAACCCTGCCCCAAGGAACGCATCCTATCCCAATCTGCTGACTTGTAGTGACAAACGCGGCAGTCGCTGGTGGTCTGCGACGTTGGCGTCGGATAGGCACTACACTCCTGACCAGGCAATGGTAGGACGTTCCGAGAGGGGCGTCGACAGAGACCTGGTAACCATCTGGATGTGTAGTCAGCAGAAGATATAATAAGGACGGCATGTGGCTATCCACATCCGGGAGCCGTGTTGGCGACTCAACTAATTGGGACAATCCATACGCCAATGCAAAATTATGCACAGATCGCCCTGCGTAGTCTGAAGTACGTGATCCAAGCCATTCGGCATTGTGCCCGTTGAAATCACCCAAGACTACGATTTCAGCGGAGGGGATCTGAGCAAGCACGCCATCAAATGCTGCTTGAACGCAGCCCATGAGGTGATTCATTTCTGCGTTACCACTATAGGACCTGTAGACACACGCATAGATGCGGACGCGGCGACAGCAGATATCCTCCCTAACGTACTCACATACTCGTGAAAGAAGCGCGGGGCAAAAATATAAATACACCTATGAAACTGATTAGGAATGAACGAGGTGAAGTCATGAATGAAGAAAGTATGATACTAGAGTGCTGGAAGAATTATTTTGAGAGCTTATTCCAGAAAGATGTAAGTGAAAAAGAGCAAGAAGAAATAATAGATATGTTTGTTGAGCCGAATGATGAAATTGGAATGGATGATATTATGATAGCGTTAAGAGGTATGAGGTCAGGAAAGTCTGCTGGGTATGATAGTGTGACGACTGAAATGTTGAAGGCTGGCGATGGACTAATAGTGAGCCTGCTGCATCGCCATGGAAACAGGACCAAGTTCCAGACAAAGTTATAAAGGCAAAGTTTCGCAACAGGAATGTCAAAATTATCGCGGGATCAGCCTTCTTAGTGTTGTTGGAAAAGTGTATGCCAGAATATTGATTGAAAGAGTAATGAATGTGACTAATGACAGGGTATGCGTTATGCAAGCGGGATTTCGGAAGGGAATGGGATGTACGGATCAAGTATTTTCCTTACGCTGCATCACTGAAAAATGTCTGGCAAAACCAGAAAGTATATTTCGCGTTCATAGACTTGGAAAAGGCATATGATAGGGTGAATAGAAAGGAATTATGGAAGGTCTTATCTATGTATGGGGTGGACAATTTCCTGATAAGGGCTCAGAAATCCCTGTACAGGGATTCTCAAGCCTGCGTTCGTATTAATGGTGCCTATAAGGGCTGGTTTGGTATCTCCAAAGGTGTCAGACAAGGTTGTGTAGCCTCGCCTTGGTTGTTTAACCTATTCATGGATAAATGCATGAATGATGTGAGAGAAATGCAATGTCGAATCAATATGGAAGGGTTGTTTGTTAAGTGCCTCTTGTACGCTGATGATCAAGTCATTTTTTCATCATCGGTGAATGAGTTTTTAGAGACTGAGCGTTTGGAGATTTAATAAAACAACTGCTTGAGTAGTATGAAGACTGTGAGGAATATGTGGAAAAATGATTTTTAATTCAGTTACATGATATACAATATACAAAATCCTTAAAACTACTTCACCAATTACAATTGTTACTTAAAAAATATTTACAAGTTTAGAAAATACACACCAATACTAAAGCTTACATTTTGACCAATAGTAAAACGTTTCATTCAATAAGAATTGAGAATAATATTATGTGTTCTATCTCGCTCTAAAACTAATGCTATCGCAGTAAACCGGCCAGCGAGCGCGCGCTGGTGTAAACTCGCGTCGAACCTCGATCATCCGATGTCAATGAGCATTTAGCACCTACTCTGTCGCCCATTGATTAAAATTTAATGAATACTGATCGACGCCCCGACGCTTCACACGAGTACGCTCGGCCTTGCTGTGAGGTTGTATAACGCGGAGCATATGACTGATCACGTGAGTATATCTGCGGTCTTCGAGAGAACGTGACGATGCTTGTACTTCAATGAGATGACTACTGCTGATCTGCATGATTCTATGACTTGATGTACAGCATTATGAAATGGTTCTTATAAAAGCTAATATTACGGTATATAAAATAAAATGTTCTTTTCAGAACGAATCTTTCGGCATACGCTTATTACAGTTAATATGAACGATTTATATTTCTACGATCTATAATGCTACGAAGGTATTACGTTACAAGTTAGATATTAGACATTTGTATCAATTGATATTATTGGTTGTAGGTACAGCTACAGGAGTCCTCTTCAAATGAAACGCACCGGCAACTTGATGTGTCGGCCTGTCCTTGATATTTTGATAGGCTGGTACGTCAAGTTGTTCGTAGGGTCTGGTAACTTAATATCTTGGGTATTGGTGGTATGTTTGTCAGGTATGGTATCGGTAAGGTTTTTGTTAACTTGTAAAGGTAATGCATATAATGTATTGTTTTCTGCAGTTTCATTTAATAAATATACAGGTTTTAAACAGTCGATTGATATGTTTGTTTGACGACCTGGTAACTGAATGGTAAAAACTTTACCGCTTCGTTTGATAACACGGTACGGTCCTTCATATGATGTTTGTAATGGTGGTTTTACTGAATCTATTCTAATAAACACATGACTGCATGTATGTAAGTATTGATGAACAAATATGTGTTTGTTATTACGATGTGAAGTAGGTAAGTGTGGTTTATTAGCTGCGATATGAGTACGTAATTTATCAACGTAGGTATGATCTAATGAGGTAGATAATGTTTGTGTGCTTATGTCGAAGAAATCACTTGGTAGACGAAGGTTATAGCCGTATGTTAGTTCAGCGACGCTAACGCCTGTGTCCGATCGTAGAACTGCGCGTAAGCCTAATAATACGGTTGGTAGTTCATTGATCCATGAACAGGTGTTTGTTAACCTTGAACGAAGGGCTGTCTTCAAGCAACGATGAAAGCGTTCTACCTTTCCGTTACTCTTTGGGTTATAGCTAGTACTTCGTATCCGTTTAACTCCCATAGTTTTCATGAGGTTGGTAAACAGAGTGCTTTCGAATTGTCGACCCTGATCACTTGTTAGTTTCGCTGGGCATCCAAATCTTGAGATCCAGTGATTGTCAGTTGATGATATCGTCGTATTAATGGTAAAACCGACTAAGTATCGATTTTTGGAAAACTGAGTTAAAAATACACTTTTTCTTAAAAAATTGAGAACTATCTAATGGTAAAACCCACTTTGCAGTATCATGCAGCGTTACAAAGATAGTAATGGTAAAAACCACTAAAATATGATTTTTCATAAAAGTTGAGACTTAAAAACAATTATTACAACATATCATCGTTTTAAATTTTTTTTCTACGAAATAAACAAATTATTCTAATATATCTCTTTTTCAAGCTGAAAGTTTCTTTGATACCCATTTTGTTGATCTACACGCAAAAAATACGATCAGGAGTTAACTGTTTTTCGCTTTAGTGAAACTTTCTTACCAGAACTCGAATATAGAATTAAATCATACCCAACCGAAATAGTACTTTTTACTCGACAATAATTAAGATAATGCTATAAATTATAATATTAGAATGAACTGCTGCAATACTTTTTAGCTGGTGGGCTGCAGTTGAATTACAAAAAAACAAGCAAAAATTGTATGACTATGCGGAGCGACAATGTTACTGTAGTGATGAGTTGAAACAGTAATATGTACGATGGTTTTCTAAAAATTTAAAAAAGATTTCACTATTGCTAACTCTAGGTATATACGAGGTAAAATAAACAATAGTTCTAACGTATGGTATGGTAACAGGGTATGCTTCTTATACCGGCCGTGCCAACATGTCCCGCGATAGCGTCAACCAGAACCGGAACAAACTTGTGTCTGAAATTGGGGCTATGCTTTACAAAGTCTGGGAATGGGGCCGGCAAAATTTAGTCCAATTGAAACGCAAAGCTAGAGAAATTCGTGCGTTCACCGCTAAAATTCTCCACTCGATACGAGATCACTTCTCTAACTGCCACAGCCTGTATCGGCAAACTTGGCGTCGATATATCGAGCGACGTTCAGTTCTGTGGTCACTTGGAAGAGAACACCAAACTGGCCTCTAAAAAGCTTGGTGTAGGTACTCAGTAAGGTGAAACAGTACTACACTATAAGCCACCGTCTGCAACTTTATAAGCGCAAATTCGGCCTCACATGGAGTACTGTTCTCACCTCTGGGCGGGTGTTCCCCATTACCAACTTCTTCCATTTGACCGCATACAACGAAGAGCGGCTTGAATTATCGACTAGTCAGAAGAAACTTCTAGGCTATGGCACAGCCACTTTGTGGAATCAATTACCAGCAAAAAATAAAAGTGCATACTCCCACATTAAAAGCAGGCAACGCATCTCTTGTCACCTGTTGTTGGAGATGTCCATGGGCGGTTGTCTCACCACTCCCCATCCCGTGAGCCTCTTGGTCGTTCGTCTTATATATAAAAAATTGTAATAAAAATGACTTGGAAAATAATAAATGAAGAAGCCGGAAGGGTGAAACATAAAATTTTTGAGTTATATTTAAACATTGATAGCAGATCTGTCACGTCGGATTACGAAGTTGCAAAATTTTCGAAACATTCTTTACAGATATACTTCCACTACAAATTCGTTGAACTCTGATGATCCAGACTTCGCTCTTTCACTGTTAAAGAAAATATTCTTGAATGTGATAAGATCTTTAAATAATGATCCTGTTTCTGTCTCTGATGTTATAAAAGCTATTAAGACTAAGGCGACAAATGATCTCTGGGGATATGCCCCAGTCAAACTTTTAAAGCCTTTGATTAATATTCTTGGACAAGATTTAGCTGTAATATTTAACAATCCTCTGCCAATTACTTAAGCAAAAAAAGCAGATTTGCAAAAACTTTGTTGCAAAGGAGTAATTCCAGAGGAGTATCATGATTGGTAAAAGAAAATGGAGATCGACGATAGTATTGTCGATTGATGCTACTGTGTCTGTTGAAGATACCTCGGATGAAGAGTAAGATTAAAATATATTTTTTTTATATGAGAGGGGGCAAACGGGCAAGAGGCTCACGGGATGGAGAAAGGTGAGTCAACCACCCATGGACATCCACAACAACAGGTGTGTCAAGAAATGCGTTGCCGGCCTTTACGGTGGGAGTATGCTTTTTTCTTGAAGGTCCCTAAGTCGTATCTGTTCGGGAAGACCGCCGCCGGTAGTTGATTCCACAAAGTGGCTGTGCGAGGCAGGAAATTTCTAACAAAATCCACGGTTTTGGAATGCCAGACGTCTACGTGATGCGGATGGTACTTTGCACGTAATGTCCGGTGATGGAATTCGGCCGCTGGAATCAACCCGAACAGCTCCTCTGAGCACTCTCCGTGATAAGGTGCGGTAGAAGATGCATAGAGAACCCACATCTCTAAGCAATGCTAAAGAACCAAGCCGATCGGAGATGACTTGATCGTCGATGACTCGAGCCGCTCTTCGTTGTATGCGGTCAAATGGAAGAATTTGGTAATGAGAAACACCCGCCCAGAGGTGAGAATAGTACTCCATGTGAGGCCGAATTTGCGCCTTATACAGTTGCAGACGGTGGCTTATAGTGTAGTACTGTTTCACCTTACTGAGTACCTACACCAAGCTTTTTAGAGGTCAGTTTGGCGTTCTCTTCCAAGTGACCACAGAACTGAACGTATCGCTCGATATATCGACGCCAAGTATGCCGATACAGGCTGTGGCAGTTAGAGGAGTGATCTCGAATCGAGGGGATACGACAAAGGGAGACTTTTTAGTGGTGAACGCTCAAACTTGAGTCTTCTTGGGGTTAAATTGGACAAAATTTTCTCGCACCCATTCCGAGACTTTGCAAAGCATAGTTTAGATTTCAGACACAAGTTTCTTCCGGTTCTCATCGACGCTATCCCGGGACATGTTGGCACGGCCGGTGTAGGAAGCATACTCTGTGCTGTCGTCCGCATAGCAATGATTACTGCTGATTTGCAGCATATCACTTATATGCAGAAGAAACAGTGTGGGGGTTGGCACGCAGCCTTGCGGGAGACCAGCGTTTATGGGTTTTAAGTCGGAGTATGCACCGTTGAAAACAACCTTTATGCTCCTATCGGCCGAAAAGCTAGCGACCCATTTGCACAACTTCTCGGGAAGCCTGTAGGCTGGCAGTTTCGCTATAAGCACTTTATGCTACACCCGATCAAAAGCCTTCGCTATGTCCAAACGCAATATGTTCAAGGAGAATGATATTATAATTTCGCAAATATAAGAACGTTAATTATGTTGCTTTTCTTATCTTTCTTTTTTTTATTTACTGTTAATTGTACGTTTTTGCAAATGCTGTACAATTGACGGTTTATACTCTTTGTTTTATTTTTGAGTAGTCTGGTAACAACTAAATTAATAAGTATAAACATTACACTGAAAGAAAACCTATGAATAATTAATACAGTCAAGAAAATATAAACATCGATGTACTTGCTCTTGACTTAATATTAAGTATATACTTATTCTTATTTATATACAGGTAAAATAAACTAACATGTGTGTTTTTTATAATTAATTAGATTTATTCCTGTCTTAAAGATGTAACTCGATCTGAACCAATAAATAACTATTCTAAGCCAATATTACCAATCGATAACACGTAGGGAGTAGCTTTATTTCATTCAATATTCGTGTTTTAAGGTTATACAGGTCAAACCAACTAACTGGGGGGGTTTTAAGACATTTTTTTCTGTTTTCTGATATTATTATAGACTTGCAGCACACATTTACTTATCTGAAATGATATATAATTGTTCTAAAAATAAATTATAGCGCAACTTTAATTATATTTTATTTTATCAGAGATTTTGTTTATTAAACTTTCAAAATGTATTATCTCGTTGTAACAACTTGGGCATTTAGTCGGTATTACCATTAACAAGCCGAGACAATAGCAGATAATATCTGCTATTGTCTCGGCTGTAAAATTGTCGCTAGGGATTGCCTCAGGCCAACCAGTATGTCTGTCGATCATTGTTATCAGATAACGATGTCCTTGAGCAGAGGTAGGTAGAGGTCCAACAATATCTATGTGTATATGCTGAAAGCGATCGGTTGCGTCAAAACATTGAATTTTGCTGACTGTGTGGCGTTGTATTTTACTTTTCTGACAATTTATGCAAGTTTTACTCCACTTCACGATGTCGATATTCATTGAAGGCCAAAATAATTTTTGAGATATTAATTTACGTGATGTTCGTATTCCTGGGTGAGTAATATTATGTACACTATTAAAAATTTGTTTGCGGAATTCTGTAGGTATGTAGGGATGTACATGGCTCGTTGATGTTTCGCAATATAATTCTAGGTTCGTGTTAGATACATTTATTTTCTTGAAGGTTAAGTTTGGTTGTTGAATGAGTTGTGTTATGCTGCTGTCTCGCTCTTGTGCGTGCGCTATCTCGCTGTAGTCGATTGTAGGTAATACTGCTATTGTTTCTATGCGGATTAATGCGTAGGCAATAATAATGTTTTTTCCACTGATGTGTCGAATATCGGTTGTGAATTCACTGGTGAATAATAATTGGCGCGTTCGGCGTGGCGTTTCGTTTGCAGTATGTGTTTTATTAATAGCGAATGTGAGGGGTATGTGGTCTGTGAATATAATTAATTCACGTCCTTCAAACATCTTACGGAAATGTTTCACTGACTTATAGACGGCTGAGAGTTCTCTGTCATACGCTGAGTATTTCTTCTCCGCCTCTGAGAATCTCCGAAGAAGAGAGAAGAAGTTGTAGGACGGCACCTACTGCATTGTCAGACGCATCGCAGAATATTGTGATAGGGGCATCATGTGATGGGTGAGCGAGTAAGGTAGCTTTAGATATGCTATTCTTGCACTCTTCGAATGCTTGCGATGCTTCGTGGATGTATCCAAGAAATTTGACTTCCGTTTGGCCTAAGTTACACTTCCCGGGGTTGATAGTGATACCGTTTTCTTCCAAGAACTGTTCTTAGGTGATCGCTATGCTCAGTATCGTTTACTGAGGCTATGAGCAAATCGTCGATGAATGGGAAAACGTGGTCTAATCCACGGAGCACTTCGTGAATAAATCGCTGAAATGTTTGTCCCGCATTCTTCAGACCAGGACACATGCGAGGAAATTCGAATAAACCCATTGGTGTGATGATAGCTGTTTTCTCTATGTCCTGTTCTCTGGTCTTCAATTGTTGGTAAGCGCGGTTGAGGTCGATTGTGGAGAATATTGTTTTGCCAGACAGATGATGGGTGAAGTCCTTAACTCTCAGAACTGGATAACGATCGGGTTTGGTTATGCTGTTCAATCGTCTATAATCACCGCATACCCGTATATCGCCATTCTTCTTAGGTACTATATGGAGTGGTGAAGACCATGGAGTTTTACTCGGTCTGTAGAGTCCTTGTTGCATCATGTTTTCGAATTATTTCTTCACTATTTCATAACGATGAGGTGGAATGGGACGAGCACGGCAATGTAATGGAGGTCCTTGTGTTTCAATATAATGTTCCACTTTAATTTTAGGCGATAATTGCATCGAAGTTAATCCAGTGGTACCGGGGAATTCGGCGAGTATCGCGTGGTACGGGGCCTGTATATCGATACTTCGTACTGTGGGTAAAGTCGTCGACATTACTGGTGCGTTGATTTTAAGATTTGTGACGGCATCAATCAATCTTCGATTTTTTAAATCTACGATGAGTTGATGGTGGTTGAGAAAATCGGCACCTAATATTGGTTTAGTGACGTCAGCTACAATAAACTTCCACTTGTATGGTCGACGGAGGTTGAGATCGAGTTCTAATGTTTTTTCACCATAAGTTGAAATTGTTGTGTTGTTTGCAGCGTACAATTTAAATGGTAGAGGCGTTGTTTTCAGGCCTAGTTTTCTTGGTAGGACGGATATATTAGCACCGATATCTACTAAGAATGAAATCTTTGTTTTCTTGTCTGTGGCAAAAAGGCGGTATGATGTGTGAAGGACGCCGGGTTCCACCGCAGCTAACGTCCGTTCTAGTTTCCCGATGGCCCTTCTTGAAATTGCAGGGCGTTGTGCTTCACTACCAAATCGGCGATGGTAATAGCAGTAAGGTGTTGGTGAGCTATTGAGTGTGCGGGAACGGTTCGGGGACGAGCTTCTATTGCGAGATGACGAGCGAAATCGGTGGCGATGATAGTGTTGAGATGGCCTTGATTTGAGTTCGGCGACTTCTAGTGATAGTTTTCGTATCTTATAAGGAATTGTGTGTGATCTACCTGATTTGACGTCGATGATTCTGGACCTGATGCTGGTGGCTGGCTGGAGACGGCTTGTGGCTGGCTGGTGACGGCTGCTACCTCCTGGATTTGCTCCATCATCGTGTCAGCAAGCAACGCTAGTTCCTCCAGCGTGGACTTCGCGCGGAATGACTCGCTGACGGCGAGCACGGAGCGGACGTGGGCTGGCAGCAGCTTACTCCACATCATGCGGAGGGTGGAGTCGGTAACCTTGTCCCTCGCAAGGTTACGCATGCGTCGAAGTAGCTGTGAAGGCTTCTGGTCAGCTGGGCTTGACTCCTCTTGAGGTCATCGATGGCGGCTTCAAAGTTGTGATACTACAATCGCAGATTTTCTCGCCAAAATCGTGGTATGCGCATCGACAGTGAAATGCTGGAGATTTCTGTCGCGGTGGGCGCTGGGAGTGGCTGAGCCTGGTTTGTATCTTCCATTTCTTCGTCGGGTAGATATTCCTCGAGCAGAGATTCGTAGAACAGGAATTCGTCGTTTCGGAGAGCTGGTGAAGCTGTTCTTCGATGTGTAGCCGGGCAGAGGTTCGGTGTTCTTCTGTTCAGGCTTCCTGGCTTCCTTCCGTCGGTGTTCTTGTTCGGGCTTCCTTCCGTCGGTGTTCTTGTTCGGCTTCCTTCCGTCGGTGTTCTTGTTCGGGCTTCCTTCCGTCGGTGTTCTTGTTCGGGTTCCTTCCGTCGGTGTTCTTGTTCGGAGTCACCACTTTAGAGACTGAGTGTTTGGATATTTAATAAAACAACTGCTTGAGTAGTATGAAAACTGTGAGGAATATGTGGAAGAATGATATTTAATTCAGTTACATGATATACAATATAGAAAATCCTTAAAACTACACTGGCCTTCAAAAGTAAGTATCACACTTTTAAAATTGGGATAACGTTTTAAGTTCACAAGATATACTTTCGAAATAAAAAGGACTCCAAAGAGAATTTAATTTTGTTCATAAAAACTTTATAGTCGGTAACCTTCTTTTAAGAGTTGGCTGAAAAAAAACTTCAAAAACAAAGCCATTCCTTTTTCAAAGTGGACGTTTCTGAATTACAATTTTACCAGGCACATTTTTCTTTCTGTTTTAAATTTTTTTCAAGATCGATGGGTCTTGTTTAAAAAATTTATGTTAAAAAGCACATAACATTTATTTATCATGCCTCTTTCAGTTGAAGAATGTGCTAGGATCATGGCTTTTCTGGAACTACGTATCAGTATGCGTCGCACTGCAAGAATGGTGGGTGTGACGGTACGAACGGTCCAGAAGGTAAAGCGAAGGTACGAAGAGACTAGACACCATCTGAGGAGACCTTGTAATGGCTGACCCAGGTGTACCAGTGCCCGAGAAGATCGTTATATTATTTCCACTGTGTTAAGAAATCGCCACCAAAATGCAGTTGAAGTCCAGCAGCAGCTACTTCAGACCCGGAGCAAATTTGAAACCCCGAAGACCAGCGAGTGGCCCAAAACTCGAGAGACAGCATCGAGTAGCGAGACTGCGATACGCCCGTGAACACATGCAGTGAATTTTGTTTGCAGATGAGTCTCGATTCTCCCTTTACACTTCTGATGGAAGGCGAAGTGTTTACAGGCGACCTGGTGAGCGATACCTTCAAGCCTGCATCTCAGAAAGAGTCCAATACGGTGGAGGCAGTGTACATGTATGGGCTGGCATATCTTCAGAAAGTCGCACAGAGCTAGTAGCCATAGAAAATGGCACCCTCACTGGGCAAAGATATGCTCAAGAGATTCTCAATGAGTATGCAGGGCCGTATTTAGCAAATATGGATGATGGATCGATGCTGATGCATGATAATGCCCGGCCACACACGGCTCATATCGTACAAGAGTATATTCAGGAGGTCGGTATCAGCGTGATGGCTTGGCCATCAAGAAGTCCTGATCTCAACCCGATTTTGTACACGCCTGGGATGAGCTTGGGAGGCTAGTCAGAAAAGAAAAAAGCAGACCACCACCTACTACCCAGGGCACTAAAGCAGGCCCTGGTAGAAGAATGGGAGAATATTCCCCAACATCGGCTCCGAAACCTAGTGTTCAGTATGCCAAACCGGCTCGAAGCTGTAATCAGAGTTCGAGGAGGCAATACCAGTTATTAAAAATTAAATAACATGTAATACATTTTAGTTGAATTTTTTTACACTAAACTAAAAATGTCTATTTTCATTGTTTTATCTTTTTAAGTTAAAAATGTTACTTATGTATAATTTTAGTTTCTAAGAATTAAAGCCTATAAAATTTGCAAGTAAACGTTTTTAATCTTAAATCTCTACCTTCTATAGTCAAGAAAAAAAAATATTTGAATAGTGTGATACTTACTTTTGCAGGCCAGTGTAGTTAACCAATTACAATTGTTACCTAAAAAATATTTACAACTTTAGAAAATACACACCAATACTAAAGCTTACATTTTGACCAATAGTAAAACGTTTCATTCAATAAGAATTGAGAATAATATTATGTGTTCTATCTCGCTCTAAAACTAATGCTGTCGCAGTAAACCGGCCAGCGAGCGCGCGCTAGTGTAAACTCGCGTCGAACCTCGATTATCCGATGTCAATGAGCATTTAGCACCTACTCTGTCGCCCATTGATTAAAATTGAATGAATAGTGATCGACGCCCTGACGCTTAGGACGAGTACGCTCGGCCTTGTTGTGAGGTTGTGTAACGCGGAGCATAATATGACTGTTCACGTGAGTATATCTGCGGTCTTCGAGAGAATTGTACTTCGATGAGATGACTACTGGTGATCTGCATGATTCTATGACTTGATGTACAGCATTATGAAATGGTTCTTATAAGAGCAAATATTACGGTATATAAAATGTTCTTTTCAGAACGAATCTTTCGGCATTCGCTTATTACAGTTAATATGCACGATTTATATTTCTACGATCTATAATGCTACGAAGGTATTACGTTACAAGTTAGATATTAGACATTTGTATTAATTAATATTATCGGTTGTAGGTACAGCTACAAGTTGCAATAAATGATAGACTGCTTGAACGGGAGCTTTAAAACTCAGCTTTTAAGCTGTTTATTTACCGGCCGCACTGGATGTCACTATATGTCACAGACGATGGCAGATGTCATAATGGCGGCTGATCGGCTTATATTAGTGTAAGTGTGTGCGTGTCGGTATGTATTTACACGTTAACTGGCTTATTTTCATGCTTCACTGTTATGTAGGTAACACGGAGTCCTTATTTTTTTTACTCGTCCGTGCATATCCCTACCTTTTACCAAAAAGTCACTAACCTATGATAATTTGACATGACCAATTGACTACGGCGTCCTTCAGAGTCAAACACAGTACTTAATGCTTACACATTACTGCTTCACGGCAGAAATAGGCGCCGTACCCAAAATCTAGCCAGCATCGTGCGCAAAGGCCTCCCACTGGAAATATATATAAATATTTCCAGTGGGAGGTTCCAGTTTTACTTATAAGATGTAGGTGCTTTACTTAACTTTACCTGTACTGGCATGAGTCTCCCGGGTTTTTAAAGTAAAGACAATAACGCTTGAAAATAAGTAATTAGTTTTTGCATCTGTGATGGTAATGATAGCCCTGTGACCTGTCTCACAACGACTTGATAATGTAGGTTTCAGCAAATAGCAATGAATACAACAAAACACCAAATTACAAACTATTTTATAAAGGTAGGTCCAATAAAAACAATTTGCTGGTATTTTTAACAATTTATAGACACGTGACAGTTTTGACATTCAATTACCTGGCTACTTACACTTAACTAATGATAATATTATAATCAGAAACGGAACATTTTTTATTGGTCTCAACCCATTTTCATTACATCACTACGTCAAAACAAAAGTGTAGATAACCCTTTGAAACAATAAATAGCGTACCGATATTAATTAATTGTAAAATGTTACTGACCGATCTACGGTATTTTTATTAAGAAATTCAATTTTATTTGTCATTTAATATAATGATTCATCAATAAATACAAACATATATTGACTATAACATGCTCCAAGAGTAAGATATTTTCTCCAGGTAATGAGGTAGAAGAGACCTCATATTTTCAAACCAGACAATTTTAAAATAATATCACAGTATGACTGAATACAAAATCATAATACTCTGAAACTGGCTTTTTATATGTTAGTACCTCCCTTATGCCTCACACCTTATATTCTAAGTTTAATACGATCTAATAGTAACATAGCTATAACTACCTTATTATTATGTATAGATAACTAAAATCGTAAAATAATTATTAGTCTTACGTTTTCCAACCAATATCAAGAAACGCTAATGATTTAAATCAGTCTTTGAAAATGTTACAATATTTTAACTGTCCCAAACTCATTTACAAAACCAAAAAATGTCCACCTAAAAAATTATATGCTCGTGCTAAAATCGAATAATAGGTATCTGTTACAATTGTTAGGTTCCTGACGTTATTACGCTTGAAAAATTTCTTGAATATGGACATAAACAAACAGATTTTGATAATTTAATTGAAAACTCAAGTTACGACCCGTTGTGTCCAATAATGAAACAAAAAATAGAAAAATAGAGACTATCACTCGCAGTCTTTCGACGAAAATTAGCAAGATTCAACAATATCGAATAGAAAGAACTATCTATCATCGATCACATTTTTGTAGTAGGTACAAAAACATATTATACAAAATGGTCTTAATTAGCGACGTATATATGTGAGGCAGACCTTTATTTATACATCTTTATATATTATAACAAAGTACACATATAAGTAGCATAATATTACTACCGCGGTATTTGTCTTTCTTGCTCAATTAGTAAAATGAGATCAAATCGCAAACGTTATTAAGATTAGACAGATTAATTGCAGACTGGATTTATTTTCACAAATCGTCACTCCTCCTACTCAAAACGCACTCAAGGTGATAAAATTATAATTATATACAAAAGCATACATACATACAACAAGTATGGACCTATATATAACGAACAATCAATAAAAATAAGGTACAAAATATTGCGCGTATTAGAGGAAATGTTATTTCACCATAAACTACTCACGTCGAATCAGATAAAAGAGTCGACAATCTTTCAGACATTTCCCGCCTACGATGGCCTTCAACTACGGATAATGCATTTATAAGATTGGTATCACTGTTCACAGTCTTGTTCAAAAGGAAATTGCTTTCTTCTTCTAATAAATTGCTGAAGTCATCTAAGTCATCCATAATTTTTTGTCTCTGAAATAAAAAACAATCTTTTGAATATTCCTTTCTAACTGGAAGTACACAAAATTGCAACAAGGGATGAAATAGTATTTTTGAGTCATCTGCTGTTTTCACGGGCGTCAGGTCCAAGCAATCTTCGTTGAAAATAACTTGTATGCTGCGGTGGTCCACTTGCAAAATAGCTCGGAAAGTCCAACTGATGTCTGTTTCGAGGGAAGCACCTTTATGCGCAGGTTCGCTGAAGTTACCAAGAGCAGGCTTAGACATATTTACACATATTGTCTGTTGTTTGGAGTCGGCTGCTGCTTAAACTGACGCATCGAACCATCGGTGTGAAAATAGCCATAGGTCCCTGTTGTATCTTATCGGCTACTGCAACGTCAGAAACAGCAGTCATCGAAAACCGTCACGTCACGGCATAACGACTTAAGATTCTGAGTCTGTACATTTTGCAACTTGAAGTTAAAGTCAGTCAACTATATCACGATATACTTACTGTCAGTCGATTATTTATTCTTAAAGCAATTTTAAGACAACACAGCTAACTTAACAATGAAAAATTTAAAGAGAAAGGGAACCAACAAAATTGAGAGTTCGTCAAGAACTTCCCACAAACTAATGGTCATGAACATGCAGTGTACCAAGTGACTATCTAATCACATGCCTATCTGATTCGATCATATGGTGCACAAAATTGAATTCTGCAAATTTAAATATTGTTTATGTAAGTGACCATTTCCAGAAACATATTGTATTATGGTGCGCCTCGTGTAGCAATACTAATACGGACGGAAAGACGGACTCTAGTAGTCCTAAAGTATTATTAAAGTTCCTCTTGTTTACCTTTTGTATGCGAAACCCTACAAATATTATCACTTGATTTATGTAAATATAACACAACTAATATAAGCCTGATGCAAAACATGGTGGACAAAAAGCCTTTGTTTTTCACATAATAAATTTTTACGCACCTTTTCCATCTCAGTTGATGTATTTTTCTCAGGTTCCTCTAATTTTTGTTTTCTTTTTAAACAATTTATGACGTCGCTTTTATGCTTCAGTCCACGGCTAGTCATTATCTACAACATACGTATATTGTCTCACACCATAGCCACGCGGGCCACGGCCAGTGTGATACACCAACCAAGAAGCCAATTATAACTAGGTCCCCACTCACTCTTTTTTTCGGTCATGATGTGCTTGACCGACTCAGCTTTATGATGTACAGTATGTAGTGCATAAGTTTTATTTAATTATATTTAAACATAAACTAAAAGCAAGACAAGCAACAAATTAGGTGTAATTATGTATAGGTGTAGTTAGTGCGGTTTTCAAGGAACTAAGGACCGGCAACGCTCTTGTGATTCTTCCGGTACTGCAGGAGAATGTGGGCGGCGGTGTTCACTTAAGATCAGATGACCCATACGCTCGTTTCTCCTCTCTTCCATAAAACAAAGCGTGATTGAATCGCGCACAAATATCTTTACATAAGTCAGTACTCAGTAGTATCAGGTTGAGGTCAATGTGATCAGCCGCCCGATCCCTTGTAACTTTCAGGCACTGTGCACTGGGGATATTATTAATACGTTGAAATCTTAAAACATTACATTTAATACAACTCAGAAAATAGGTCTGTATCTTTTTGTTCGACGACTATTTGCTGTTAGTGACACAAGTGAATTTGCCAGAAACTGTCATAACCATAATGTTAACACCAGGAACAGACATAAACTGATGATGCCTACTACTCGGCTTAGTCGAGTTAGTAAGTCTTTTGTGGGGCGATGTATATGCTTTTACAACAAGATCCCAGAAAATGTTCAAAACAAAGGTGTTACGTTATTCAAAAGAATTGTTAAAAAACGTTTGTGTGGTAAAGGTTACTATAACATAAATGACTTTCTTAATGATACCACAAATTGGGAATGGAGCGACCGCCCTCAGGCTATTAAATAATAAGTTTAATTGTACAATGTTACTTTGTAAATGTTACTTTAATTGTAAAACATATTTTTGATGAAAAAAAACCCCGCTGATTTTGTTGCGCCCATTCTTCTCAGGCCTGAGGTATTCACTTTGGAATGGGTGGTAGTTTTTTTTTTGACTTTCAATAAGTGATTTCACATCCTATTTTGAATAAAAATATTTGAATTTGAATTTAGTGACGTAATCCCGTTACTGTGGAAATTTTGGGACTTCTGTCTTCTCTCTTGATACCTGAAGAGATCGAAACAGGTCAAATCTGAAGGTCAGGTCTTTATGGCTGATGCATTAACATCCCCGGCCAAACTCTTAATTTGTTTCTGAGTGGGTAGGGCTGTGTTTGGTCTATATCGTTATCGGGTCGCGGCAAACCGCCTGTTATGCCGGCAGGTAATGATAGGATTACTTCTGTTTTTTTTTAATAATAACAGGCAAGAGGTCAACAATGTCCTCACACACAATATACACAGCATCACCTTATTGCAACTTAACCCGGGTTTCGCCACAGTCTGTGACCGTGAAACGTGATCCACTTTTGATCACCAGTTCATCAATCTCTTTCAAGACGGTTCGTTTCCAATACGTCTCAATAAAGAATGCCAAATGAGAGTCCAATTGGTAAAAAGAGCATTAGATTTCTTTCTGCCACCCAATTATCGTCCTTTTGTGTACCTAGATTGTTTCAAATGGGTCAAAGCTCTTTCGTGATCAGTGCCTAGTTCAGGTGTGTCGTAGCCTATGTATTTATAGTCATCAGTCTTTATTTTATAAAAAGTTCATAACTTATAATTTGATGTTATATTTATTGACATGAAAAGAACAATGGCGAAATTTTACCTGACTATAAGAATAACCGTCTTAGGTTAGGATGGTTACAAAAAAAAACTTCATAGATAAATTGACTTGTTAGATAAAATTGTATTGCAAAAGGAACCGGGGAAATAAATAAAATATTTATTTCATTTTCACATTATATGCTGTCACAACTATGAAATCATATCCATTTTAGGTTACATCAAGGAAAGCTATCTGTCAATATGACTGACAGCGATGAGCGAATGATCAATGAGTCACCTATGCCTAATACTAATAATACCTATCAATTATAGTTACCGCTGTTGTGTTGTTTTCTTTATATTAATAAGTAGTTTCTATTTTACCTGGCTTGGTTTTGGTCTTGAATAATATCTTTCTCTCGTTTTAAACTCTGAACGTCATTTTGAATTACTTCTGCTCTCCATTACCGGACTATGATATGCCCCACGATTTGGTCTAACGTACGCTGTTTATATAACAATAAACAAAATAAAATATTTTGCTTGTTTAATTTACTGCTACCTACTTCTACAAAATAAGAACTTGGACTGAGAAAAAGACATTAGGAAACTAGGTACTTATTTTACCAGTTTTTTAAGATTATAAAAATGGAAGTACTTAGTTTAAAAGCCGAGCCTTAAAATCGGGCGTAGGTTAGGTTAGAAGGTACACTTTAGAAGTACCTACCTACGACTATGGATTGCGGATTTGACTTTCCTCTTATAAAATTACTTATAAAGCTATGGACAACCAACTCTGGTTTGTTGAAAATAAACTGTTATTACCATTGCATCAAGTAACAAGTTTCCATTTTATCATAATATAATACTAAGAGTTGTTGACCGTAGACAGTTAAGTAATTAGGTATTAATTAACTATTTGCCTATGGTTACTAGTTCCTATCCTTAAAGATTTTTGGAATTCGTGTTATTCAGTGTTATTGTTGTTGGAACATGTTAGTTAGAATATAATAGATAAGTATACTATAGTTAGAATGCTAAAGTAATAAACAGAAAAACCTAACCTAAAAACTCAAACAAAATAATCATTTATTTCTCCATAATCCCGGTTCTAAATTAAAAATGAATTATGTCAGTAGATGCAGAAAATTATAGAAAACTAGTGGACCCAACAGACGTTGTCCTGTACACACGTCTTAAATTTGAAAAATCTGTCCAGCCGTTAGGAGGAGTTCACTAACATACACATGAGCAGGAGAATTATATTATATGGACGTAATTGAGAATCTAAACCAATCTCAAATTCACTGAAACAAACAAAAAGTCATCAAAATCGGTCCAGCCGTTTAGGAGGTAGTTTAATTGGGAATCTAAACCATTCTTGAATCCACCCGAAGACACACATCAATCTCAAATTCACTGGAACACACAAAAATCTCATCAAAATCGGTCCAGCCGTTCAGGAGGTAGTTCAATTGTGAATCTAAACCATTCTCGAATCCACCTGAAGACACACAGAAAGTTTCAATAAAATCGGTCCAGCCGTCTAGGAGGAGTTCAGTGACATACACACGCACACAAGAATTATATATATAAAGATTAATTAGTACACGTCAGTTCTTGAGACACTACCATTCAATTTCAAATATTTTGTAGTATGGAACTTCGCCATTGTTCTTTAAATAATAAATTACCTACCTGTTTAAAGGTCTTTAGACGCCGAGATCTTTATAAATGAGTTTCATGAAAGCACGTTGTAAATTCCACGCTTACGTAATAAATTAAGGTTTTGACCTCAGAATGCGAGCATGAATTACAATTTATTTTTTGCACACTATTAGGAAACAGGTGAGGCTATGATAGGAGGAAGGATGAAAATATTTCGGCAGAAGTTATACTTGAGAAAGCTATAGTTTGTGCTTCTCCTGGAAAATATAATTATTCCATTCTTTATACTTACGAGATCAGGGCATAAGTCGCTTGACTGCAACGCGTTTTTATTTAACAGCTCACCTCGACTTTGAACAACTTCCCATTCAAAATTAATATTTTTAGGGACATACACCTTCCTTGTGAATACACTGGAATGTTATAATTAAAAAAAATTAACTTAAAGTTACAGCATATAAATAAAACTTGATAAGTTTAATGCCAGTTTACTCACAGACTGATTTTATTGAAAGCTTCCTCTTCTGTATAGAATTGAGTAAATTGAAATCCAGGAAATTTAAAACTTAGCGAGCCGTCTTCCCTTTGTTTTCCTGGGATCCAACCCAGCTTTTGTATGTTTTTTGATTGCACCCAGACATCTTTAACGTCATCGTCATCATCTGAGATAATGCAGATATCTGACTCTGGAGGCTTACATACATCACTATTGACGAGAAAATTTTCTATGTCCATTGCAAGATCATCGTTTTTCAAGAGTGATTGTGATTGTTCTTCGAAAAACGATTTTCTGTTGATTTCTTCCGGTTTTAATATGAACATACCCTTTTCCATTCTACTACTTGATGGTCTTAGCTGTGGGCTTTCACTTTCCAGGACAGTTTTAACTTGCGGAGCAATTTCAGCAATAGGTTTATTCAATGAGGACCTTGTTTTGTTTGATTTCAGTGATCTAGATTTATCAGTAATTATTTGTTGAATATTAATATGTGATTTAATTTGACTATGTTTAAGCGAAACCGTGTCTAATTCCTGAGATTTTGATGTTTGCAAAGAAAGAAAACTAGTAGGATAGAACGTCGATGACCTTTGAATTTTTATTGGTTTTACAATTTTTGGATCTATTGGCCTATTCGCAATACTTGATTGAGCACAGCTACTTGTTCCTGATGTCTTGATTTCTATAGTTTTGTAAGGTGCATCACTTTCCAAAGGAATTGTTTCTTGTGTAATCAGGTTTGCGGGCAATAAAGAGAGTGGCTGGTCAATAATTTTGACATTGTCTACCTTATCTACGGTGATCCAAACGCCTCTTGTTTTATTCGTACATTGAACAGAAGTTAACTTTATTGTTTCTACTCCAAGTGGTTCATCTTTCTCATACGGACCAATAAAAACATTTTGCTCCATCATGTTAGGAATTGCATATATCCCAAACTGTGGATCATTTAAATTGATCCTACTCATTTGAGACGAGAGTCGCACAGTTTTTTCTGATACCCGTGAAACATGTATAGCCCTTAAAACGCTATCATATTTTACAAAAAATCCTTTTTTATAAAAGTGTATTTCACTGAAATCATTTTCTACGGTCATAATAAACCACTTAGAAATATTAGAATCATCTCCAATAGTAATGACAGGTTCAGTAATAGTTGTACGCTTAGTATTATCCAATGCTGTCAAAATATTTTCAGAATCGATATTTTGATTCTCCTCACTCATGAACGCACTGCTACAAGATTCTTCAGATTCTGTTGCTATACTATCATCATTGCGGTAAAGTGCATTTCTTTTGTGACGATTGTAAGTGAGGGATGCAATTAGCTCCCAACAATAAGACAAACCAAATAAAATACAAAAACTGTCTTTAAGTTCTGTTTCATTTGTAAGCAAGTTTCTAACTGTATTTGGATAATTTTGTAACTCACTTATATTTATATCATTTATATTCATACAGTTATTAAAAAAAGGGTGTTTTGTACTAACCGCGATGAAAGTACGATAAGGTTTCACTTTGGAAATCAAAAACAAATTTTTTTTCTCTCTATACCTATTCAAAATAAAGTCCCATGGTAGAAGTGCGGGTTTGTCTAGCTGAGGTGGTTCTAAAGAAGTTTTTATTATTCCTTGTTTCATTTGCTCTTTGTATTGCTTGTAAGCAGCTCCTAGCCATGCTACTACCTTGGGATCTTTAAATAAATTGGTAGATGCTGGTGAAGGTTTAGGAAACGTGTCCTTAATGTTTTTTAATGAACCTATCATATTGTATGCAACCACATCAGTGGATAAGTCTTCATCCATGTCATTTTCGATGTTATTTATATTTATTTCTTGCTGGTTGTCTTCACAGCCCGTATATTTCGTACAATCTTTATTGTCAATTCGTAAACCCTGTACTCTTAGTAATTTTTTTTGCAGGCTTTTGTCATTTTTCTCCATTTCGGCAATTTTTCTATTTGTTACAGCATAATATGAAGGGGAAAACAGTCTATAGTAAGTTCGCACTCTGGCACACGTACTCCATTCATTATCTTCCGTTTCTGTGAGTAGACAAAGTTTACTGGCTAATTCGCCAACACGAGAGTTTTCGCATGTCTTCATTGGCTTACTTAGTTCTAATTCATGGTTCTTGAGATTACTTAATTCATTTAAATCAATGTTTAATATACAGCTATCTGCCGCCAAAATTTCCTCTTCTTTAGACATGGCACATTCTGTGAATTTTCCTTTGCAAAAACATTTGTACAGATTATGAATCATACACCAAGGTTCAACATTGTCTAAGCTAAGTTTCGGGACGGTGATAGTTATTTTTTTTTCCAATTTTTCTTCAACATTAGTGATCTTTTTATTCGTGTAAAAATCTTCATATCTTTTGCAAGGTTTCAATTCTCTTCTCTGTGATTTTATAAACATGCTTTTATCACCTGATAGTATAACTGTCTGGCGAAATTTTTGCTCTTCTTTAGCTAATCCCAACTTATTATTATTATCTAAATGAATTAGGTCATCCATTATATGCTTACTGCCGTCAGAAAGTGATTCCACGATTTTGGAAAATTTACACTGACATTGGAACATACACTGTATCTGACCACAGTGAGATCTTAATTTAAATCCAAAATCTAACGATTCACAAATACATCCTAATAAGCAGTGTGGCTTTTGACAGTTGATGTTATAAGTTGTATTTAAAATTTCGCCTGGTTGGGTTAATTTAATAACGGTAACATCAAGTCGTTCTAATTCTCCATAACATCTCTTCTTATTTTTCTCTTTTGTCGATATATTATTTAAGTTAGTGTGCTTAGATTCAGTGTCAATGATTGCGTCGTCACTTGGCAGAAACATATAATTCTGATTCAGACTTATTTCTACTGAGTCGATAATTTTTTTCAACATTGTTTTTACCTCAGATAGTATAAGCAAATCATCTGGACAATTATTAGAAGGAGTAACATTATTTTCAACAAAACTTTCATTGTATGCGGTATTTCTACGTGCTAATACATTGTTTTGGTGACAGGCATAGTCTAAATTAAAAGTAATGCAATCCTTATGTTTTTGATTAATTTTTCCGCCTTTAGTTTGCTCACCTAAAGTGCAAGTTGCAAACTCAGCCCATTTATCGGATATTTTGCCATTTGTATCTTGCATAAAATTCTTACATACAAACTTATTCATTACAGGGTCTAATGATACGCCAAGAATGGGTTCTATATCTAAAACTGGCATTGGCAATTTTGCGGTTATTGCACTACCAAATTGAAATTTTTGGAAGGAATTATCGAGATACTTCTTTTTTGATAACGGTCCAGGTTTAAAGTTAACAATTAAAGAGTCACGAAGAAGATTTTTTTTTGGGAACCCCAAGTGTCTTTTCTGTATTCTCTTATTGGGTCTGTATTTAAGATTCCCAATATCGAATTTACAAAGGAATTCATTTTTACCTCCTCGACTCCCACAAATCTGAACGTTTCTTCCATTCCATCGAACGTATTGTGTTACATGCTTTTGACCTAACGGATTTAAATTCATCATCATCTGCCAAATATCTCTGGATATAGGACTACCGTTTGATAACATGTTTATCACCATTTTCTTTGTATTATCTTCTCTTGACGATCCACATCTAATTTTTCGAAACAATATATTCCGTTGCTTTTCCAAATCTCCAGGTAAGTAAGTATAAACATCTTTTTCAAACATTTCCCTGATCTGCCGAACCGTTTTTACTTTTAATTTAAGTTTCTTTTTCGGCACGTAGTATTTATCATTTTTGGGCACAAAACTACATGTAACATCAATAATTGTAGTACTCTCAGGTACAGGTTGAGCTGGCTCAATCTCTAATAAATCATACAAATTATTTTGTAAATTATTATTTGCTCTTAGGATATTCGATGCGAATACTTTGCTGTCGACCTCCATTCTATCTGAAACAATGTTTTAAAGAAAAATAAAACAAAATGCCACATTAAGCGAGAGTATATGTTAGATCCATAATTAGTAATGTTTGAAAAGCTAATATGTAAAGAATTCTTTGTTTTATTGGATATTGTCTGCTATCGACATCCGTGTAGTGCATTAGTAAATGATTACCTGGATGCGCAAAAATCAATTATTTTTATACGATTTTTTTCAATGACATACTTAATTCCTTAAAAAAAAGCATTAGTTTTTCAAGAGTGTGTAAGCACTATATTACAGGAGTCAGAGACTACGCCTTTGAGTATGAGTGCCGGAATAAACGCGTTAGCACCGGCTTCAACTCAGGGGCACACGTTCTAAGCTCGATTGGAGAAATGCCATCCGGCTCGGTCGAATTCCTTACGTCCAACGAAAACAGAGCTCACCGAACAGTTTTCTGAAGTTGAAGTTACCAAGAGTAGCTTTCAACAACGACCCCAACTTGCGTATTCCAGTCGAAAAGCTGCTCGCCGATTTTGACGACGTCCTTCGATTTCGCACGGGCTATTTAACGCTTATAAAATCTGGAGGCACACTTATATTTCCTCTATAGAATTTTGCAGTTCGGATCCTGTGAGCCCAGCGCCGCAACCCATGTCCGATGCGCCTGTTTTTTTGCAGTCAGATGCTGCTTTAACTAAAGTATCAAACCAGGACTGTTATCTGCCACCGATCGGTACTACAGAGCTTGGTATAAAAACATCCATGCCCTGTTGTATCTCATCGGCTACTGCAACGGCGCAGGCACTAGGATCATCGGAAGGGAAACAAAACTTACCCCAGTGGTGGGATGCAAAAAAGGAACCCATCCTATCACAATCTGCTGACTTGTAGTGCCTAAGGTGGCGGGTCGCTGTTGGTCTGCGACATGGGCGTCGGATAGACACAACACTCCTGACCAATAATGTATGGTAGTAATGGTCGGACGTTCCGAGAGGGGCGTCGACAGAGACCTGGTAACTATCGGGATGTAGTCAGCAGAAGATCTAACGGCAGGTCCACATCTGAGAGCCGCATTGGCTACTCAACGAATCGGGACATATCATATGCCAAGCCGTTGAAATCACCCAAGACTACGATTTCAGCGAAGGGGTCGGTGCAAGCACGTCGTCAATTGCCGCTTGAACGCAGCCTTTGAGATGATCCTTTTCTGCGTTACCACTATGGGACCTGTAGACACACGCATAGATGCGGACGCGGCCATCAAAATCTACACGGAGCCAGAGAGTAGATAGATCCCTACCCTCAAAATTGCCGAGACGGCGACAGCAAATATCCTCCCTAACGTACACACATACCCCGGCATGATGGTAAAAAATTATGCTCAATTCGAGGTCGAGATATCTGAGTCTCCGCGAGGAAACACAAGGCCGGCTGCGACGTCTCAAGGTGGTGATGTACGGCGTGTAAATTAGAGTGGACTCCCCTAGTGTTGCAAATGTCCGCATTAAGCGTGGAGCGAGGTGCCATGGTGTTGTTGCCTCGCTTGTCCTCGTATTGGTGTCCTTGTATTGGTGTTTTGAAATTTAAATATTTATTGATGTGTTTTACATCTTTCACAAACAACAGTTAACAACTGAATGTAGAATAATTGTTTTATAATGAAAGATTTTAAAAACACTTTGTCTTTGAGAGCAATGCACCTGTAATGCACCAGGTGACGTCTGAAGTGTGTGATCCAGCTGTTTTATCGCTTACTTCATAACTGTGTATAAATAGAGACAAGGTCTGCATTCCAGGAGGTGTCTCGAGGTAATCCGTAATAAAGTTGTTTCATCACTTTCTGGAACCTTCTGGAATAGAAGGTGTCTCGATCTAATCCGTGATTGTGTTGTTTCATCACTTTCTTCATAACTGGGTATTAGAGACAAGGACTGCATTCCAGGTGTCTGGATGTAATACGTGATCAAGTTGTTTCATGACTTTCTTCATTACTGGGTATAATAGACACAAGACCAGAATTCCAGAAGGTGCCTCGACGTAATCCGTGATCCAGTTGTTTCATCACTTTCTTCAAATTTTAATATGATAACTGTTTTCAATTTCATAATGCATCCTTATTTTCTATATTTATCTTACCTATTTATAAAATACTTGTAACTAAGTACTTAAGTACCTAAGGTAAGGTAGTACCGTATAGTTAGAAGAATTTTATTATGTAACATAATTATTATAAGCGGTCTCAAAATATTTGTTATGCCAGAAAAGGTCAACTAAGTAAGTATTTAGGTAAATTATTAGATTTTGGCACCTATTACTTATTAGTCCTGCAAATATATATCTTGCATCGTGTAGTTATTTATTAGTATTAAAGTTTATTACACTATAGACCATTTGTATTGACAATAAAGTGCGTTAAGCCCGCGGACATTTTGTCAGAGGCCACAAACCTGTCTTATTTATAGTTACCGTGATATATTATAAATAAAACAACAGATAGCAAAAACACTGTACAAATTTATTTAAAATTGAATGTTGATTACATTTCATGGCGTGGGTACGTTTATTTCATCATCATCAATACAGAAGCGATTATAGAGTAGACTTTGGGATGTAATGATCAATACTAAAATATTATATGTGCATAATATATAACAAGAAGCAGATTAAATTTTATATCCTGTGAGCATGGTAATAAATAGTGGAAAATGACGAGGTCGTTATGACAGTAGCCATTTTGTTTTTTTTTTCAGAAGCATAACTCAAATTTTGCATCAGACGATGATGATCATGAACGGCTCACGGTGACTGTATCTATTACAAACTCTTGGAGGTTTTCGATTCATCTGCAATAAAGAGAATAATTAATGACCGACACTTACTACTCTATAAAACACATTATTAAAAAACGTTTGCGCATGACTATGCCACTCGCATTTCGGCATCATTAGCATACTAATCAGTTAAATAAAATAATAGTTACATTTTTAAAAAAGAAGACATAAATTAATTGAGTGAGAATACTTTAGTTGTGTAAAATTTTTGCGTAATATGCCATTTATATAAATTAGCCAATTATCAATGTTTATGACTTCGTTTTAGATGGTTATTAAGCAACTGCAATTGCACATGTGAGTAAAGTATTTCTATAATTTAATGGTCTATTTAACATACAGCATTAAAGCAGTTTATATCAGTGCTACGCTTTAAATTCTGCTGTGTGACAATGTGTGACGATAACGATAAATAAAAGGAGACTCAAAAACATTCAGTCTGAACTAAAAACAGCCTGAATCGCGTCTAGCACACACAGATAAAAACAGCCCATTAATCCAAAGGATATAAAGTGACTTCCAAATTTCCACGCATATACCACCACCCAATCTTACTGAATAAGGTCTATTAGTTACTTACTTAAAATCAGCACAAAGATTTATCAAAATAAGACCTACCTGTGATACGAAATACCTTCAACGACGTCTTTGCCCGCTGGACGGACCAGCTTGATCCAAATTACCTTAATTTAATCAATCACCAAAACAATAACAAAAATAACTGAGATTAATTCTCAAAAAAAAGGCAATCACAAAAAGGATTATTGTAAAATGTACACGTAAGCGCATCCGGTAGAGTAATGAACAAACAACAAAATGGCGGGCGAACCAATTGTGACGCACACCTTGCTTGTGTCTGATTTTCGGAAGAAGTTGTGTTTCATATTTGAGTATTAAATTTGTAATGGCTTGTGGTTATTGTTATAATGTTTGAAATTTATTCATTTGAAGCAGTCAAAATAAAAGATATAAGTAACTACTTACTTAGTTGTTTGCCATTAAAATCTTTGAGGTTAGTTAGTATATAATAAACAATAAAACGAGTTAAACAAAGTTATCAAATTAATCAACTCTATAATTTTAGTAATAATCATATTTTTTTATGTTAGGTATACTCTTACATTCATTGCAGCGCGTTGCTAGGGTGAACACACTTTATTTTCAATAAAAACTGTCTACAGTCTACATGTCACACTATAGCATAATTTTATTAAAAAGTACTTAATCATAATCAAATATAGATACTCAGAAATCCTTATACATCATAAATAATGTCCTTAATTAAATTATATAACATAATAGTAATATCATAAGTAACTGGCAAATCACAAAATTAGATGTTACGATAACTCAGCAAGAGTTGTGAACTTGTGAAGAATGAGCCGTGAGGATCATAGTGAATAAAAAGTTATTTGACAACAGCTGACAGATGTTAATAAAAACGTAAGAACGTGCATAATTAAAAAAATCACATATTATAAAATTGTATAAGTTAAAAAGATATGAATATTTAAAACTAAAAGGCCTAGGTTACCTACCTTGATAAAACACACGAAGATAAAATAAAATAGGAAACTACAGCGTTATATCCATTTTATCACAGATATTCTACCACGTGATGACAAAATGGCGGCCATGTTTCATCTAAGAGAAATCATTACGATGCTAGTAATCTGATTTAATCACATTCTATGGATTGACAAAATAATACATAAGCATGAATTCGTTACTACTGCAAAATTCTATGACTGGATAAAGAGTTATTTACATTATTCTTAAAAAGCTGAAGTTCCTACTTAAATTATCAAACTTGAGATGTAAACATTAAAAAACGTCAAAAGTACAGAAAATCCATAGATCCATAACGACATACAGGCAGTTTTGGAACAGATTAAAAATAGCACCAAATTTTGATTATTTTGATTTATGTACGTTTTAAATAATATATAGAAATATGTAGCATTTATTTGTTGATAAAAAAAAAGTTATACCTGCAGTAATTTAGAACTATTATGTTAGTTTCAAGTTGTCTAATATTTTCTAAGGGATTCATACTAATTTCCTTTATACTATAAGAAGAAATTGTAAGTTGTAAATTGTAATTTACAACATGAAACCAGATTAAGAACAAATCGCAAATATTACTTGATAAATTAAAAATACTTTATTCAAAAAATTATCAATTTTGAGATATCCTAGGCACTATATCCTCTTAGTGTTGTACCACGTGACCTCAGATTTCAAAATGGCCGATTTGGCATCCATTTTCTAGCAGTCTGTGTAAGACAATATATTGCTATCTGTTATTAAGGTTAAGTCCAAAATGTTAATATCAGCTTACCTATATAAACATTTGCTTGATTCTTTAAAAACTTAGCGTAATTTTTCAACAAAACTACAAGGTTATACAGTAATTCACATGTAACAACAAAAATAATGCTCAAGTATTTGTATTTTGATTAAAGCGTCGAATTGTGACAAATGACAATGACCCTAACTACATGTCATGTTAAACCATAGACTTAAAATCTAATAGACTGCCAGCATGTTGAAATATGCGAAAGGTTTAAGGTACCTATGAACTTTATATAATCGGAGAAGGTATCCCATTATATTTTTGCTATACATTAAAAGGTTATTTTAAGACTACAAGTTCTTGATACGATTACTTGATAATAATTAACCCAGTGGTTTAAGATTTGGATTGAATATGATCGAAAATGGAGAAATTTTGTGGACCATGGTGATAATATAATCGATTTGTAAAGGTAAAAAAAAAATATGGACTATTTATGTATAAATTTTGTATTTAAATTATATTACTTGGAGGTTAGGTGAGTTGTCATTTAGTTAATAATATTGAAACGAATTATCTTGCCCCAAACTAGGCATGAGTCTGTAGGTACTATGGGTTGCTATACAACGATATAATATTAAATACGATATACTTACAAATACAAATAAACAGCCATGACTCGGAAACAAACATCAATATTCATCACATATATCCCAATAAAAATCCGGGACCTCTAGCTCCGTCGGCAGGGACACTATCCACTGGGCTAAATATTATGTCGTTGATACTTAAGGCCGTAACACATTACCACGACACTGCGTAGAGCGTCAAAATATTATTTCAATCATATTGTATAGTGCATGTCGCACTAGAGCGGTGCTGCACTGCGCCGTGCGCGTCACGGCATTGTTGCCTCCGAGAGAATATTTTCGCTCAGTGCGACGCGTCGCTTCGGTATGCATAGGTACTGTTAATTGTTAAGTTTATAGCATTTTGTCTTCGACATTCTGAAGTACCTAAGTGTGAAATCGTGCAGTCATTAAGAAGGCGAGGAAACAAAAATAGTGATATTCGTCTTCTTGATAACGTTCACCTTGGTATTTCAACAATCCATTTCTTCTTATTTTTTTCTCTTTCATAATTTGTTTTGTTTTGCACACAATAATGAAATAATGACCAAATCCTCGTCACATTGCTCATCTTGTAATGTTGCTCGCACGCAAACTGCTATAGAAATGACGCGAGCTGCCGCTTACTGTTGTAATGCGATAGGTACCGTCTAGCGACGTGAAGCAACGCGTAGCGCAGCGCCGCTCTAATGCGGTCCGACCTTTTATCTTAATTAGATCCTGAAGACGTGTACCCAAGAAAGAAAATAATAAAGATGCTTAAATAAATTTATTATGTTGAAATTAAAATTTAATGGAATGTTGTTTCTTCGAATATTCTGTCTGATGACAGAACAGAGACTTGGTACGGTCCTAAATTATTACGTATTTTTTATGTAAGAAGAGAACAAACGAGCGTATGAGTCACCTGATGCTTAATGATTATCACCACCCACATTCTCTTTTTGTAACACCAAAAGAAACCACAGGAGCATTACCGTCCTTTTAGAAAAGTATGCGCGCTTTTCTTGAAGATACGGTGTGCAACGCAGAGCTGCTCGAACTGTCACGGATTCAATGCTCTGTGAACGTGTATTCTAGGAGCAGTTAACATTCGTTTGTGGCTTTATATTCTACTAGTCAACTATGTTACCTACGTGACTTTTCTTCACCGGGCACAGGTTTCCCTTAGGTACCTACTTACTTACATGAAAATTTATTTAGGTCGAAATCAGGTATCGCAAGTGTTTTTCCTACAGAGTTCTGGAATGTCCCTCCATTCTACCATACCGGATTGGTTTTCAGGTTAAGTAACTATGTATATTTATATTCGAAACAGCAGGGCAATTCTATTAAATAACTCCAACTGCACAGCTACTTTTGTCATTTAAGTCATGCAGTTGCAGTCCATTGCTTGTTGACATATTGTACTAAATTTTACTGCACTGTAACTGCACAAAAAATTCTGAAAATATGCAATAAAATGGCTATAAAAAATTTAACGATACCATACAATAAAATTAAATTCTACCATTGAATAAATGCACGAAAAGCTCAAATAAGTAATTAATATAATATCCAACATATTATCGTTTTTTTTAATTTAATAGATATTATGTTTTAGTATGAGCTGATGGCCTCGTTGCCAATATTAAAACAAATAAAAACTCAAATTTATGTGCTAACCTATTTAATATAATATTTTATTATGAAACTAGAATTAGAGAAAATAAGAAAACTCAAATGCAATTGGACTGGACATATAATGAGGTCGGACAAAGGATGTATTAGAGTGGTACCCTAGTCATGGGAAAAGACAAAGAAGGTGTCAAATTAAAAGATGGGAGGACGATTTACCAACAGGATGGAGAAGGTTAGCTCGTGACAGAGAAAAGTTGAAGAAAGTGGGGAGGCCTATGTTGAAAGGCAACCTGACCAATAAAGTCGATGTTGAACATTAATATAATTTTACCTATAGATTTAAGAAAACATGTTTTATAAGTAGTATATAAGTTAAAATGTATATTCAGTGAATAAAGGCTTTTATAATCTTAATATATATAAATCTCGTGTCACAATGTTTGTCCTCAATGGACTCCTAAACTAATGAACGGATTTTAATGGTGATTACTTCATGGAGTGCAGTTTGGTCCAACTTGAGAGGTAGGGTAGTTTTTATTTCGATTTGGGACCCATAAATATTTTTATTTTCATATTTGTTTTGTATGGACATATTTTCTATGAGAGAATTTAGTGACGCACGGTTTGACAGTTCCGCTGTGAAACAATTTCATTCTAACAACAGGGAGCATTCTTTACGAAATATTTCTTGATGTTTAGAAATTTTATTGGAAAATTCCTATAAAACAGTATTTTTTTATTATCTACAGAACAACGTCTGTCGGGGCAGCTAGTTATTATATATTATGAAACTTGGTTTGAGCTGATGGTGCCGAGTTGCACTTTATAAAAAAAATAAAATCAGCCGGAAGACGTCCACTGCTGGACAAAGGCCTCCCCTAAATATCTCCACGACGCGGACGATCGGTCCTCCGCTACCCTCATCCAACATAAGTTTTGCAATCATTTGGGCTATGTCGGTGACTGGTTCTTCTATGGAACTCTTCATTTCTTTCGATCTCGCAAGGAAACTCCGAGCATATCCCTCTCCATAGCTCTCTGATGAGATTTTCATCAGGCCCATAGTTAGCGCCCACATCTGTATACTGTAAGTCATCACTGGTAACACACACTGGTGAAAAACCTTCGTGTTTAGACACTGGTATTTGGGACGAGAAGATTTTACAGAGCTTCCCGAACGCATCAGAGTTGGATTCAACGAATGACCTCTTTCACGAAATTGTACCTGCCTACTACGTTTTTTTTTACCTTTTACCAGTTACTACCACTTCGGAAAAGGTTGAGCTTTAATAAGAAGTAGCAGGAAACTCATTGCCACTCTTTTAAATGAACATATATTACAGATTCATCCTTTAACACAAAACAAATTAAGTATTTTATTAACAAAATAATATGTAAACTGATAAGTCCTTTGTCCAGCAGTGGACGTCTCCCGGCTGATAATGATGTCAAGTGATGCATCAAAAATACTCAAATGTCCAATCTTCAATGCCTTACAAAACAAGTAAGTAAAAAAATGTAAAATATTAAATAATAACACGTTATTGAGTACCTACAGTAGATGCATCAATCCACACACTGTATACGAATAAAGGCATTATGCGAGCATGATGGTTAGTTTTACGTCATATGAAGCTAGATGCCGCCAAGTGTAATGAATAACTTTACTGCTTCTCTGATTTCTTCATAGAACTAATCTTTGCATTCAAATACAATGTAAATAAATAAACGGTGACGGAATTCACATCACATAAAGCGTCATTTATTTAGAAAGTGCAGAGGTAAAAGTGAATATATAATATCAAGTCAAGTCAAGTCACAAAAATCTTTATTCACTGTAAAACTTTATAAGTTATTTAGTGCAAGTCAGGATGAAGTACAAAAGTTACAATAGCATTCAAATAAGTATAACAATATTCATTAACAAAATTTAGAACATTAATTCCAACTATCTTTATCATTCAAATAATCTTTCACATTAATTATAATGTATAGGCCTTAGATGTTAATTTATTTTTTACGATACATTTAAATTTTTTAATAGGTAGGTAGGATACAATATCGTTGGATATTGTATCGCTTTCAGTGCGATTAACGTCAAACAATATTTGACTGAATTCAAGATTAAAAATGAAACTTCAAGTTTAGTATTTATTTTAAATTTATTTGCAGTATTTTAGGTACTGTTTGTCAGCGGTAATTATTTTATTTCAAAACATTATTATGTTAATATTAGAAGAGTGATTCCCGCGTCTTCGTTCTCCTTATCTTCTCACCTTTGACTCGTTTGACCTCCTAGTAATCAACAGTAAAGGATGATTATTTCCAATAAGGTATGTTTTGTGTTTGTTCAATTATAAGAATATGTTGCTATTAATTAATAAAATTAACCATTAGGCACTATTTTTAATTTAAACCGAGTAGAGTGCTATGTTGCTTTTTGTACTGAAACAATATTTTTTTCATTAAAAATCATTCTGCAGAAGACAAGACAAATTTGTGAAATTTTTGTATCTTTTTTTCAGCAATTGTCGACAAAACAGCCAGAGCAAAAATTGCCAGTGAGTAGATGTAAAGATGATTAGCAATATGTTAAACTATAAAAAGGATATTGTTTGTCTCTCTGCTCCTCGTGCGATCGATCCCGAAATGGTGATTTTTCCTGTACACAACATAAAATTGTCATTAATACCTAACTGGTTATGCATCAAATCACATTTTCTGTTTACTTATTTCAATTTACGAGGGTTGACACAAAGTTTTAAGAACTGGCCACTTAAGAGTGACGAAAGCTGGATTTAATGTTATGAACCCAAAACCAACAGATAGTTTCCTAAGTGGGTGCTTCGTTCCGAGGAGTTGCCAACCAAAGTGAAGAGAGGTCGAAGCGTGATAAGATGGTGGCCTCGTTAGCTCGCTCACAAGGACAGGTCATTACAATTACAAATAGTGACATCAAAAAGAATTCTAAAGGAATCAATTTTAAGAAAAAAAAAATGCCTTTTTTTTAATTGTTTTAGAGGTTTGAACAACAGTTACTGCAGAGTGGGAACTAACAATTGTTTGCTGCTCGTCTTGGAAAGTTCTTTAGACACGACCTCGCAGTAATATCCTTCACTACAACAACACACCTTGCAATTTTTATTTATTCCCAATATTAAAGGAAAGATTTCGTGGAAAACGTTTTATGCACGTCAAGCAGTTATGACTACGACGAGTTTGCAAAGTGCTTTTCTCAGTCGTTTCATCAGATGCAGCGCTGTATTGACGTAAGTGAACACTATTGATATAATCAAACTAAAAACTTGCTAATTGGATCAGTTTCTGTTTTTCTAAGAAAGTAATTGACACTCATATGTTGATATGTGTTTGGTAGATGTATGGTTTATAACTTTTTCGAATACCTTTGAGAGGGAATTTTCATTCAAGTAATGTTGACTTTGATCATAGATAGCAACGGTTCAACTCTACAGTTTAGCAGCCCGGTCGAGTCCCTGCTTTGCCTTACCCTTACTACACGTTTGACGTGTTTGTGGCTTTTGGACTATTTCCAGCATGTCGAATTTCAGAACTTTCATATGATTTTGAAACACGCTTGATTTTTTCAAAGGATTGTAGAAGGTGCTATAGCGATAGATGATCAATTTGCGTGTCTCATCCTCGGGATATTTAGATTTACGATGCAAACTATCCCTGTTACGTATGCACCTCAGCAAGCCGGGAGTGATTCATGGCTTATCGTTGCACTTTACACTGGGGATTGGTGAGCCATGTTAGGCTTTGATTGCTTGGAACAGAATGGAAACAAGATCAAAACCATTAACTGTTAAAAATATAATAGTGAAAATGTGATGAAAATATTATAAGAAAAATCGTGTATGTACTACTAAGAATCCGAAGCATTCAATTAATTCTGTTAAAAGTAACAAAACGCGCTGATATTGTTGAATCAAAACTACATTAGAAAAGATGACTAAAATTATAATATATTATAGTCACTCTAAGATATTTTATAATTTCAGGTGTAAGTAACTCGGTTTGCTAAAAATATTATTATACCCCACCAAATAAAGTACCTAAAGAAGTTTTCATATAAACTATCCAGCCCCAAACTTGTCATATAAATGTTTCATTCATAATTGACATATAAACGTTTGTACCTAACGGGATTCGAAACTAAAGCCATCACAGTCACCACGAACTTAGGAGTCAAAGAAAAAATAATTAAAATAGTTGAGTTAAATATTCTTCATCAAAGTATTCAGTTACGTTATCAGTGTAAACACACCAAGATGTACACAACATTATTTTATTTTTTCGACAATCTTAAGTACGATAATTTACTAGTAATCACAATTGTATTATACTTAATCATATTATTTAAATTATTTAGTAAACTTATTATTCACCCTCTTATGATATTTCTCATAGTGGTGGTCATCCTGTGAGCCATTCTGATGACCTGGCAGTTTGATGGCAGCTGAAAAGAATACTTTTAAAGATTAAAAAAAATATATAAGCGTTTGAATATGTGGCAACTTTTGTACATTATACGTTATGTGTCACTAGCCCTGTAGTACGGCTACGGCGCCCTTCCAACAGAAACACAATGCTGCACACTACTAGAGGGCACCACTGGCACTGGCCGACACCACGTGCTGGAAGCCTTCCACTGGTATTCGCTTATTACAATGGCCGTAGCACATTTTAACACTAGAGGGTGTGTATGGCTTGTAACATTACTATTACTAACCCTACGAAGTCTAGATACAGAGGAGAAAAAAGCGGCCCAATGAGTTTCTTGCCCCTTCTCCACCTTCGCACGACACGCCACAAGTTAGGTTATCATCCTCACCATCTGGATGTGTGGCGTTCCTCCACAGTGCGGTATTCAAGGAGCTTTCTTCCACGTACTACAAAGCTGTGGAATGAAATTCCTTGTGCGGTGTTTCCGGGACGATACGACATGGGTACCTTCAAAAAAAGCGCGTACACCTTCCTTAAAGGCCGGCAACGCTCCTGTGAGTCCTCTGGTGTTGCAAGAGATTGTGGGCGGCGGTGATCACTTAACAACAGGTGTACGCTCGTTTGTCCTCCTATTCCATAAAAAAAACTTCTTCAATAAAGCTCAACCTTTACCGCAGTGGTGTTAAATGTAAAAAAAAAGAAAACTTTTGACATTCATTAGTGTCATATACTTGACCTACGTGAATAAACTGATTTTAATTTGATTTGAATTAATTGTAATGATTTCACTGTACACAAATTATAAAGTCTATGTAGTATCATGTGCTACCACCATGAATTTATAAAATATTAAGTAAACTGCATTTCTACTTTAATTTCTTCTTATTTCAGCTCAAACATTTTTCCGCTGAGTCGTATGTATAATTTTTATTTCTATGTAGATATTTAATTCGATACTTGATTTTAAAACATTTAGTAATTTAAAGATTTAAATTGTATTGAGGCAGTTTTAAAACATGCTGCAAATTTTGAAATTATTAATATACAAAGATTCAACTTTGTATGAGTCAACTGAAAAATATGTTACTCAGTACATATAGACGTGAGAAAACTTTACAACTGTAACTGAAGATCGAAAAGTCGTCCAGTGGGTCGATATGATATGCATGATAAATATGACTTACATGATTTCTTTAACATTGCCCTACTTTCAATGTATCTAAAGGCATAAATTAAGAAAAAAAAACATATATAATTATTTTAACAGGTTCCTGCATAATTGTTATTCTTAATAGTTTTAGCATGACAAAAATCTTCAATATTAATATGGCATGCCTAAGTTAAGAGCATGATTGAAACCGTTTATAGAATAATTTACCTTTTTGTTCGTCTCGACGGCGTTTTTGTTCTAAAAGAGTAGATTCTTCCACTCTATCCTGTTGAATAATAATAAGTCAATTTACTTTAATAATTAGAATAATCTACAATAAGCCGTATGATAATGAAGCAAAGAAATGATGTCGAGGTATACAATCTGATGAAATAAAACAATTAACTTTAAAAAAAATTTATGTAACAATTTTGTATTTTGTTCAAACATACAAATTGTTATAAGTTTTGGAGGATTATATTTTAAATATTCTCGTAGACCCGCTTGTGTCATTGTGTAAAATAAAAACACAAAATACGTCAATAAATAGCATGCAGTTTATTAACCACAATATCAATATACACTTGAATGTAGACCGTTTTCAATGTTTATTGCGTCGGAATTTCTGCATTTATCCACACTTTTTTTTGCATTAACTACGTTTTTTCAACTGATCTCCCGTAGCTGAGCTGAGCGTGAGAGTTAACTTAGATTTGATATCCTACCAAAGAAACTTTTTTTCTAACAGATATTTATACCTATAACCTAGATACGGAGGCCGCCCTGCGCCCGAGTAGTGGCGTTACTAAATTCAGGGCAATTTTAAGCGTAATGTGGCTGAATAAAGGTAACAGAGTGTATCAGTTGTATCGGGAGACAAAGCTGATATGTTAATTAACTCTCCGTTTGGGCTCTGATAGATATTGAGTCACGTCTGATCAATGTGACTGGTATTCAATTACACCAGCGCTCGCCTGCGTTAGGTTCGAAGATTGACTTTGAGCGAATCTACGTTGAACAGAAGATTGGCGGGGCAATGACTGGAACCGCATAAGCCAGGTAATGGCCTAAAATTGTCGGTCGCTTAAATTTGTCATACTCAATGAAGAAAATTCTCATTATTGAGAGCAGGCCTGTCTCACTCCCCGTGTAGGTATCGAAACCGTAAGTACGCGTGGCTATACAGTAGGGACTCACAGTGCTCACGAGCGAGCAGCGACGCACATGCGATGTTTGTACGCCAACTTCTTCTTCGTCAAAATCTGGCACAAGTCAGTCTCGTGCCAGATTTTGGCTAGACAACACGTCCTGAGGATGCCTCATGTAGAGGTGAAACACGTGTCGAATTATTTAAAGACAAATATTGGCGGAATTAACACTAAATAAAACTCAAATGATTTGGATAATTATGGATTTCCGCAAAGTAACGCATACTTCAATAAATTTTCAGAGTATATGAAGCCTCATGTCGTACCCTATGTACATTTTACTGGCAAAAAGATCACTTTTATTCTGTACAATGCCTGACCTAACACTTCAAGCAGTGTATATAAATAGTTGACCATATTGTGGGTATTACGGTGATAGGCTCGCCGATAACAAGCCCCGCTATGAATCCCCTAAGACACTATGGTATGAGTTCAAGAGGGTATTTATTTTAAACTCGTACAATTCATAAACCAAAATCTTTGCCCTCAGTAAACAGTCAAAGTAAACAATCAGTTACTTTGAAACTTACAGGTTTTCAATTTATTTTGATTATCGGTCGAGGAAAAAACATGCCGCATTTTAGACTTAGGGTTAACCCGTAATAAGGTTATGATATAGCTATCTATATCATAACGACGATATCTATATATATAATGGGATTAAAAGTCCATGTCTTCGTCTGGATGTTCGTCTGACAATAAGCACTGGAACGATTTCTTTATATTTGAAACGATACGGGCACGAATAGATTTAGATGACCGTAAGTTAATAATGCCATTGCATTTTACACATAGGCATGCATATGACGCGGGTTGGCAATGCGTTATATGAATCTGATGTCATCGAACAAAATGTTACAGTATATATTATTAATGTAGTAAATTTTTTTTTCGTCAACTTATTAAAGTCAGATGTATAGTTCGACACTGTTTGATTGTACTTACTCAAAGAAGCATGATATTCCACACATACAATAATGATTGCTAGAAGCACACTTACCCTCTTGCGATTCATTTTACGTTCTTTACGGTCGTCACCTCTTACTTTTGTCTTTCTTTTCTCTTTTTCTGGTGAACGTTCCTCAATATCTTTGCTACCCTGCTCATAAAATACATCGTTAATATTAAATCTATAACAAAATCAAACCAGCGACAGTGTATCATGAAACAATGAGTCAAAATACTAAATTAAAACTTTCGTAACAATAGTTGTGACAAATTTACTTTTAATGTTTTAGCAATAGACTTCTTCCTGCTCTAAGGCTTTTGACTTTTTTTCTCTATTTTCATGGTCATTTCATCTTCTTTCACCATTCTTATAATTTTCAAATAAGTTGGAACTTCTCATTTATCAACTATCTATTTGCTTAGAAAACATAAGTTAAGTGAAAGCCGAGGCAAATTGATGCTTTTTAATTGGATAAGCTTTAGTGTATTAATTTCTTCTTATTCTTGATCTGATTCAAGCCAAGTGGAGTAATATTTACATGTTTTCAATGATGTTATGTAAAAATAAAACATTCTTTTTTTCTCTCGATCTTCGTTTGTTTTGTTTCCCATCCTTTGATTGTTTGATTTTTATGTAGGAATTCTTCATAGAGAATGTTTCTTCACACCAAAATTTGATTTAATTATTTAACTGTTTTTACAGGCGATATCTTTGGGATGTTTATTATTAACTGTGTTTTATTTTTCTTTCTCGATGAACGAAATATCTGATAGGAATAGTGGAAGCGAAGGAGATTTCAGTTTTGTAGAACATAGATGTTGTTATTATATTCATATTTGTTATCCACTCGGACATGTGTTGGTGACTCTTATATATTATAGCTGTTGATTCTCTACTTTTTCTATTCATGCATCAATTTAATTAATATTATTTTGATGTCTTCGTCTGCTTCCAGAAGCAGGTTACCAAATTTGTTCCAAAATTTTCCAGTCTTCATATTTCACATTTGATGGGTTATCTTCAACGTCAAATTTGATGACCGCCTATTGCTATTGAGGTTTAATTGTTTTTGAATGTAAAAGTTATTTTTGGAGACTCGTTTCAAATTAATAATTTTGCAACATTTTGACTCATTGATGTAAACGTGAACCTTACCACAGCTGGACTGGGCTGGCCTGACTCAATTACCGCGCACTTTTTAAATTTCGGATTTTAACACTTAATAAAATTTAAATGGCGTTTTAATTTTATTTATTTCTTCTTCACAACAGACTGTTGTAATCTTCTAGTGTTCTTTCCGTTGAATTGTGGATATGAAAAATTCTTCATTAATCATTACTTTAATCTTCTTTAGGAAACCGTTTTTTTTCACTCTTCTCATTATTCCATCTAATTAAGTATATTGATTCTGTAATCCTTATTTTATCCAATACTTTACCAACACGTCTTGAATATTTTTTGTTCAGTATTTCTCTTTCGTTGTGTTTATTTTGATGCTTTGATATTATTATACCTTCTTTCCCACGATATATAGAATCCACGATTATGTTTTTTAGATAATTTTAATTAATTTATTTTGTTTTGAATCACTTGCGACAGTCTTCAATTGTCTTTGCACTGATATAGTTCTCACAGAATTTCAAATCACTGCTATAAATCCTGCAAGTAGGTCAGTGTCAGGCCCAATCCTCAGTCTGGTGCTGATGCGATGCAAGGTCGGTTTATTACAACGATACTCACCTTGCCATTGCTGCTGCCTTCTACTTTACGGCGTTTCACATCTGGTAACAGAAAATTGTACATCAAAAACTATAATATGATCAATGGATAACAATCACGGACTGTGTTACTTTATATCTAAGGAAATAGAAAATAGGGAAGAACACAATGTGCAAGTCGTATTAGTCGTTAAAACGTTACAAAACATTACTTAGTTATATTTAAAAATGAACTCTCATACATTTAAAAAGATAGTTTTTTAAAAGTGAAACTTTTTCGTTTGTGTTGCATGTCACGTGACGATCGGGCGGCGCCTATAGTTCGCAGCAGCTGACCGTATAGTGTTAAGTGTATAGACTATTACTCATTTGTGCCAGTGATCAACGCCATTTTGTTTGTTTTTGTCATTGTCAAATGTAAATGTTGTTATTTATTAAAGTGAAACTTTCATTTGCTTTTGGTAAACAACGACACAGCTAGTGAGTACAAAAAAAACTGATCAACGAGAAAAAAGCAAAGAATAGTGCAAAATTGAATGACGATGAATTAATTTTACGCCGTAAAAAACAGAACGCCGACAGAGCACGTGCTTATAGTTAACCAGGGCTAAGACACAGAGATCAATAAAAATGTTAGATGGAGACTTAGTCTACTTTTATTGTTTTCCATTATCATTCCAATTTTCCAAGTATAGAATTAAGATTGATAAAGCGATTTTTATACCCTTAATGGAATATTATGCCAACAAATTTTAGTTTTTTTTATTTTTATTTATTTATTTACATTAAAGTTTACAAAAGAAAATACTTAAAGCTAGCATCAGAAAACCATACGGGTTTGTAATATATGCTAACAAAGAGTTAAATCTAGGTACATTAACTACAGAACATTAGTGCCAGTTAGATAAATTGTGTAAATATATTTATTTTAGGTGACTTAAAAAGTATGACTTCAGTTTTTTCTTAATATTACAAGGATTTATACAGTTCCGTACATCAGTGGGTAATTCATTAATTAGGCGAGGAACTAGGTAAGCATTCGTTCGTTCGCCATATCTATTGAGCGCGCTCGGAGCGCATAAACAGCCCCGAGTGACGGCCCGCGTGCATACAGGATGTTGTACTTTATCCCAGTATTTAGTATTGAAAAAGTTTTCTTTTAACATTGAATATTTCATCAGTACCTGCACCGGTAAAATTTTGCAGTGTTTAAAAAGTTCAGTTTCGGAATAGTCACTATGATTTTTGTTAGGCAAAAGTTTTAATATTCTTTTTTGAAGCTTAAATATTTCATTCAACTATTTGGACGTACATATAACTCCTATGAGTTATATGTACGTCCGTAACTACTCAAACCATATTGTATATAAGATTGAGCTAGAGAATTATATAACATTAATTTTACATTAAAGGGAATACGATTTCTTAAAATCGTCATATTAGTTAATTAATTCAATTAGCTAGTTAAATGTCTACAATGTGAAAAAAAGTTTCACTTTTACCGTAGATTTATAAAACCACACAATCCTTTTTTTTATTATTATATCATTTAAATATGTAATAAACATAAATCGTTCGGCTAAACAACCAAATGTTGCATAATATTAACACTTACCACGATCTATGTCATCGGAGGGATGACGAGAATCATGAGGTGGTGACACTGCCTCCAGGTAACGATCCTCCTTAAAGATAAAGAAATATATCATCAACATATCTACCTCATTAGTTTATAATATTGACGGACAATCACAGAATACAAAAAACTGTTCTTAGAAAACATATCTAAGTGGTTCAGGGTGAACAATTTGTCCCTACCAAATGTAAAAAAGTACATAGGAGCATAATATTAAATGGGGAACTTTTAAAACTTGTAGAGTCTACTTCGTTTCTTGAGATCGTATTAGATGAAAAACTTCAATGCACTCCATGAAGTAATCCCCATTAAATTTAGTATAGGAGATCACTGGCTACTGGCTATTGTGGATTTATACATGATCAAAGACACTCACACAGCGGCGCGCGATGTTATAACATCACGCGGACATTTCGCGCCGTATTATTTATTAAATATTTTATTTAATTATATATACTATATTCATTTAAGTATATATTTTTTTATTATTTATGTTTTATTTATTTTTTACGGAATTTGTCATATTATTCAGTACAGGCACCAGAATCTTTGAAGTCTCTGGTGGAAGGCTGCAGTGGTGGGCATAAAAGAAAAAATTCTTCATCTTTTTAATATGGTATAGATACTCACTCTATGTGATCTGTCTCGTGGAGATTTATCTTTACTTCGCAGTAATTCGTCCTTACTTCTATCCTTTACAGACCTAAAAAAAATAATGTTGTTTAGGGAACAAGTAAATGCAGGTGTAATAATAATTGTTATAGAACGAATGCTGCCTCTATCGTGTTTCATCTAAGTTCTTCTTAAGATAAATTAAAATTCACTTATATTGTATTAAACAATATTACAATATTTATCCCGGTCCCTGCAATTATCTTGACGACATCCATCATCTGTGTCTTTTTTCGCCCCAATACTCCAATCCACAATCTTCTCTCTCTCTCCAAGAGCCTGGCCCTGTTTACTTTAAAGGTGACATACATTGTGTGGTTTAACTATTCGTCTTTACCACACCTGTTCCGATTATATTTGTATAATCAGTTTATGTCTTAAGATGATATCTTAACTAGCTGACCCGACAGACGCTGTTCTGGCAATATAATAAAAATGATGTCAGTATTCGAGAATAATGTAGTCTGAAAGCCATCGGAATTGTGCAATCAGAGTAAATGAGTTGAAACATAAACGTATTTCTCAATGATATTATAATATTATGTAGTTATAAAATGATTAGGATTAACATTGTATTTGTGTAAACAACTTTAACATTACGGCTTTATAACTGTAAATTTTTTAAAAGTATTAAAATTTATATATTAATATGTTATTCTTAAGAGATAGACATAATAATGTAATCGCGGAATACTCTGTGGATGGTATAAGATACACAATAAAATATACAATACAGTATTTTGTAATATCTCAAAAGGTCAACAAATACCAATATCAATAAATATTATGTATAAAAATGTTTACGAAAACTTAACAATAAATTCAATAAACTTAACATTTAAACCTACCTCGAGAACTATTGGTGACAACAGCATGAAATTCAGTGCAGCAGTTTTTGAGTTTATCGCGAACAGACAGACAGACGCGGTGGATGACTTTGTTTTATAATATGTGGTGATTATTAAAAAAAACCTTTATTAACTGTTTTTACTTACAACTTTAAAATGAAGGTGCATGGATGGAAGCGTTGGGAAAGTAGACATAGGCACGATCAGAAAAGATTTTAAGTAAGTGATCACAGAAGATATGACAAGAATCATGCGCTGTGATCTCCAAGCCTCTAGGACAAGGGTGTTATTGATAGTATTGTTTATTTGTTAACATTACTTATTGATTTGATATTATTATATCATTTTAGATATTTACGATCCCTATAGCCCAGTGGTTAGAGATCCCGGATTCGAACCCGGTAGGTGCAATCATTTATATGATGAATATGAATGTTTGTTTCAAAGTCATGGATGTTTATATGTACTGATATATGTTTAAGTAAGTATATTGTATTAAATATATCGTTGTCTTGCACCCCTAGTACAGCCTATGCCTAGTTTAGGGTAAGATAATATGTATAAGATTGTGTCAGTAGGTATTATTATTTGATACATAATATATCGAATTGAATATTAATTTTAAGTCAATGGTAGCATGAACCAATATATTGCAAACTTACATTCGCGTCTCCCGTTTAGTGTCCTTATCACGATCTGAGTCCTCTCTGCGCCGGTCACTGCTCTTCTTTTCCACGTCTGTAATAAGTACGATTTATAAGTGATTGAAAGATTGGTCAAGTTATGAAAATGAAAATGTTTATCGAACTCTTAACATATTTTAACATAACTTCAAGTTCAGTAGAATAATAAATAAATAATATCAAACAAGACCCACAGAGCAAATTTGTAAGTTCAGCAGATTGGGATATGATGCGTTCCTTTTTTGCATCCTACCCTTAGGGCAAGGTTTGTTTCCCTTCGGATGATCCTCGTGCCGTTGCAATGGCCGATATGATAATACTATACTGATAGGGCATGGATATTTTCATACAAAGCTCTGTAGTACCGATTGGTGGCAGATCACAGCCCTGGTTCGATGCGTCTGTTACAGCAGTTACTGGCTGCAAAAAACAGGCGTATCGAATCTTGGTTGCGGCGTAAATCTAATCACGTCGTCAAAAGCATTCCTCCTATCGTGCTTAGAACGTGTGTCACTGAGTTGACACCGGTGCCAACGCGTTTATTCCGGCACCCATATTCAAAAGGGGTCCCTGACTCATGGAAGTCAGCCCTTGTCCATCCGATCAAAAATAACTACGGAACACTACAGGCCTAATAGCTATTACCTCAGTGCTCTTGAAAATCATGAAGAGCATAATTAATCCCCAGCTATATGCTTGGTATACCAAGAGGGTCACAGGTTCTTCAACGACCTTCAACGACCTTCAACGACATGTTTATGTTATGACTTTTGATCAATATTATGAAAGTGCAAAAAAATATGTGATGATTAATTTTTTGTTATAATAGTGGTAGAAATACTATTTAGAGATATAAAAATAGAAAATAGCTCGCTTGTTACTTATTTTGTATGAGAAAGTTTTTTTTTAAATATTTTCATTTCGTCAAACAGTACAAAGCGAGGTTGCCAGATAGACCTGCTAGATAAGTCATCTAGTAAATAAACATAGCGGTTCAAGTGTTTGTGAAACGCAATGTATATAGCTACCATAAGCTAATAGTAACTGTTATAGGATTAAATAATGATACTAATAGTGTACAAAGCATGTACATACACTTAATTCTGATATACATATTCAAGAATTGTAACTAAGAATTTTATAATCAAAGATTTTATTTATAAATAACCTTTCTTTGCATTATCATATTAATATAAGTACATAAAATTTATGTACCTCATAACCTTAGCTTTTCTCAAGTTAAATAATTTCAATATTAAATAGTTCAACTTAGATTAGTTTAAGTTATCACTGTTATCACAAGTCTGTCGGGCGTCCCGACCTGCACAGGTTTTTTTTTCATCTTTTAGCAGTTTGGTTAAAATTTTGATCTATAGATCTCGATAGATTTAGGTCTCAATAATATTTAGTTTTAAGGCATTTTAGTAGTTAGTAGTTTTTTTTAATAATACCGTTTTTCATATCGCATTTTAAAATTTGGACCGATTGATAATTGTTGTTGTTTAAATATCGATGAATAACCAGTGTTTAATCATTTTTATAAGTCAGAAGAAAAAATGAGACTTAAATTGATATTTTTTTAAACAGATCTTGATGCTGCATTTTTGACTTATTTTTACAATAGCCAAAAACATGATAGATCAAAAATGCTTCACTTTTACACTATGCAAAGGGTGGTTAAAATGATCACAAATAGTCACCCTTACCACCTCCTAACTGGATTACGTCTTATTACCAATCCCTGTATAATATTTGTTTTTAGAAGTAATTATTTGTCTAATTCAACAATCTTTAAACGTTAAAGGAGTCGTCGCCACTGACGTAATGTAATGAGTTCTTAAGCTTATACTACGTACCTGGTGCCTGTTGAGGTGACGTAATAACTTCTTGGGGTTTTTGCGTGGAGTCCTCTTTCACTGATATTGTTTGTGCGGCGGGTGGTTTGTTTTGTTCGCTCATCTGTTTTCAAAAATATTTATTTCTACATAGCTATACTACTGCTGTATAATTAAACGTAATCCTTTAATACCTAATATTATTGTGGTTCTTTTGATATAATTTCTTGACTCGGGGGTCAATTCTTAAGATAATTTGATGTTTTAGACATGGACTTCTGCAACATCGGGCTAAGACTGAATACCAACTTTGCCCAGCAAACGACGCACATATCTCGAGCAGCCGACACAGCCTAACATATTCCTGGTACACTCATATTCTTCGAGTACTGAGTTGCGGTTTTTATTTTTGCTGGGGAACATTGCACATTTTTTTTAACCGACTTCAAAAAAGGAGGAGGTTCTCAATTCGTCGGTATGTTTATTTTTGTTTGTTACCTCAAAACTTTCGACTGGGTCAGCCGATTTATATAATTCTTTTTTTATTTGAAAGCTGGTGCTTCCCGTGTGGTCCCATTGTCCAGATCTGACAATGGCATCCATGAGAAAATGATAAAAGTCTTAAATTTGCTATACATACGTATAGCAAAGTGGATGATAAATTTACGAATAACTCAATATCGCGCCAACCGATTTCGATGAATCTTTTTTATTGGAAAGAAAGATCTTCAAAGATACTTTGGTTAGGATCTGATTACGAAATCCATGACAAAGTAACGGAAATCTTCAATTCTTAGGAGCAAATTAACGATACTCTTACGAATATTTTTTATGCTATCCGGATATTTAAGTCATCTACCATAACATAGTTATGGTCAAGTAATTGTCGTAGTCGAATATGATGACCAAAGGAATTCAAAAATAATTCTAAAGGAATCAATTTTGAGAAAATAAATTCTAGATACGATTATTGTAATTTTTGGAGTCGGTGTCATAAAAGACAGGTTTGTAACTACATACATAGTTATAGGTGAGATGTGCTTGAGTCGTGAAGAGGCGAGAACGGGTCGCGACGGAAGGACACCGATTTCAAAAATAACAATAATCGTAACTAGAATTAGATTAATTAATTAGATTGTATAAAAATACGCAATTATTTTCATATTTTTTAGTGCGTATTATCTATTGTTTTGGAATAGTGTTTTTGAAGTCAGTTGTTTTTTTGTTAATTTTTTTTAATGTGTAGCACTCGCGTTATTCAAAGAAAATAAAATTGAATACTTATTGTTTTATTATGTTATATCTAAGAGATATACATATAGATAAAAGCAAGAGACGAAACTTTCTCCTTTAAAATTGAATATTCACTGTTGAAAAAAATTTAAAATAGACCATCGGACGATTTGTACTATTTTATTGAAGAAAAAATTTTGTATGTTATATAGGTATTGTATTGTAACAAAACTTTATTTCGTTTTCAAATTGAACGAATGTTGTATTGCGTTAACAAATCTGAACAAAGCTTCCGTAGGTGTTGATAAAGTTATCAATATACAATATATATAATAGCTAAGTGATTGTCAACAACAAACCTGGTGGAAGTCCCCCTCCAACATCATGCTCGGTACTTTGTTTCTCAACTGGCCGCTGTACCCGGTAGCCAGCACATATAAATCCGGCCTTTTAATTTTTTCTTCTTCTTTCACCTAGAAATAAATTTTATAGAAAATGAATAAAAATCTTGTATCAAAATTGGACCTTCATCGAGTGATTCCAAAGGCTTTTGCAAATGAAAATTCCAGCGCGCAACAGATTCCATATATTAATGGTTTGAGTAAAAATATCCATAAACGACAAACATTCCTCCGCCTCGAGGCCTAAGATCGTGAATATTTTCAGTGCTCGATAGTGGGGTTCGGGCAATTAATATTATGGGACCCAGAGTCGCTTAGATCTAAATGTAAGGATTTTAAAATAATGACTGATATTAATCACTATATATTATATGAAAGTTAAATATATGAAAGAAAGAAAGAAAATGTTTATTTTGAAACATATAGTACACATAAATAAAAAAGACTTAAGGGCTGTTTCACAATTTCCAAGTAAAGTTACGAATAGGCTACTTTTGAGTACGAGGTTGGCAGACCGATCAGCCAGATAAGTCATCTAGTAAATAGATATAGCGGTGAAGTGATTGTGTAACACATTCTATTTTTATCTGCCAAACTAATCTATAATATTTAACTTGTAGCCATTAATTTATCTAGCCTATGACAATCTGCTACTTTACTTGGATATTGTGAAACAGTCCCTTAATATGAAATTATGAAAGAGACAAACAATAAATAAACAAAAAGAAATAAACAAGTTGATCAAAAAAGGTGTGTGTACTTATGTACGCAAGAAGTTATAAGTTATATAAATTGGGCGTAACGAAGCAAACATCATTAAAATGATTTATTCCTCGTGCTATTCTACGTTTTTAGAAAAATAATTTTGTAAAAATCTTGCAAAGATAGCTTTTACAATGAATTATTAAATAATGAATACGGCTGCATGGGCTTGAACCCTTTGCCTGTCCTCATAATGGACGAAGAAATAAAAAAAATAACGACGCAAACGTCAGAAAATTTTAGGAACCAACTTCAACCTGTTACTTTTGTGTTACAGTGATGCGCGCGCATCTAAAAATTTCACTCTCATAATTTTTTCATAACGCGCCTAAAGAAGTATAACTTCAAATAATATACAGTAAAAACCAATTTAAAAGTGCGTGCACGAATAAAAGCAAGTATTTAAATAAATAATACCTTCTCAATTTTCCGTTCAATAATCTGCGCCAGCTTAATCAACACTGGGAAGTGCTCCAGAATCTTAATGAGTACGATGAGCGCGTTGCGGATCTGGACGTAGTCGCCCGAGTCCAGGCACACCACCATGGCCTTCGTGATCTTGTAGTGCCACTTGTGGCACACGTGTCTGCGAATTGATGTTCATTTACAAACATAACTTTTGAATCGTTTCCCTCACTACTGGGATATATGATACCAGAAAAAAATAATTGTACCAAAATTTATTGACGATTCGGGATTCGAATTCACCGGAGATTAAAATAAGCTACAGCTAAGCCAACCGTCCAACACTAACCTCGTTAAAAAATTTGTATTTTTGCTCAACTCTAGAGTTGTGGCGCCATCTACAGGATTACTTACTTACTACACATTACTGTCAATAGCCCCATAATTTACATATTAGGCTCGTGACACCCCTTGAGTTAATTATGGAGCGCTGGAAGCCTTAATTCCGGAGTCGTGGATTCGAATCTCGCATAGTCAATAAATTGAGCTACGAATATAATTTCTCTATATTTATTTAAATTACCCGTAAACTTATTTTAATTCATTAAACCGTACAAAATGTTAATTTATACCATCGCGCATGTCTGCGTGGGGGTTATATTTCAACCTTAGATAATTTATACGTCTAGATAAACTGTGATAGCTTTGAACTTGTTCTCTTCTCATGAACCTTTATTTCAGTAACTCACGCTCACTAAAACAAAACGACTATCGCGAGTGTATGATGGCTTACGACAGATAAAAGCATAAGTATCTAAGATTTTAACATCCATTTACCATGGTCCTGTTATGTGTGGGAGGCGGTGATAGAATGTTTGACATTCATAAGACGTGTCATTTTGACCTAATTGAATGATTTTTTCTTTCTTTCTTTCTATACTTGTCTGACTTTTTCTATCCGTAATAATCTTTGTGGTTCTCTTCACCTGGTACATTTCTTCACTACATCGACGAACGATAGAAGAATAGACGCCTACGTCGACCTTTCTCCCCTTTTTTTCCACTTTTGCCTTTTAAATTTATGAATGAATGAATGAAAACTTTATTAATAAGAAACACAAACTACACCGAATAATCTAAAAAAGACTTACAGGGGAAAAAAAATATTTAAGAATAATAACACAAACAGTAAAAAATACAAATAATATGTGCATAATATTATAGTGATTATAAAAGTACTGTGTGGCAGTTATTGCTATCAAAAGGAGCTGACTCAGCGTCGTGCTGCGTTGGTATAATATCAACACAGAGCTGATTTTCAGCAGCCCCCTGGTGATCCATTAAGTAACTAAAATTATTTAATATTATTTTTTGTTTTATTGAAGGTTCCATTAATATTTTTTTAAAGATGATAATTTGAAATTTGGTTCTACTGATCAGAATATAGGTACATCACTACACTGTATAAAACAAAGTCGATCTCTCTGTCCCTATATCTCTATGTATGCTTAAATCTTTAAAACTACGCAACGGATTTTAAAGCGGTTTTAAATAGATAGAGTGATTTAAGAGGAAGGTTTATATATATAATAACATCTATTTAATAGTGGAGAAATACTATTACTTTTGAGGTTTCTAATGTGATGTCGTAAGTAAATACATTTTTTCCGCTTACATTGCAAATGCAGACTGAACCCTACAAGATTTATCAAAATATTATAATAAGTATTGTACACATTGAAAAGGTCTACAGAAAACTCCGCTATAGTATATGTCTATCTCTTACGGAAATTCGACAATAACATTTTTTGTCATTTAATTTTTACGACAAATAATGGCTTATTTTCGAAGCGATTTTAACCAGTACAGCATTAATCCTTATCTAATTAAATACCTTAAATACATTGTTGATTTAATATAGATCTATATGGCCCTTTCTAAATTTAACTGCCTGCGCTGACCTAGCCATTCCAATTTATTATATAAATATTTTGGCGTTTTTGTCATAATAATATCAAAATTAAGCGTGGCTAAATGTAGTCGTCTACGAGCATCCAAATTTAAAATATTTGCTTCTTTGAGGTATGGAGAAATGTGATGTCGGGCCGGTATATCCCAGCAAAAACGAGCACATGAATTTCTTGTTCTGCCAAGCAACCTCGGACCATACACTGTATCGGTATAGTTAAACTTGGATAGAACAAGAGCCTCACAAACGAATTGCGCATACGTCATGCGCAATTCGGTGGTTATAAATGGTCTAATTTGGTACAAAACTTTTAATCTATAAAAACTGTTGGAAATCACTTTATTTATATGCTTTATTTCTTTTACGCGTTCGATATGCTTATCATTGATTACTAGTCGTACATTGTATACATTAATTAATTCTAAGCCGTTACAATTACCGAAGATCATAAATTTGTTTTATCCGGGTTTAAAATCAATGAGTTTTTTTCAGACCACATGAATATTTCACGAAGATCAGCATTTATAATATCTATTGCCTGTCCATGTCGCACCTGCTCCCATAACAATTGGGAACTGCACTCTCGAAATTTTCGACGAGTACGTCTACCTCGGACAAACAATCCAGTTAGGCAGGTCCAATTTCGAGAAAGAGGTCACTCGTCGAATCCAACTCGGATGGGCAGCGTTCGGGATGCTCCGTAAAATCTTGTCGTGCCAAATACCGCAGTGTCTGAAGTCGAAGGTTTTCAACCAGTGTGTGTTACGTACGTACAGTATGACTTACTACCGTAAGTCATTACTGGTAGCAGCGCAGGACCGATCGTCGTGGAAATCTTTGGGAGGCCTTTGTCCAGCAGTGGACGTCTTCCGGCTGATGATGATGATGATTGCCTGTTGGGCATCGTGTGGCGGAAAAGAAAAATAAAGCTGTATATCATCAGCGTAAATTTGATAATTGCAGTGTTTTATTTTTTTAATTATGTCAGCAATGTGTAGAATAGAAATAAGGGGTCCTAAAATAGAGCCCTGGGGAACTCCCCTCGTTATATTGGCACGTTCTGAAAAATTTATGTTACCCTGCTCATCTATCACTGAGACCGTCTTTGTTCTATTAGTGAGATAACTTTCAAACCACTTAATACTATTTTCACTAAAACCATAGTAGGCTAGTTTGGAAAGTAGGAGATTTATATTTAAAGTTTTAAAACCACATGAAAAATCAAGCAGTATTAAAATTATTACTTTTTTTCCCCTTGCGCTGCTAAAATATTATCTACTACGTCAATGAGGGCCGTAGTTGTGCTTCGCTGCTTCCTGAAACCGGATTGGTGATCCGGTAGTATATTATGAGTTTCTAAGTAACTCATCAATTGCTTATGCACAATTTTTTCTATAATTTTTGAAGGACACGGAAGTATACTAATAATTGGTCTTAGGTCGGAAAAATTGCGTGGTATATCATTTTTGCCAGAGGCCCAATCAAGGCATGCCGCCAAAGGTGAGGAAAAGTATTAGTTTTGAAAGAAATGTTAATAATATGTGTTAGTATGGTTAAAGTATGTGATAGAGTGAGGAGCAGCATGTCAAGAGAAATGTCATCAATACCAATAGCGTTCGACTTGAGCTCTTTTATAGCCATAAGAGTAGCTTTTTCGTCAACAGTCATAAAGTCAAAAGTTGAGTTCCTGAAACGGTAAAACTCAAAATACGTAAGAGTGGATAATGTTACAAGATTAGTTCCAGGGATATTCATGAGGTGAGAATTAATTTTATTTGGATCATTTAAGTGGGGCGGTAATGGGTTATGTTATTTTGATATTATTCGAATATTATTTTTGTGTTTCCACATTTTTTGAGGATAATTAATATTAGAGTTAATGTATGTATTGAAATACAGTTCCTTTTCCCTATGCAAAGCCTGAGGAACATACCGTTTTAATTCTTTATAGAATTGTATATGTGACACAAGTTTTCGTTGCTTTGCTAATTTTCGTGCATCATCACGACGTTTCATTATTAATTTAATATTATAAATAATCCATGGATATTGGGTTTCCTTAATATATATAAATTTTTTTGGCGCGTAAATATCGAACAAATTTATGATATAATATGTCAGCAAGGATACAATTTCATTTACATTAGTTCTTAATAATAATTTTTTCCAGATAATATTGTTAAGCAAATTAATGAAATTAATTGAGTCAATTTCTTTAATAGGTCTGCACACAATCAGTCTTATTACAAAACGTACACTAAAGATAGTACTGGGTTTAAAACAGCTTTAGACCATGGACTTAGTTGATTTTTATTACAAAACGAGTTTTAAGACTAAACCATGCATCACCTTTGGTACTATAGTTAAACCACTAAGACCCCTAGTTTAGAGGAAGGTCTAACTTTTTGACATACGTCAAACTTCATTGAATTTTATTTTGAGGTTACTAGTTCTACAAAAATGGACATGAATCTACAAGAATTAATTGATTTAGAAGATTTGGAGATGCTGGAGTCATCTTGGCAACCGAATAGACGTCGCTAAGGGTAACTTCTTACTTTGAAAAAAAAAAAACATAATTAAATGATAACCAAAAAAAACCATATAATGTGTGTAGTTTGTGATTCATACTTAAAAATTATGAACATTGTGATAATGTGCCGTGTTTGTGCTCATTATTCCAGAATATCTTGAGAATGCAGGTTAAAAAAAATTTGTGGTTGGTGTATTCCCTGGAAAATAGTGGAAACAGTGGTAATCCCTATACTCCCGAATTTATTTACACCGTTACTAAAGCCCCACAACACCACAAGAAGTAAAGCACAACAGATGCCATTTCCGTACCCGAAATACAGTGGAATGATGTTTTGGTCTCTGGAAGCAACAGTTTGTATAGAAGCATGTATGGAAATATAGACAGTAAAAAATGACAATTATGGTATGTGCTGTACTCCACAATTTCGCTATTGATATGGAGAATAATCTGTTTTCTGTTGAGGAAGAAATTTTCATGAAGAGTATGATCCACTGTAATAGAGTACCAATACAACAAGTCTATACAAGTACATTAAAAGGGAATATTAGGAGAAGGCAATTTATTGAAACTTATTTTTAGTACATAATATATATGTAACAAAATTCTTGTGCATCTCATTTCTTTTTATAATAATTCCAATTTTCTATTTCAAGTGCCAACTTTGTTGTTGTTAAGTAATTGTTAATCAAATAATACTAATTTTATATCCCTATTCCATCATTTCGAGCTGTCTTTTTTTAAAGTCTATGTTGCTTTTTATAATTAGGCTATGATCATCACATCTGTAAATTTTTAATTGTAAGTAATGCATGTAAAATAAATACATCAATGTAAATGTCATGAAATACCTGTTTTGGCGGCTCTTTTTTCTCTCTAGTATAGCAGGGTCACTTTTATCAGTACCCATATTGACAATATTTATTTCTGTTATTTAATTGTTAAATATCCTTAAAAAATATTTCAAATTTTATAAGCAAAGTATTAGTATAGTTTAAATTTATTTACTTTTATTGCAAGTGACTTGCCTTGTAAGGGCTTAATAATATTATAGGGCTTATGTATAAAGTAGTGTTGGGAATGTGTTTTTAAAAGTAATAACTTATAAATTTCCTAGTTTCTGTAGTACACTGATATATTTGTTTGTAATTTATTTCATAGGCAGTAAAATGTTCACAATTTAGCTTTATTTCTTTACACTCTTTTTGTGGTTCCCTTTTTAACTCGCGCAAGTCGAAACTTTCAAGTATTTTTTTGCATCAGTTTAAATATCATATTGCATAAATAAAATGTATAATGTTGAAGTTGTAAATATTTATTTGTAAGAGTGGCAATAAGTTTCTTGCCAATCCATTAAAGCTGACTTTTACAAAATGGTTGTAAATGGTAAAATATTTAACATTTTATATTTAAAAGTGTAATTTTTTGACCTATTTGAATAAATTATTTTTTGTTTGTTTGTTTACTTATTTATATACTTGTTGTAATGTCTCAGTCCTAATAATTATTAATACTTATGTTAAATAAGGGTAACATTGGTCAAATAATTAATTTATTTAAAGTAGCTTAGTAAGGGAGGTCTCTTTATTTTTGATAGAATTTGGGTCATTATTAAAAATATATTGCCATATGCAGTGAAGGTTTGCTGAAACTAGTGCTTAGGTTAGTACAAAGTTAATATTTTGTGTTTTATACATAAGGATCTCCAGAAATCCACCTGATTGATAATTTCCAAATTATCTTAAGAGTTGTAAAACAAGATCTTCGGATAGTGGATTATTTATGGATATGATATATAGTATATATGTCTATAACAAATAAATGTGATGAATAAATAAATTATTATGTTGCAAAAAGTGAATAAATGAATATAGATTTATTTAAAAAATATTAGATTTTCTCTTTATTTAACTGTTTGTATGTTTTATTTAAAAAAATATTCAAATAAAAAAGGTAAGATAAACCTTGTTAGCAATGATACTAGACTCTTGATTTACCTCATTAATTACTATCACTCTATCATTCAATACCTAATATGTGCCGACTCGGTAATAAGTTGACTTAAAATTTCCTTAAATAATATAATATTAAATCAATTTATACATGAGTAGTATAATATCATAAATGTTACAATATAATATTATATAGGACGTTAGATAAAGTTGAGGATAAAATACTGAAGATTCAAACCTCCAGTTTTGACTGGTAGGTCTAACTAACTCTCCAAACATTGATTTTCAATATAGGTACTTGAATGCTCAAGATTCGCGCGCTCGACATTATTATTCCTTTATACGTTTACGAGTCGGTTTAAAAGATCGCCACGTCGCACGCCAGCAAAATTCTTTAAATTAATCTCTACACTATTTTAAATAAATAATCTAATTTTAATTAAATTATAGGTGAAATATGGTATTTAATCATAAGGAGAAGGTAAATTTCTTTATTTTGGTTTATAAATAAAATATTATCTGAATTGAATGAAACTAAATGAAAATGAAACTAAATGAAACTGAACTTGCCCGAATAAGTGATCTGAAACAGTGAACTCTTTCAATCTTTGTTTATGGTTATTTTATTTTTAATCTGTGCATATTTTTTGAACCCATGACTATCTCTGGTACTACTTGGTCCATAGTAGGTCTACGTTTTGTAATAATGACACGATTTTAACCCGGTACTAATTTTAGGACCGTAACAAAGCTGGTTTATTTAGTTCTGGTTTAAACCCGTACCTATATAGTTTTTTGTAATAAGGCGAAATATGTTTAGGTAGTATTTTATTTTTCGGTACATTTAATGTACACGATATAAATGCGTGACTACTTAGTGACTATGTAGTCTACCACTATACTCCCTTTTATTTGTACAAACCAGATCTAAAATGTGTTGGTTGCGTTACGTGTTGCTCTAAACCAAACGCTGTTGTAAAGTATTCAAACTTTTTAGAACTTAAACTGGTTTTGTTTAAGCCATCGATATTAAAATCGCCTAATATAATTAAATGATCACACCATACAAATAAGCCAACAGCTTCTGTGAGTGTATTTTGAAATAAATCGACATATTCAAAATATGCCGATATGCTGCACCTACGACATGAAGTTTATGTTTATATGACATTTATGAAGTCAGCCCCCGAAAAAATGTTATTTATAGTAGCCGTTACTATCCACTCTTTTACCCCAAATCACTCACTGACGTCACTGTTGAAACAATCTAGCTCTCATGAATGTATACAAGGTTTTGTTCCATTAGCAAAAATCTAACTATCCAATTCAAACGGTAAGCAACGAGCTGGGCCACTCAACGTTTTGAGCTCTAACCAAATTCCTAACTTCTTCGAAATAAATGTATAGATGGAATCAGTCTAAGTGACTCAAATAATGTTGACAAAACAAATGCCAAAAAATGCCTGTGCTAACACACTTAATCAATACGTCTGCATTGAAACCTCTGAGTACCCGGATGATATAAAAATAGGTATTATAAGGCATTTATTCTTTCAAAATTGATTCCTAAGCGGTGCAAGAGACTCCCAGAATTCTTTTTTTGCGCTCTTTTCAATAAAATTTTTAACAAAAAAACAACCGACCTCAACAACAATATTACAAAACAATATTCCAAAACAATAGATATGATATGCACTAAAAAGTATAAAAATAAATGCGTATTTTTATACAATCTAATTTTTGGAATCGGTGTCATTCCGCCGCGACCCGCTCTCGCCTCTCACCTCCTCACGACTCAAGCACATCTCACCTTTAACTATGTATGTAGTTACAAGCCTATCTTGAATGACCGACTCCAAAAATTACAATAATCGTAACTAATTAGATTGTATAAAAATACGCAATTATTTTTATACTTTTTAGTGCATATTATATCTATTGTTTTGGAATACTGTTTTTGAAGTCGGTTGTTTTTTTGTTAAAATTATTTTGATTTTTTGATTTTTAGTGAATTTGAAGTACACTAACTAGCAACTTGTCTAAATATGTGCAGATATACTAAATTTTTCAATGCAGCAATGAACGTAAGCGCTTAATTGAAGAGTTTCGTTACTTTGCCGTGGATTCCGGAATCAGAACCTAATCAAACTCACCAAACTATCTTTGAAATATATCCTTTCCAAGAAAAAAGAATCATCGAAATCGGTTGGCGCGATATTGAGTTATTCGTAAATTTATCATTCAATTTGCTATACGTATGTATAGCAAATTTAAGACTTTTATGATTTTTCTCATGGATGCCATTGTCAAATCTGGACAATGGGACCACACGGGAAGCACCAGCTTTCAAATAAAAAAAGAATTATAAAAATCGGTTCACCCAGTCGAAAGTTTTGAGGTAACAAACATAAAAAAAAACGAATTGAGAACTTCCCCCCTTTTTGAAGTCGGTTAAAAATATACAATATTGTACAGGAATTTCTTTCTATCGCTATAAAATAATCATAATCTAGTCCCAGGCTGTCCGATCACTTAGATATTCAGCTGTGGAGTAATAGGATTTACGACAGAGCCATTTAAAAAAAAGTTATTTATAGATAATTCCTGAACACTGGCTGGGACTTTATTATAAAAGTGTATACATTTACCCATAAAGCTATTATGTATCTTATGAAGCATACTAGAATTAGTTACAAGCAATCCCTTATTTCTGTGTTATAATAATGAAAATCACTATTAAGAGTGAAAAGGTGACGATTTTTGTGAACGTATATTAAATTTTCATAAATGTACTGACAATGAACAGTCATAATATTTATTTCTTAATTTTTTTTTTTTGAGAGACTGTCTATAACCATGCTAATATATAGCACGAACAGCTCTCTTTTGCAGAGCAAACCTATAAAATACCGTACGTCAAGATGCTGTGAAAATAACTGAAGTACACTAATCTAGCGGTCGCAACATTCGCTTACTCTCTAATCTTTCTAACGGCATATGCCGCAGAGCTGAGTCTATCTGCTAGTTGGGCGATATGTGGACCTCACTGAAGCTTTTTATCTAACGTGATACCCAAGAAGACCGAAGTGTCCACAAGTTCCAATCTCTGGACATTTATAAGTACGTTGGTTTGTACCTCCGCTGTGTTTGGTGTAATGAACCGTAAGCACTTTATTTATTTACTGTTTAAATGCATATTATTCGTCTCAAACCAACGCACTATATTTGAGAGTGTCACTTTAAAAATAAGTGTAGTATCATCAGCAAACAATACAATCTCATGGCTATCATCTACCACAAACGGTAGATCGTTAATATATATAATAAGAAACAAGAAAGGACCGAGAATAGAACCCTGCGGAATACCTCTTCCCACAGGTTTACCAGAAGACCGTTTGCCATTTACATCGACTATCTGAACTCTTTCGCTTGAATATGATTTTAACAGATGTAGGGCTCTATTTTTTACTCCATAATGCTTTAGTTTTAGGAGAAAAGTTTCATGGTGGACCCAGTTAAATGCTTTGGACAAATCACAAAACATGCCCAATGCTTCCTGTGACTCTTCCCAGGCGTCAAAAATGTGCTCAATGAGCCAAGTAGGTACTCGCATTAATTGTTGATAAGCCCCTAGTGAAACCATGTTGATTTTTGTTCATTAATTTACAAAAATGCATTAGTAGCTGTTGAAGCAAAAGTTTATCAAAAATTTTACTAAAATCAGACAGCAGTGTAATATGCCTGAAATTAACAGGGTCAAAAGAATTTCACGATTTAAACGAAGGTAGAACTTTGCTGTATTTCATGAGGTCAGGGAACACCTCACCCTCATCTATGCATTTTGTTAGAATGATCTATAAAAACGTAACAAAGATTGTAATTAGTCAAATAACTACAGTTACATCACAATATTATCACATAATATAAAGAATCGACAATAGTCTGGCTTTCAAAAAGGAAAAAGTACCTCTCATTAATAGTGCCAAGTCACTAATATAGATGATATCTGTTAATAGTTGCAGTCACCTGTAGTTCTCGTAGCCGACGTGGTCGTTGGCCTCGGTGAACTGGTTGGACACGCGGTACTTGGTGACGAAGCCCGGGAAGTGCGCGCACTCGGCGTGGAAGGCGGCGCGGTCGGCGTGCCAGCGCATGGCCGTGGCCAGCACGCGGCGCAGGAACGAGCCGTAGCGGCCGGCCTCGCCCTCCGAGCACGACATCACCGAGTACGTGATGTCGCAGAACAGCTGCCGCCGGACAATCATTGATTCATGACAAATATATATTTATAATAATCTAATGTTCGTTTGTTCACAATCGCTAATCTTCTTAAGTTCCAATCGTTTTGAAATTTTTACACAACACACAGTATTCATATGATTATTTATAAAAACATTCTCTTAGCATGTTTTTATTAAATCAGAATTAAAAAACAAAAAACATTCAAATTATTGTTTCATTTACATCCGTGCAAATTATGGTCACTTATACAACGTTTTATTAAAAATCGAGCATGTTAAAAAAATAGTTTTAAAATTTGACATAGGTATTGGTTTTTGTGTAGAACTGTACAGAAACCACATTCAGCCAATACTTATTTTATTTAGCTATTATTTTAGTTGCATTTTTAAATATGTATCTAAAATTAAGACATTGAGAATAAATTTAATGAATTTTAGTTTCATTTAATTTCAAAATGTGGGAAACCATACTATTGCGCACGAGCAATGAACAGCAATGCGTGGCAGTATAAACCAAATAACGAATAGTGGCGATTGTCTCATTCAAAACACTAACCTTTAAACTAGCACTATATTAATAGACGTTACACTATATAATATAACTAGCTGACCCGACAGACGCAGTTCTGTCAATAAAAAAAAATGTAAATATTCGGGAATAATGTAGTGTAAAGCCATCAGATATGTGAAATATATGTTAATGAATTAAAAATGAAACAAAAACGCATTTATGAATGATTTTATATATGTAGTAATAAAATGATAAGAATAAATATTGAAAGAAGAAGAAAGAATATTGTATTTGTGTAAGCAACTTTTACATTACCGGTTTATAACCGCTAATTTTTTAAAGTTGTGAAATGGATATACGTAGAATGTTATCTTTCAGAGATAGACATATGCCATCGCAGACTTTACTGTTGACCTATATAAGATACGCAACTCCAACAAGATTTTGTTACATGTCAAAAGGTTTAGACAGCGTTTTCGTCGAAAGCTCTCAGGCGGGGCTTATTTTTTTCCGACATCTCCAACAAATATCGTTAATATCATAGAATAGTGAGTAGGCCCAAGCGAAATGAAGCATTTTCAATGTGGACGTTTATGACCACAAACGCTTCCCGCTGCGTCAGTGTCATTCTGTCAACTTCCAGGACAATTTGTGCGCAAAATTTAATTGAAATATTACTAACTGTGCAGTGAAAGGGTGTCACAACGCGTCTTATAATAAAAATTATGATAAGAAAATCACATTTCACACCTAAATACTATTTCACAACTTTTAATTTAAGCTAATACATTCGTCAAAACAGCAAAATATTTTGTGAACAAAACAGACGCCATTAAAAAAATATGTTGCCAGTTATGAAAGTATACCCCGAGTTCCTCCGCTGGGATAGTTTTTTGTGTTTATTGGTAGATATTGAAAGGAGACTATAATGTACGACGCCACATGATTTTATAAGTATTCAAAGTCAAAGTCAAATTGTCTTAATTCAATTGGGCTTAAACTAAGCGCTTTGAATAGTCACTATAAATATTTCTTTTAAATTACTGAATTTACCATATGTTTGGAAAAAGTTGAGCTCGTGAGAACATTAACGACCACTCTTTTTAACCGACTTCAAAAAAGGAGGAGGTTCTCAACACGTCGGTATGTTTTTGAAGTGAAGCTTCTTTATCGACGTATGAGAGAAATTTTAAAGCAAATCGTCAGATATTCGGTTACGCACCATTTTTTTTTGATCCAAGATGGCTGCCGCTCAAATTTATGATTCCAACAATATTGATATCGAATCCGAGGTTCTCGAGGGTGCAGAGATACAATTTGGGATCATTTTTGTAATCCAAAATTTATTTATTACATTGATTTCTAAACTATATTAGGGTCCCGCGTACATTTATTTTTTATTTTTATAAGATTTAAAAAATGATACCAAATTCGTTCTCTGCACCCTCGAGAAACTCGTATACGATATCCATATTGTTGAAATTATAATTGTGCACGACGGCCATCTTGGATTTCAAAAATGATCTCAAATTCGTTCTCTGCACCGCAGAGAACCTCGGCTACGATATCCATGTTGTTGAATACATAATTTTGCACGGCGGATATCTTGGATTTAAAAAATGATCTCAAATTCGTTCTCTGCACCCTTGAGAACCTCGGATACGATATCCATATTGTTGAATACACAATTTTGCACGGCGGCCATTTTGGATTTCAAAATTCGTTCCCAATTCCCGATCCCAAATTCGTTCTCTACACCCTCGAGAACCTCGGATACGATATCCATATTGTTGTAATCATAATTTTGCACCGCGGCCATCTTGGATTTCAAAAATTATTCCAAATACGTTCTCTACACCCTTGAGAACCTCGGATACGATATCCATATTGTTGTAATCATCATTTTGCACGGCGGCCATCTTGGATTTCAAAAATTATTCCAAATTCGTTCTCTGCACCCTCGAAAACCTCGGATATAGCTGGAAACGGCGCCTTTATCGTCTCGCTTTTTCGTTTCATCGAGTTTCAAAAAACAACGATTGTAAAGAACTTCTTTACTTACACTTCAAAAATTGTTGCAAGAATAATTAAATACGTGATATTTTTGTTAAATTCTTAATTTATATTTTATTTCTTCTTTCTTTATTACATATAATCTAGTATTTCTTACAATTTACTGATTTAGGGAAATGTTTATTCACTTGCAACATTATTTGGCTGTCTGTGTGCGTGTTGGCGAGTGTTAGTACGTGACGCTCACGCACACATTAATTGTAATGTTACTTCTATATTGACAGAAACTATGAATGAAACTATGGTTCTGAGCGATATTATTCTCTGGTTAATATATACAAAAATATAAAACTTAAACCTTCCTCGTGAACCATGCTATCCATTGGTGACATCAGCATGAAAATCGGTGCAGTAGTTTTTTAAATTATCGCGGACAGACAAAAAAAACAGACATGGCGAAGGACTTTATTTTATAAAATCTAGTGATAATAATATATGTCAAAACGGACTAATTAACATGTCACTACTCATTAGTCCTCGGTGACTGCGTAGACGTGGAAGAGTATAATAACAGGTTCGTGGCAGCTGTTCAATCGGCTGGGTCTAAGTTCTCCAAGGCCAGCCGTTCAAAAAGAACCAGTAAGATCTCAGACTATACCCTCAAATTTATGGATGTAAGACGCCAAATGACCCTTCAGTCCCCGGACGATGCTTCCCAGTATAGGCAGTTAAATAAACAGATCTCCAAGTCATTGACTCACGATATACGCCGCCACAATACAGATTGTGTGAAGCCGGCCATAGAGTGTAACAAAGGCTCAAAAGTATTCGCACGAGATTTTGTCTTTTGGGCAGAGCCAACTGATGAAGCTGAGGACCGGTGACGGTCCGGTAGTTTCGATTCAGCCCGAACTTTTGAGGGAAGTCGAGAAGTCCTACGGACAGTTATTCACGACCGCACGGGCACCAACAAGGCTGAAGACCCAAGAGCCAAATGAACCCGACACTACACTGAAGATATTCCAGCCTGTACGAGATTAGTATGGCCCTAAAACAGCTTAAAAACAACAAGGCGCCGGCGCCAGAGAGCTGGTGGTACTCCTGTACTTAAGACCCTCCAGAAACTATTCAATTCCGCCATCCTCGAGGATAAAACGCCGCAAGCATGGCACAGAAGTATAGTGGTGCTATTCTTCAAAAAGGGCGATAAAATGCTTTTGAAAAACTTTAGGCCCATATCACTTCAGAGCCATGTATATAAGCTCTTTTCTAGGGTTATCACGAATCGTCTCGTGTCCAGCCTTCCGCACAAGCCTGAATCCAAAAAGGCTTTAGCACTATAGACCACATACATACGCTGCGGCAAGTTATATAGAAGACAGAAGAGTATAACCAGCCACTATGCTTGGCGTTCGTGGACTATGAGAAAGTCTTTGATTAGATCGAGACCTGGGTGGTGCTTCAGTCTCTCCAGAGGTGCCGTATTGATTACCGATATATCGAAGCTTAGAAGTGTTTGTATAGAAACGTTAGCATGTCAGTCCAACTCCAGGATCAGATCTCGAAGCCTATCCGACTGCAGCGGGGAGTCAGACAAGGCGATGTCATATCGCCCAAGGTGTTCACCGCTGTGTTGGAAGATGTTTTTAAGCTTCTGGACTGGAACGGACTGGGCATCAACATCAACGGAGAATACATCACTCACTTTCGATTTGCAGACGATATCGTAATCATGGCAGAAACCAAGGAAGACTTAAGCCATATGCTCGATGGCCTCAATACAGCTTCCCAAGGAGCAGGTCAAAATGAACATGGACAAGACGAAGATCATGCCAAATGTTCATGTCGAACCGTCCTTAACAATTGGGAACTGTACTCTCGAAATTGTCGACAAGTACGTCTACATCGGACAAAAGGTCTAGGTCCAATTTCACGAAAGAGGTCACTCGTCCAATCCAACTCGGATGGGCAGCGTTCGGGAAGCTCCGTAAAATACTCTCGTCCCAAATATCAGTGTCTGAAGACTAAAGTTTTCAACCAGTGTGTTGTCAGTGATGACTTACGGTACGCAGACGTGGTCGCTAACTAACGGCCTTATGAGAAAGCTCATGGTCGCTCAGAGGGCAATGGAGAGGGCTACGCGCGGAGTTTCCCTGCGAGATCGAATCAGAAATGAGGAGATCCGTAGGAGAACTAAAGTTACCGACATAGTCCAAATGATTGCGAAAATGAATTGGCAGTGGGCAGGGCACATAGTTCTACGGACAGATGGCCGTTGGGGCAGCAAAGTCCTCGAATGGCGACCACGTGCCGGAAGACGCAGTGTCGGGAGGCCCCCCACAAGATGGACCGACAATCTGGTCAAGATCGCCGGAATACGTTGGATGAGGGTAGCGCAGGACCGGTCGTCGTGGAAATTATTGGGGGAGGCCTTCGTCCAGCAGTGGACATCTTCCGGTTGATAATGAAACTCTTTAGTATAGAAAAACTCAATAGTGTATAGTGTATACAGTACCCGGTCGTAGCACAGCAGCGTGGAGAAGTTGGGCGTCTTGAGCGCGTGCACGGTGTGCACGAACTGCGCGCAGTAGAGCGCGTCGGCGGCCGTGAACACGCAGCGCGGGAACAGGCACAGCTGCATGAGGCGCGTCACGGCCTCGTTCTTGGCCGACTTGGCGGCGCGCGCGCGGAACCAGCCGCCGGCCTCGCGGGCCAGGCGGCCGCGCACGCGCCGCACGTGCTCCTCCTGGCGGCGGCGCTCGTCCTGGGGTACAGTTGGGTGACAGGATAACAAATAGAAATTGAGAAAAGTTTGCTGATATAGCTTGGCCATGTCGAGAAGATGCATGAAGAACGATTGACGAAAAAAGTGTACAAGGCGAGTGTGAATGAAAGTGTTGGAAAGGGTAGACCTAGGCGGACGTTTCGAGACCAAATCAGGGACGTCTGGGAAAAGGCCAACTCAAGAGTACCCTAAACGGAAGAGAATGTATGAAAGGAATAATGAAAGTGGACGAAGCGAAACAAGTATGTAAGGATCGTGGCGAGTCGAAAGAAGTGGTCTCTACCTACCCCTATGGGAAAGAAACGTGATTATATGTATCTATATTACCTGAAGCTTTTCAATCAGGGTATTATATCGCTCCTGTTCCTTCTTTCCCTTTGTTCCCTGGGAAGAATCCTTGGCTGCACCCGCAGCAGCCGCTTTCAATCTGCCTATTTCCCTCTCGTAACTTTCCACAGGCACTCGCAGATCATACATAGACAATGACCTGTTTTAAGTAAAACTAGTTATTAATGTATAACATAGCTAGGACTTAGCCAATAATAAAATTAGTAGTTCTCTAAATCAATCTATTGCAGTTTAAAAAGGAGAACACTTGGATTAACTTAACTTTAAGAGTAGACTTAGGTACATAGTTTCATTTTTAATGTCAAAGTGGTTATTAATTTCAACTTACCAAAATGTAACGTAAAACTCGGGAGAAATATCCTCCCACACCCGAGCTGGCAACAATGGTGTGATTGAGGTAACGATGGGGTCCAACGCCTCCTTCGACGCAATGTTGTATCTTTCAATGCTTTTCTCCAACGAGTCAGATTTGGTGTCAGAACTCTTGCGTAACGATTCAATCTTCGCAGTTATTTTTTGCGTTAGTACTGGGCGGTGCAGAAAGAATGCGACATCCGCGTCGACGTGATAGTCGCGAAGTAATTCCTGTAGAAACAATAATGATTCAGGACAAAAAGACCTAAGAAACGTGTTTTTACTGGACATCTGTTGTTAACGTCGGTTGTACCTATATTAATACGTGGATAAGAAGATATTGATCTGAAAGAATACATAACTTTGAAAGAGATATCCGTAAAACAATAGTACTGTCTTTTTACAAAAACCATTATGAAGAGTTCGAGCCCGTTTTCTGCAAGCTACCAGCTACGTCTTTTAAAATAAACTACTATACTACCCAAGTATTAACAGGACGCATAGCATAAGTATTTGATTAGCCTTTTTTGGTTCTGACGTATGAAAAGAAGTCGACATAAAATGTTTATGTTTCTACACCTCATGTGTGCTTTACTATCCTAACTATAACTACCACAGGGGTGAAATTCGCTCAAGACAAATCTTTTTAAACGGTTCTGACACACAGATTTTGCTCTATAAATTTTGAAAAGTTTAATAAATAATATTTCTGTTATTTTCTACTTCAATAAAATTACTGTATATAACGCTTTCTTGATAATTGAGAGTGAGTTTTTACGATGCCCGCGCACACCGACACCTGAATTCTACATCGTGAAGTTAGTTCTAGGTGGCATGAAAATCGATAACTATGTTCAAGTTGTATATTCTAGTATTTTTATATTTTGAAATACGTGTTTCGTAACAAAACAATTAAACAGTGTGAATAAATAAATATTATTTTGGTGTTTTTATTAAATTAATTTCATATACGACGGTGATAGTATTTACTAATAATTTATTAGTATATCTATATATATTGAATATAAGTGATAAAACTGATTTTAATAAACTGTTTCGAGTGTATTTATAGATTTGAGGTTAATTGTCGGTATATATAATTTATTTACATCGTTAATTAAAAATAATAAAATTATTATGTAAAAGACATTTTTTAGTTTTGCCATCTATGGATGAATAGCAGAACATTTAATGACTTTTTTGAAATATCACGCTTGTCTCTTTAGTTCAGCAACTCGCCTCTAGGTGGCATTGGTTGTATCGGCGTTACTGCGCATGCGTAATCCCCCTCTTCATCCCGCAATCGTGGTAGCCCACATTCTCATATTTTTCTTTGGTTGGACAATGTTCCTGTATAATTTGTGTACAAAGTGTTTTAAATATGAATAAACAAAGTGCATTTATTAATGAAGAAAGTCACGAAAAAATAGTGAAAGAAAATGAGTGAGTACTCTATATACATACATTTTATTATTTATTTAAATAAAATCTTTTTGATTAATTTTAATATATATCGTTAATCACTACTGCATTTTAGTTATTTTTTTACCATACGCCAAAGAAGTATAACTTTTAACGCGTGTACATAAGTACACACACTCTTTTTTTTTTCAATATGTTGAATAGTGGTAACTGATAATCAAGTTTATTTGGTATATTTAATTTGGTAATTGAAAATTATATTTTATGAGAATACAATCCGATTTCCTGTAATGACATATATGGGAGTTTGTTGGAGGTACGGACCGGTAAGGGTTCCTCTAACGATGTATATGGTGGTATGTTGGAGGTACGGACCGGTAAGGGTTCCTCTAATGATGTATATGGTGGTATGTTGGAGGTACGGACCGGTAAGGGTTCCTCTAATGATGTATATGGTGGTATGTTGGAGGTACGGACCGGTAAGGGTTCCTCTAATGATGTATATGGTGGTATGTTGGAGGTACGGACCGGTAAGGGTTCCTCTAATGATGTATATGGTGGTATGTTGGAGGTACGGACCGGTAAGGGTTCCTCTAATGATGTATATGGTGGTATGTTGGAGGTACGGACCGGTAAGGGTTCCTCTAATGATGTATATGGTGGTATGTTGGAGGTACGGACCGGTAAGGGTTCCTCTAATGATGTATATGATGGTATGTTGGAGGTACGGACCGGTAAGGGTTCCTCTAATGATGTATATGGTGGTATGTTGGAGGTACGGACCGGTAAGGGTTCCTCTAATGATGTATATGGTGGTATGTTGGAGGTACGGACCGGTAAGGGTTCCTCTAACGATGTATATGGTGGTATGTTGGAGGTACGGACCGGTAAGGGTTCCTCTAATGATGTATATGGTGGTATGTTGGAGGTACGGACCGGTAAGGGTTCCTCTAATGATGTATATGGTGGTATGTTGGAGGTACGGACCGGTAAGGGTTCCTCTAATGATGTATATGGTGGTATGTTGGAGGTACGGACCGGTAAGGGTTCCTCTAACGATGTATATGGTGGTATGTTGGAGGTACGGACCGGTAAGGGTTCCTCTAATGATGTATATGGTGGTATGTTGGAGGTACGGACCGGTAAGGGTTCCTCTAACGATGTATATGGTGGTATGTTGGAGGTACGGACCGGTAAGGGTTCCTCTAATGATGTATATGATGGTATGTTGGAGGTACGGACCGGTAAGGGTTCCTCTAATGATGTATATGGTGGTATGTTGGAGGTACGGACCGGTAAGGGTTCCTCTAATGATGTATATGGTGGTATGTTGGAGGTACGGACCGGTAAGGGTTCCTCTAATGATGTATATGGTGGTATGTTGGAGGTACGGACCGGTAAGGGTTCCTCTAATGATGTATATGGTGGTATGTTGGAGGTACGGACCGGTAAGGGTTCCTCTAATGATGTATATGGTGGTATGTTGGAGGTACGGACCGGTAAGGGTTCCTCTAATGATGTATATGGTGGTATGTTGGAGGTACGGACCGGTAAGGGTTCCTCTAATGATGTATATGGTGGTATGTTGGAGGTACGGACCGGTAAGGGTTCCTCTAATGATGTATATGGTGGTATGTTGGAGGTACGGACCGGTAAGGGTTCCTCTAATGATGTATTTGATGGTATGTTGGAGGTACGGACCGGTAAGGGTTCCTCTAATGATGTATATGGTGGTATGTTGGAGGTACGGACCGGTAAGGGTTCCTCTAATGATGTATATGGTGGTATGTTGGAGGTACGGACCGGTAAGGGTTCCTCTAATGATGTATATGGTGGTATGTTGGAGGTACGGACCGGTAAGGGTTCCTCTAATGATGTATATGGTGGTATGTTGGAGGTACGGACCGGTAAGGGTTCCTCTAATGATGTATATGGTGGTATGTTGGAGGTACGGACCGGTAAGGGTTCCTCTAATGATGTATATGGTGGTATGTTGGAGGTACGGACCGGTAAGGGTTCCTCTAATGATGTATATGGTGGTATGTTGGAGGTACGGACCGGTAAGGGTTCCTCTAATGATGTATATGGTGGTATGTTGGAGGTACGGACCGGTAAGGGTTCCTCTAATGATGTATATGGTGGTATGTTGGAGGTACGGACCGGTAAGGGTTCCTCTAACGATGTATATGGTGGTATGTTGGAGGTACGGACCGGTAAGGGTTCCTCTAATGATGTATATGATGGTATGTTGGAGGTACGGACCGGTAAGGGTTCCTCTAATGATGTATATGATGGTATGTTGGAGGTACGGACCGGTAAGGGTTCCTCTAATGATGTATATGGTGGTATGTTGGAGGTACGGACCGGTAAGGGTTCCTCTAACGATGTATATGGTGGTATGTTGGAGGTACGGACCGGTAAGGGTTCCTCTAATGATGTATATGATGGTATGTTGGAGGTACGGACCGGTAAGGGTTCCTCTAATGATGTATATGGTGGTATGTTGGAGGTACGGACCGGTAAGGGTTCCTCTAATGATGTATATGATGGTATGTTGGAGGTACGGACCGGTAAGGGTTCCTCTAATGATGTATATGGTGGTATGTTGGAGGTACGGACCGGTAAGGGTTCCTCTAATGATGTATATGGTGGTATGTTGGAGGTACGGACCGGTAAGGGTTCCTCTAATGATGTATATGGTGGTATGTTGGAGGTACGGACCGGTAAGGGTTCCTCTAATGATGTATATGGTGGTATGTTGGAGGTACGGACCGGTAAGGGTTCCTCTAATGATGTATATGGTGGTATGTTGGAGGTACGGACCGGTAAGGGTTCCTCTAATGATGTATATGGTGGTATGTTGGAGGTACGGACCGGTAAGGGTTCCTCTAACGATGTATATGGTGGTATGTTGGAGGTACGGACCGGTAAGGGTTCCTCTAATGATGTATATGGTGGTATGTTGGAGGTACGGACCGGTAAGGGTTCCTCTAATGATGTATATGGTGGTATGTTGGAGGTACGGACCGGTAAGGGTTCCTCTAACGATGTATATGGTGGTATGTTGGAGGTACGGACCGGTAAGGGTTCCTCTAATGATGTATATGATGGTATGTTGGAGGTACGGACCGGTAAGGGTTCCTCTAATGATGTATATGGTGGTATGTTGGAGGTACGGACCGGTAAGGGTTCCTCTAATGATGTATATGATGGTATGTTGGAGGTACGGACCGGTAAGGGTTCCTCTAATGATGTATATGGTGGTATGTTGGAGGTACGGACCGGTAAGGGCGGCAGCCTCGCCGCGTACTCTCCGGGCGTGTGCGAGGACGCCAGGAAGGTCCCGAGCTGCACCAGCGCGTCCTGGCACTGGTCGGCCAGGCGCCCCACCACCTTCAACTGTGACCCGCTCGCCTCACTCTCGGTGCCATCGATATTGCACTCTGTGTTCACAAAATTCACATTAATAATTAATACAGTACTCTATTTTTAAATATTATAACTTCTGCGAAAACTAAAATACACTTAAATAGTCACTTCCGGGGTATCTTTCGTGGGCTTTCGAGCAGTTCCCAATATTTCTACAATGTTGCACATTATTTTTTGATTACTTCTAATGATGAAGATGTGTCATTTCCAAAACACATTAAAAACTTGGTATCAGCCATTTTTGTTCTTATTGCGTACTATCGAGACAATATACAAATTGTTCCTCTGCTAAACACTATGAAGTAATAGATAGGACTAAAAATGTTGTCAATACTATAAAAGCCAGACTTCGCTAAATCCTATTAAGAAACATATTTTATCACGAAAAATGAGTTTCCGATAGGAAACTCATTGTCAGTGTCATTAAACAAAACCTAAGCCTAACGGAATAGTTGAAGTTTCTACGATGATTGTTACAATGATACTGGATGTGATGGAGAAACAGTGAAAGAGGCAGGCAAACAAAGAATGCAGTTCCAGTGACATCGAGGAGATATCATCCATCAATCATCATATCATCAATCAGCCATGTCCGCAGCGTCATCAGACTAAACTGGGACAAAATACGCATATTGTATGTATTATATCCGAAAATTAAACAACCATGTCTAGGACGGCACTATTTCGGGCTTATCACTATCTATAGCAATGTTATTAGAAAAATCAACAAAATATTACCTTTCCAAACACAGCAATGTCGTTGTTGTGCTGCTAATATACACAGAGCAATGTCCAAATTATTGCCCACAACAGCATCTTTTAGCCGGGCTGAGGATCGTCTGGTGTTCCGGACTTGTGAAAAGTATCCAGCCTATAAAATTGTACCGGTTAGTTATTAAATACAAAATATTCCACATCAGTAATGCCAATTAAAATATCCTGGATAAAGTTCGTTTAGAAATACCTAATATTTAACTTTCAATTTATTACATATTCATTATCTTAATCTCAAAAATGAATTGGCAATTTATTGGGACTCGCGGTGGTTGAGTCGCACACTACTAAAACATTATACATATTTTTGCCCCACAAGCACACCTAGAACATCACATTCAGTGATAAATATATAATTAAAATAATTATTTTAGTGTATAATTAAAATAATTATAACTAAGAACGGCACGGGGTAAACGTGATGCCTATTATTAATGAGACCTGGCTGAGAAGAGGTGAAGAAAGTCGGTGCCGGTTCATTGCTTACTTCACATTCCACGACCGCGAGGGGTACGCAATTGTGGGGGCGGTGCGGTTTCTATTTGACACAGGGTACCTATATCTTATCAGATTCTTAAGCAACCAGAATCACAACAGGTGGAACAGATGTGGGTGAAAGTTACAAATATACATAGCACATCGACCGCCTTGGTTAGAAATTCAATTATTTTTAATGCCTTAACAGAAAGTATCTATCCTCCATTTGGTGCGAGACTATTATGTGAGTTGGTGATTTCCACATTAATTCGCTTAACATAAATCATTGTAATTACAAAAGAATAATATGTGACTTTCAACAATCTACAAACTTAGTCCAAACAGTCAATCAATCTACACATTTTACAAATGATAGTAAAACTGTGATAGATTCAGTATGCATTTACGCTAACATTCCTAATATGTATGTCGATAACATGGCCTCATTTAGTAACCATGGTTTTGGAACCTGTACTTTAAGTATTTTAAAAGAAAAAAACTACGTCAATATATATGGCATTTAGATCATTAAAAAATATTATACATCTGGATCATTTCAATCAATATATGGAGATTATTGATTGGAACTCCATTTTATACATACAAGAGTTGCCTATATACTGACATTTGATTTACGTGCACCTAGAAAGGATATTCAAATAAAGTCAGGACAAACATGGATCACAATATAATTTAAAAAAATGAAGAAAATAACGAAAGTAGTAAGATCTGGCCGAGCTTCACTCAGACTTTACAAGGCACAGGTGTAATGCAACAGCTTTGTTAGATGAAGTAATAGGTATTATGTACTCAAGACCGTGGCGTGGATACAGTTTTGGTTTTATTGGATTATTCACGTGCTTTTGACACTATATATTGCTCTAAATAGTGATTTTCATTATTTTATACATTCGAAATAAGTAATTGCTTCTAACTACACTGGCCTGCAAAAGAAAGTATCACACTTTTCAAATTAATTTTTTTTCGTAACTATAGAAGGTAAAGATTTAAGATTAAAAACGTTTTGTTGCAAATTTTATAGGCTTTAATTCTTAGAAACTAAAATTATATATTAGTAACATTTTTAACTTAAAAAAGATAAAACAATGAAAATAGACATCTTTAGTTCAGTGTAAAAAAATTCAACTAAAATGTATTACATGTTATTTAATTTTTAATAACTGGTATTGCCTCCTTGAGCTCTGATTACAGCTTCGAGCCGATGTAGCATACTGAACACTAGGTTTCGGAGCCGATGTTGGGGAATATTCTCCCATTCTTCTACCAGGGCCTGCTTTAGTGCCCTGAGGGTAGTAGGTCTGTGATTTCTGACTAGCCTCCCAAGCTCATCCCAGGCGTGTTCAATCGGGTTGAGATCAGGACTTCTTGATGGCCAAGCCATCACGCTGATACCGACCTCCTGAATATACTCTTGTACGATATGAGCCGTGTGTGGCCGGGCATTATCATGCATCAGCATCGATCCATCACCCATATTTGCTAAATACGGCCCTGCATACTCATTGAGAATCTCTTGAGCATATCTTTGCCCAGTGAGGGTACCATTTTCTATGGCTACTAGCTCTGTGCGACGTTCTGAAGATATGCCAGCCCATACATCTACACTGCCTCCACCGTATTGGACTCTTTCTGAGATGCAGGCTTGAAGGTATCGCTCACCAGGTCGCCTGTAAACACTTCGCCTTCCATCAGAAATGTAAAGGGAGAATCGAGACTCATCTGCAAACAAAATTCTTGACCATTCTTCTTCATCCCACTGCATGTGTTCACGGGCGTATCGCAGTCTCGCTACTCGATGCTGTATCTCGAGTTTTGGGCCACTCGCTGGTCTTCGGGGTTTCAAATTTGCTTCAGCAAGTCTTCTTCTTACTGTACAGTCACTAATGTAGTCCCTCCGGGTCTGAAGTAGCTGTTGCTGGACTTCAACTGCATTTTGGTGGCGATTTCTTAACACAGTGGAAATAATATAACGATCTTCTCGGGCACTGGTACACCTGGGTCTGCCATTACAAGGTCTCCTCAGATGGTGTCCAGTCTCTTCGTACTTTCGCTTTACCTTCTGGACCGTTCGTACCCACCATTCTTGCAGTGCGACGCATACTGATGCCTAGTTCCAGAAAAGCCATGATCCTAGCACATTCTTCAACTGAAAGAGGCATGATAAATAAATGTTATGTGCTTTTTAGCACAAATTTTTAAACCATCGACCCATCGATCTTGAAAAAAATTTAAAACAGAAAGAAAAATGTGAATGGTAAAATTGTAATTCGGAAACGTCCACTTTGAAAAAGGAATGGTTTTGTTTTTGAAGTTTTTTTTTCAGCCAATTCTTACAAGAAGGTTACCGACTATAAAGTTTTTATGTACAAAATTAAATTCTCTTTGGAGTCCTTTTTATTTCTAAAGTATATCTTGTGAACTTAAAACGTTATCTCAATTTTAAAAGTGTGATACTTACTTTTGAAGGCCAGTGTAGTTTTCATAACTAGCTTTTAAAGTACAGTTCCAGTCGATGTCCAGGCATTATTTATAAATAAAATTATGCGTTTTTTTTTAATGGCTTTGTCGTCTTTACTATCTTAATATTACAGGAATATCTATGCGATCGGACAGCCTGGGACTAGATTATGATTATTTTATAGATTAACAGTGAAAGTACAATATTGTCTATTATATTTTATTAATGAGCGCCGTTTCTTCTCTCTGGTGGTAGTATTTGAACTGACATCATAAATAATTCTATAGGCGTCAATTTTGAGAAAATGAATGCCTTTTATAAATAACTAACAAACTGAACTATAATAGTTTTAGAATACGGTGCAGTGGTGTGCTGCAATCACCAGGGACGATGGTGGTACGATATTCTCCCAATGCAGATCTGTTAATAGAGGAATGCCACAGCTATCTATGTTGTGACCTATACTATTTGTTCTGCACACTGCAGATTTATTAAAAAACATAATTTATCAAAAATATAAATAAATACAAATATAAATAACGGAGTTCAAATTATTTTCAACTTGGACATTCATTAATCGAGGGGGCCCGATGGCATTCTCCGGGATTGGCGCCGGCGCCTTACCCGTGTTTTCCGGGCTATACTACTCATCAGGCGTAGTACCGAAATTATGGAGAGTGGATTTAGTACACCCGATCTCTAAGAAAGGTATACACTCGGATCCGTCCATCAAGCGCCCCATTGTCATTACCTCCATTTTCTCCAAAGTAATGGAGTCGTCCAAAGTATTATCAACCGCCAGATCTTGGGATACCTAAAGCACCAGCTGATAAGCGACTGTCAGTACACTTTCCCTCAGGGTCGCTCATCTGGTCATCTTCTTGCATATCTCATTCAGAAATGGGCGCAAGGAGTCGAAGGGAGGGAAACGCATATTAGATTAACGTCAGCAATTTATTATTGTAATGAATAAATATATATAATACACAAAAAAAAAAATTGTGAACATTTTTTCATTATTATTGTATTCTTATTTTTTATGTACCTTTCATTGTATAAACATAACATTTACATAACTTTATTTAGCCTTTACTTATTTACAAATTTTAACTTTTTGTAAGACTTGTATTTGTGTAGATGCTGTAACTGCCTATAAATATAATTATGTGTATCCCTAGCACCTAAGACTTGTTTAATGTTAATGTATCACATGTAATTCTGTTGGTAGTTCATTACTAAATAAATAAATATATTGATGTTCATTTTGTCAACACTATCATCAAAGTATATATTTTTGTATATTAATTCCCAGACAGATCAAATTATACTTTTTAGCAAAATTAGCCTAAACACATTTATGAATTCATAATAGATCATCACCGTATAGTTTTTTAAATTTTGAAAAAAAAATGGGATGGCAAAACTTAAAATGAAAGAAGTTGTCTTCATGAATTTTTCATTCCATGTTTAGGTCTGTCAATAATAATCAAGCGAATTGTAGAATATAAATACATATAAACATACATAAATACATTTAATGAGATTCACAAACGTTAATTAACAACGACTTCGCATGAGCCAACCAACATCACTTGTAATTTTTAATGCTCTTTTCTATTGAACGTCGTCAATTTATTAAAGCGCAACTACTGTTACTGTTGAAGCATTAAATGCTAAATCCCAAACTTCCACTCCCACTGACAGTAATCTATTAATCATTGATGTATCAATTAAAATCTATGTACAACTGACCTCGCCTTTCAACAATTCGCCACCTGCCATGGCTTCCAGTTGCTCTTGAGTCATCTCTTCAGCTGCTTCGATACCAGCCATTTTTTGAACTATTTCTTTGAGTATCAGCAGATCTTGGCTAAAAAGGCATTAAAGGGCTTCAATATTTAGGCATTTATATTCTCAAAATTGATTGCTTTAGAATTCTTTCAGATGTCATTTGTAATATACAAGATACTATAAAAACATTTACTTAATCATAATATTAAACATCAATGATATTTATAGATAGGTTATATGAAAATACAAGATTTGATGGAGAGCACGCGGTAGTCAGCGCCCTAGAGACTACTTAATATTGAAGTCCACTAAGTGAACTAGTTTTACCTCTGTTGAGCCTTCAAGCGGTTGGCTACAAACTGCAACAGACCAGTCAACTCAATGTTATGTTTCTTGAAGGCCGCACCAGCAAATGCTGCCAGGGCCTGCAGCCACGGCGGATGAGCGGCCCCGCTGGCCTCCACTCCTCGGCCAGAGCACAGAGCTTCCACCAAGCAGTAGCCCAGCACGTCCAGGGAGAGGGATGTCAGGTATTTGAGGGACTCCACAACTGGCCCGATGAGGTTGTCATACATTTGGATCTAAAAACATACAAACGTTATCTGAAATATGATTTACAGCTACAATTAACTGTCATCTCTTAAATGGTAGAAGGAACATAAAGAAGGTATTATTATGCAATATATTTGTGACAGGTGTAAACTTGGGATTAACAGAGATGTTCATATATGAATTAACTCGCTCAGATAATTTGCTAAATGTATTAAGTGTGATTGTGTCTGTTTAAAAAACAAAGCGAGTAGACTTTGTAATTGTTATACACATATAGACGATCTTACTTACGAAGTACAACATCTTGATTTCAAATTTAATGCATTACTATTATTTATTATGTTATTGGAGAATCTACAGCTGAACACTTTACAATAGATACATGGTTTGTAGGTTAGGACAAAATATAAAACAAAAACTATGTGAGAGCTACATACACGAATCAAATGCTTAACACTATTGTATTACTTATCTAATTACATATTATCTGCTCGACCACCAAATTGACCAAAGAACTCATTTCCTACCTGACGCTTAATGGAATCAGAGCTGCTACAGAATAAATCAAGATCGAATTGTTTTGATAATTTTATTGACGACACATACGATGAAATAATTTTGACGATAGTTAGTGCTTACAGGGGATATAAAGATAGGAGCATATTTACGAGCTAAAATTGAAGGTGTGTAAAAAGATATTTTCGATAAGAGATTTGGACAATCTATTTTATTAGTTTTAATAGCTATAAGCAACAAAATATCCGCAATTTCACAGCGGTATGATAGAGATAAATAGTAATATTTTTTGCAGACATCTAAATAATCTTCAGATTTATAAGGGACATGTTATAGGTAGCATAAGAATTTTAAAATTTTTTTTGTATTCGTTCTATTCTATATATATATATATATATTTATCATAACGTTTCGATTCCAAATTTGTGATGCATATTCTAACATGCGACGTACGTAAGCACAAAATAAAATCTTAAACGTTTTGGCCTTTTTAAAATTTACGGATATTCTCATTATTAAGCCTAGAGCTTTAGAAGCCTTAGCTAGAATAGAATCAATATGTTTATCAAACATGAGTTTCCCATCATGTATCACACCTAAGTCTCTTATGACAGGACTCCTTCCAAGGTCTAGGTTTTTTAAGTGGTATTTATAATTTAGTGTTTGTTTTTTACGATTAAATGAGACAACTGTGCATTTAATGGAATTAAGATCAAATTTATTTTGAATACATTAGGAGTCTAAATTATTTAGGTCATCTTGAAGCATAGCAGCGTCAGCAGATGATTTAACAGTCATAAATATCTACATGTCCGATGACGATATGTAGATATTTATGACTGTTAAATCATTCGCCGAAGCAAAGCAGAGGAGATTAGAATATCTGATGCAGCCTGGGATATCATTTATAATTACGCGAAACAAGAGAGGACCTAAAAGGGAGCTCTGTTATACAGAGACTGTTTTGGTCAAGTCCGTTTCCATGTAGATATATTGTTGGGCAAAATTTGTGCTCCTCTTGAGGGACTGTTATGGTCAAATCGGCGGATCGGCAAAAAAATTGCGGATTTATTCAAAAACAATATGCGTAGGTAATTATTTTTATAAAACTTAAAATTGAGACCCGGTTTAAATACTCACAACTACAATATTTCTTTCGAAAAAGGAATATTACGTGATATTTGCGTAACCTCTTTCTCCTCCACGTGGGATCGGGTGAAAGTCGGGCCACACGCAAAGAGTGGACGCCTCCATAAGGATTCATACTAACTTGTAACAGCATGTAGTCGAACAAGAACGCCGGTGCCGCGTGCGACAGTTTACCAATGAGACGACCCTGCGGTTTGATATTTTCCTTGGAGACTCGCTTCATGATGTGTTTGATACGCTGTAGAGAGTTGCCTCTAACTCGCATCAACGATGGTATTTTCTCACCAGAATCGTTCTTCCAACGCGCATACAAGCAGTATCTAGGAAGGAGAAACATTAATGTAGATGCGATACTATATGAGAAGTACAAATATATATTATAAGTTCAATGTACACTTGTTTGGATTGTTCGTTATCAAGCACAGTATTCAAATTGAAATATATTATTTAAAAAGTATTGTAATGCATTAAGCATGTAGGTTGTTGACGTTATGGACCCCATAGTGTCAATCAAGTTGAACTTCCCAATTAAACAAAGTAGCAGCTTTTCGAATGTGTACCTAGAGTGTAAAAATTTAATATATAAATAATTCCTGTTTTAGCTAAGTAATTAGGTAGGTAGTAAGAAGAGCTAATTGCGAGATATTCCCAATACACGTGTCCTAAGACAACTTAATGGGAAGTCTCAACCATTAAAAATGTATATGTAGTCATTGAAATAAACGAAATTTAACTATTTATTTATTATTTAATTGAAAGTTTCGCTAAATTATGATCAATAACTTTTTTCCGTAAATGAACGTGTGTCACGTGACATGTTGGGTACATGTATTGGCAAAGCATGCTGGCAGCATCAATAAAGTGAACACGACAGGTACCTGCACTGGTAGGAGTACAATCTGAGCAAGGTGTAGACCTCCTCGGCCATGCAGCAGTTGCCCTCCATGAGTGAGAGCGCCGGGAGTACCGCCGCGTCCAACACGGTCAGGGCCTCGTGGTGCAAGGGATCTTCTGGGACGGAGCGCGACGCTCGCAGGATGCGAATTATCTGGTAACACGTATTGACTTTCAGCCTGGATATATTATGTCAATTATAATTAACACCTAAACTCTCATCGCGATACGACTATGATCACATTGCACTTTGTCTGTCTCGGCACACCAATCCGTCTAAGCAGAACACTACAGTATAAGGGCACTGAAATATACGACAATGTTCGTACACTAAGATGGAATACTAATTCTGATATATTGCACAGAACAATTATCTTGCAATAACATAAGCTTTGTAAATCTGTAATAGTAAGTAATAATAATATAATGCTTACTTTGTACATCAGTATTGGATCATAATGTAATGTAGGTCCCAACAAGATCAGGGCTGGAATGACTGTGTCCTTCATGTCTTCAAATGTTTTACATGCTTTTGGCGCTAGAGTTGATTTCAATGGTGGAACTGGTTTTCCAATTATTTTCGGAGCTACTCGACATTGACTAAAATAAATCAAAATTATTAGATACTACTTGCATAATTTGAACTAAATATCATCAAAAATCATGAATCGATTTTTTCTCGGGTTAGATTCATAGCACTGTCGCGGCCACTACAGTCTAAAAAGAAATGACAATCACACACACACTAAAAATATTTACAACATAGTCTCAGGGTTTTCCATTTCTAAGCACCGTAATTGTTTTTAAATAATTGTACTATAAATGGTCAGTATGGCGGACATAATCACAACATACATATTTATAAATTGTATCCCAACAAAACAATCATGAATTGAATTATTAATTTAATAAATTTACCACATTGATTAACACAGCGAATATAACTATGATAAACACAACCTTTAAAATGATAAGAATGTTAAAATATATTACTTTCTGTAGAGAGGTTCAACGAGTGCATGCAACATATCACAAAGGGCTGTTGCGGGTCTCTGTGGCATGGCAGTGATCAGCAGGCGGTTGTATAAAGATGAAAACTCGCGCCAGGCTCGCACACGCAATAACGCCTCACCCAAAACCAGCTTCTGATTAGCCCAATACTCCTGTAAATAATCAATAATTATAATTATGTGTGATACAATGAAGATTGTCTTAAATTTAAGATTTTGACCTACACTGTATGCTTTATTAAAAACAAAATAAATAGGTGAAATAATAATTCTGAAATATTTGGTTGTTTATCAAGGAGTTGCGGAGCTTTATCGCTGACGTCATTTGTTCAACCTATTGAATAAAAAGTGTGGATAGACCATACAAATACTTAATACCAATACTTAGTAGTCTAGCTCAATCTTACATTGGCTAAATTGAGGTGACCCGCACAGGCCAGAATAGAATTAATAATAATAGACAGGTTCAATCACAATCAATTATGTTATTATTAAACTGTAATAAGTCAGAAATGCCCACCCCGCTCCTATGCCGCCACTCACCCGCAAGTGATAAGTAAGGGCCAGAGGATGCTTGCCCCCGGCAAGCATCCTCTGGCCCCATGACACCTGCCTACTTGTATTGTGTGTTTATCGCGTTCGACGGATATGGATTTTGTCAATACTGAGGAGACTTAACGACTTTTCATTTTGAAAAGAAAATAAAAATTGTAATTGAAAAAAAATATATTAATATATAATATAATCCCTATATAGAATGTGTATTTACCTGAGGATCTGGCTTTTCCTCAACAAATTCTGTAGGACAATTGGCTTGTGGTCCTTTTGTTGAGACAATATTTAATTTTCGGATAAAGTCCTGAATTAATTTAATTTCTCTATCAGTTTCTTTGGCCATTATAGTGTCATCTGGACGAAGCTAAAAAAATTATTGTTCATAAGATTCATTATAAATATTTCATTATATAATAAGATGATGCTCAGACACTAAATTTCAAATACAACAACCACAATGAAATAACACAAGAATTTTGTCATTGAATAGTTGACTACAAAAACTTCTGAAAAAATTAAATATTGTCCGTACCCAGGGATAAATGTTATCCAATGAAATGACTTGATGTTGTAAAAGAAGCGCTATAACAACCATTAAATTTGGTGGCTCTTTGTAGCTCTCCAACACTTCCATATTACTTAGCTTAAAGCCTAACACCTCGGATATTACTTGTGGATCACACATATAGCCCCTAATCAGGGAAATGAAAAGATTATCTAAGTGTGGTCTTGCTTCAAAGGACTCCAATATTATATCTAGCACTCTATTTGGATCTAAATTGAAACAACCTGAAACAAACAAATACTCTTTACAATTTTAATCTAACACTTGAAAACACAATTTTATTTAATTAATTAATTAATTCGAACTGGTTAACATTTAAGTGTTACTTTCTATTCAACTGAATTATAAAATTTTTGTTACAGAGTTCTGTAACAAAAATTTTACGGTTCATTGTTATGTAGTTCATTATAAGGATTATGTTGAATAAACCAGTTTTAACATCACCCAGGGCATCTGTCATAGGCCAGTAATAATAGAATTTATCCTCACGCTAAATTTCCGATCCAATTTTTTTTTTTTATGAGATAAATAATAATAAAATATAAATAAGTTCATTACTATTGCAGGTAAGGAAATGAACTATTCGTTTTTAAGTAAATAAACAATCAGGACATTATATTTTTAATTTGAAATGTGATCGTTATTCGACATTCCATTTAGTACCAACATTCAGTTATGATAATATTAATAGAATCATTTATAACCTGTTAATATTATATTGTTTTAATAATTATATTAAGATATTATATTTGGTATATTTTTACTAATTGTATTATATAATCACATGCAAAATCTTAGTGATGACACTTTATTATGATGTTGGTAGTTTCGTATTATTAAGGTTGGTAGTAGGGTAACTGTAACATATTGCTCTCAGCTATTGGACACTTCTTTTTGGGGCAGTCGAAAGTATCGGATGTGCTGGCCACCCGATTGCCCAATTGTTTTAAATCATTTAATGCTACTTGTATATAGTTGTGATTATAGTGAAATAATTGAATATATATATTCTATTCATAAAAGTATTTTAATTATACCTCAGAAGTGGAATGTCGCACCAGGGTGTGCTCTAGACCATGGTAAATTGAAATAGTAAATCTATATATTTGTACTTTGAATCAATTCGTAGTTTAGGTGTTAAGTGAATGCTTAGTTTATTATTGCAATCTTTATTTATTTAGAAATAAATTAAAAGTCCCAGGTTGAAGCATAAGTATTTGTCAATGTTTGTGGTACTTTGGGTCGGGTCAACTCTCCTATATATTGAGGGTGCGATGAAAATTGATCAGGGTTACTCTCTGGTAATTTCACTGTGCTTTTCATTACGCTTCTTATATAGTGAATTATTATTTTACCATTACAGAAAGAAATAAATAAAACATTTATTTACACACACACAAATCACAAAAAGGGAACAATTAAAAATATAAAAAGAGCTTTAAAAAGTGTTTAAAAATTTGTTTTTTCGAATTTGTTAACATGCCAAAAGACTCAACAACAAAAGAAATAGATCAACACAGGGATTGAAACAACACTGGAGTCTGAGGGCAATAATGAAAAACAGAGACATGAACACCTTTATGTTATCTTATATCTTTAAATGAGCAATTCTTGTATATATATAATCTGAATCTTGGAAACGGCTCCAACGATTTTCATAAAATTTAGTATGCAGGGGATTTCGGGGGTGATAAATCGATCTAGCTAGGTTTCAATTTAAAAAAAATGGTTTTATCCATGTTTGAATGAGAAACAGCTACAATAACATTAGAATACAAAGGTAAATTTCGCCACTATATACAAGACTATTATAGCTCAGATGGGACATTGGGTGATCCGGAAAGCAGAAGACCCCGGTTCGAATCCAGAAGTCCTATTAATTTTTTTTTTCTTCAAGTTTTGTACATTCTTAAAAATCCGAGCAAGGCTCGGTCGTCTGGATATTACATTATTAAGAATACTAGCAAGAGTATTAATTTCTTGTGAATAAATTTTTATTTCCTTACAGGTTTTTGCCAAATTCAGACTTTTGACAAAGCATGATCTTCTGACTATCAAAAGTCTATCAAAATCTTTTGATAGCATGACCTCATACCTAGCGTTTGAAGTGTATTGAACTCTAATTGTGCAAGGCAATCACTATGGTTCTACTTTCTTTTACACCCTACTCCACTTTAGGGATTTAACATTATCCTAAAAATAAATATGTGAAATGGTGGGAAAGAAGTAAAGTAAAGATTTGACTATATATAAACCAGTGGGAGGCTCCTTTGCACAGGATGCCGGGTAGGTTATGGGTACCACAACGGCGCCTATTTCTGCTGTGAAGCAATAATGTGTAAGCATTACTGTTTCGGTTTGAAGAGTGCCGTAGCTAGTGAATTTACTGGGCAAATAAGACTTAACATCTTATATCTCAAGGTGACGCGCTCAGTTTCACTCAGAATGTTTGGGGTTTTTCAATAATCCTGAGGGGTACTGCAATGGGCAGGGCATATCAATTACCATCAGCTGAACATCTTGCTTGTCTCGACCCTTATTTTCATAAAAAAAAATCCAAATCAGTTTAAAAAAAAATATATATATTTTAAGATGTAGTAACATTTATAGCCAGACTAGTTACTTATGTAATGCAATGATTATAGAAATTGGAAGCATGTATTGATCAAATAGGTCCTCCAAATGCTCCTATGATAGAAAAGTGCAACAGGAATACCATACCTATTAGAGACTGTATTATTTCCAGAATATTTTTCCAGTCTGTTTCTTCAGCTATCTCTTGATTTAATTCAACAATAAGTTTAGCATAGCCTTCACTTTCTTCTCTAAATAAATTAAATTTACGTTGCTTATAACTGGAAATAAAAAATATTTATAGTTTGGTTTGGTATCAATAGGCTTAATTTTAAACATGCAATAGTAATCTGTATTGTCTGATGGAACTTTCCAAGCGATTGTAATTCAGTTTGAACCCCATAAACATTGTCAATACAATTTCAATGCATTTTAAGTTAGTTTATCTATGGAAATGTTAATTTTTTAATATAGTATATACAGTGGTGAGCTCGATGTATGGACCTCATTTACAGAGACATTCAACTATCCTGATTGTATGAAATTTGACTGTTTGTACTGAAAAAGGACCACATCAATAAAATTTTGAATCAGAAATTTTGAATGAAAGAGTTGATGCTAGTGGAAGACAGGTTTAATATCAGATTGTCAGATTGGCAAATAGAGGTTTGTAATGTAAACAAACCCTTTTGGGGAACACAACTGTAGCCAAAAACACTCAAAATTGGGAATCCTACTTCTGTAATCTAAAATGTTAAAGTCATAATGTATAAATATATAGTCATAATAAAGTATGCAAATTTTATAAGGTCCACAGGACTGATGTGAATCATATGGTGTTAAAAGAGAGTATAGGTGGTGGTTATCACAATATATAAATATAACAAAATACAGAAGTTATTATATAACTAAAACATAGGTATATAAGGTAAATGGTATTAGTTAATACTCACTATAGTTTAGTCTTAACTTTAATAAATTTTGTATAAAAGTTTTTATTTTTCAAAGTTCCTACATCTTGCAGTGTGTCAATTTCTAATCTTTCCTTTAATAATTTATCTGATATCAAAGGTTCCAATTCTCTAACAACATAGCAAAAGTTGACTCTTTCTTCATTCTGTACATCTAAAGAAGTTTCTGCATCAAGAACACATATTACATCCAAAAGAATTGATGGAATATCTGCATGCAAGGCCTGAAATCATTTAACAGATAAATAAATGCAGAAAATATTAAATCGGTAATAATAGACATTTTCTCACTTACAATTATTTCTCGAAGAACCAATATTACTGCATCCTTTTTCAAATAACCTTTGAGTCCACAAATAAGTAAGTCATATAAACCTTGTGAAAAACCAGATAGTTTCCCAGATTTTGTGAAAAGTGGACTCTTGTTTTCGTCTTTTATGTGCTGTGTTATAAATTTTACACTGAAACAGAGAGGGTTATCAAATACAATGTCATTTGCAATAAAATAGTACTTGACTACTTATGTAGGTAGATTTCTAAAGCTAACACAAAATAGATACTATATTTAACTACATTTTCGACACTTTGTTGTTTTAAGATTTATTTATAAGGTTAATTTTAACATTCAACATGTTGTATAAAACTGAAAATAATTGTTAATTAAACTCACTATTGATCCTTTCCTGATTTTTCCCAATTTTTACAATATTCTAAGACAAATTTAGGAGTCGCACTCATTTTGTTTAATCGTAAAAATAAACAAAAATTTCACAACAAAATTAGACATGCGATGCCGCAGCCATGGTTGCAAATTGCAATCCAGGCCTCAGGGGTGGGACAGACGCCTTAAAGTGACGTTTTCATCAGACTATAGTGCCATCTGTTAGTTGGCCCGAAAATGAAAGCTTTTGGCAGCTGTCACTCGCTTTGAAACATTTCAAATTTTCCTTAAAAAATTGTATTACTGCCCACTGGTCATAAAATGGCGGCTACGCCTAGCATATTTATTGCATATTTATACTACTTTTCTTTTTTCGAGAGGAGTAAAATACATTTACGTATTGAAGACCCCGAAACGGGGCCCATATGTCGGGCTCGGGTGTAAACACCCCCTACCGACTAAAAACCTCCTCTGTGCTGTTAGCCCTGAAGGCTTTTACAGCGTAGCCGGGCGGGGGCCTTGGAAGCCGAAAATGTAGCTCACAGGCGCGGGGCGCCTCGGAAGGAGACTCGAAGCTCGGACCGCCTGCTCACTAGGCTGGATGGAGAGAAGATCACTAACGATCTAATATATCTGTTAGTCCAGTGGACTCTAGGTTTGACGAGACTTCGCACTCGCCGGCGAGTGCAGTGTTATATGTATGTAAGTATGTGTGAGTGTATATAAGTGTGTGACTATTTGTGTGTAGTGTTATTGTAGGTGTGTGATTTGTGATGTGAGTGTAAGTGGTGTTAAACGATTACAGGACGAGAACTATCTCGTCGGGCTTCTATCAAAGTGTGTGAATCGTATTTTATTAGGTTGTGGCTGCTCCAAATCGTCAAAGTGACGAGTGGCAGCGGTTTGATGCACACGGCCGCGCCTACGTCTTCGAGGGTGGTGTGGTTGGTTTGGTGTCGGTGTTGGTGATGGTGCTGGTGTCGCGTTCCCGATCGTAATATAGTCGTCCGGGTCGACTAGTACGTGTCGAGGTCACCTCTGTTTGTTCAGACTGTGGTCTAGAGGAGTGTAAGCACATGCCTCTCTCACCAAGATATTAGGGTGCTCGGCCACCTTATCAAGGTAGCGTCGCGATATCTCCTTGAAATGTTGAGCGATGGTCGGCAGCTCAAGATCGCGATGGAGATCTACGTTACGAACAAACCACGGCGCTCCGGTGGCCGTGCGCGTGAATCTATTCTGAACCACTTGCAAACGCCGCAAGTGGCTCGGCGGCGCGTGGGTAAACACGATTCATGCGTACGACATAATGGGACGTACGATGGTCTTGTACAATGTCACCTTGTGTCTGAGCGGTAGTTTGCTTCGCTTGCACACAAGTGGATACAGGCGGCTAAGGACAAACCGGGCTCTATTGCAAACCGTGCTGATATGTTTTGCGAAGTGCATGTTACTGTTGAACGTAACACCTAAAATTTATAATGTTGGGCCCACGGAATAGGGGTCCTATATAATTTAACAAAAGGTATAGGGGACAAAGATTTTATTTTATTAGTATTACCAAAGAGTACCGCTGCACTCTTTGAGGGATTGACTTCAATCCGCCATTTTCTGAACCAGTCTCCTAGTTCATTAACGGCGGCCTGAAGCACTCTTATATGAGTCGCGAGGCGCCCCCGAGTGGCGCCATAATAAAGAGCCGTGTCATCCGTATTGTGCGATTTGCACTTTCTGAGGCTTCGGGAGGTCACTCGTGAAGAGTGAGAAGAGGGTCGGGGACAGAACTGAGCCCTGAGGCACTCCCGACCTGATGGGTCGGGGCGTGGATAATGTGTCTTCTACTCGATAGCGGAAGCTACGATCAGTAAGGTAGGCTCGTATGATGCGCACGAGCCTGTCTGGCATACCCAGTTCATACAGCTTAAAGATTAAGCCGTTATGCCATACCTTGTCGAAAGCTTTCGCGACATCGAGAAATACGGCCGCTGTAACTGTACGGTATTGGATTCGTTTGAGAATATACTGTTGCGTAGCAACGCTTCTAAGTATATGACGAGAGTTGTCAAACTTCAAGACAGCTCCGTCAGCAATATTCGTAGCTCAGCGGAAAAGTGTTTACTTTAGACGCTGTAGACCCGGGTTCGATACACCTACCAGTGTATGGAATTTTTTGGGTTTTGTAAAGTTAATGGAAATTTCTAGTAAGTTCAGGATCAAATCGAACAGAAAAAAAGGGATGGAAAATGTGTAAGCAGGATAAAATAGTTAAAAGAATTTTCTAGTACAATTTAAATTTAAAGATGGAATGGGGGAATCATTTTGAAAATGGAACAGATCCGGGGGTATATAAGCCGTACTAAGCGTGGCCTACGGCAGTTCTAGTTCTGACTCGAAAGTGTAAAGAAGAAGAAGAAAAGAAGAAATAGTGAAAAGTGGAAGTGTTCCAAGAAGAAGAAGATAGAAGAGACCTAGTGTTCGGTGCAGTGTGACGCGTTGAAGGTACTGCCGCCCACAAAAGGAACAGCGGCAGACCGACAAGTGCAAGTTCAGAAAAAGTGAACGCAAATAAAGACTCGTTCCTATAAGCGGAGTATTATTTCCAATCCCTGACCCACTCCCGTGTCAATTAGTGTCAGAAGTGGGATTGGAAAGATGCCATTAGTGCCCAGGAAAGAGAAGGGAGTGACCACGCGAGCGGGAGCAGCTGCAGCGGCAGAGGATGAGTCACAAGAAGCATCCAGCTCTGGACTCAGTGCGACCGTGTCAGCACTGCAGACACCTGCTGTAGACATCAGCGCACTCATGCAGCAGATGACCGCCATGATGCAAGAGCAAGCGCGCCGACAGGAGGAGCAAGCGCGCCGACAGGAGGAGCAAGCGCGCCGACAGGAGGAGCAAGCGCGCCGACAGGAGGAGCAAGCACGCCGACAGGAGGAGCAGCTGCGGGGCTTGCAAGAAGAATAAGCGCGCCGACAGGAGGAGCAAGTGCGCCGACAGGAAGAGCAAGCACGGGGAGCAGCTGCGAGGTCTGCATAAAGGCCTCTCCAAGGAAATTTTATCCGTGGTGCAGAAAAACTCCGCCCGGATTGACGCTGTGGAAAAGGAGATCGCCCGTATTGACTCTGTAGAAAAGGAGATCGCCCGGATTGACACTGTGGAAAGGAAGATGGGGGAGATGGAAGCAACCATTCATCAGCTCAATAGGAAGGTCGTGTGTGAGGGTCCTTCAGCCTGCGGAATCACATCAACCAGAAGTTTAAAAGTACCCCCTTACGACGGCAAGTCTTCCTGGGCCGCCTTCAAGCTACAATTAGAGACGGTCAGAAGGGCAAGTGGTTGGAGTGACCAAGAAGCACACTCTGCCCTCACACTAGCGCTGGGAAGGAGGAAGTAACCTACACGAACCTTCTTGACACGTTGGAGGCACGTTATGGCGATAAACACCCTGAGCATGTGTACCGGGCGCAGCTTAAGGACCGCAGTCAAAGGGCCAACGAAACTCTGCAGCAGTGGTCCGTGGAAGCTGAGAAGCTAGAGCGTAAAGCATATCAGTCGTCGCCAGCTGCAAAAGAAGAAATGTTGCTCCAAGTGTTCATCGATGGAATACTGGACGCCGAAGTAAGAGCAGCCGTACGACTGAGTCATCATACTAGCTTGAAGGAAGCGGTGGCACATGCGTTGGAAGTGGAAGCGGTTCGCCACGATTCTCGGGCGTTGAGACTTCGCAAAATTGTACCAGCAGATTCCAGCCAAAGGCAAGCATATAGCCCAGTATGCTATGGGTGTGGGGAGCGAGGACACATTAGGAGCACTTGCCCCAGGCGTGAGAGCATAACGCAAGGTAGGAAGGATGCGGCGGTCTCAACGTCACCAGCAGGAAAACTAGAAAAAGCCAGGGCAGTGGGGTGGGCGCTGGCCGGTACAAGCAAAGCCCCAAGGATCTTCGTTAAGCAGACATGTGACGGAAACACTTTAGTTATAGAAGGAATGATATATGGAAAATCTTGCCGTTTCACTTTGGATACAGGAGCCTCACGTACAGTCGTTAGCCAAAGAAGACTAGAGAGCATCGGAAGACGACAAATGCGAGAAAATGTAAACTTAACACTCACAACAGCTACCAGCCAGAGCATACCAGTCCAGGGAGAGAAGATCGTGGCCATGAAAATCGGGTATACGTTGTACTGGCAAAAAGTGGTAATCGCGGATATCACAGATGACTGCATCATTGGGTTGGATTTTCTTCGAAATCATCAGTGTACGATTAACATGAAACATGGTGTATTGAAGCATGGAGGTGAAGAAATTCCAATAAAAGGCGGAACTTTTGGGAAAGTGTTGTGCTTACGAGACACTACTTTAAATCCGAGATCGTAGACCCTTGTTCCGGTAGTCCTGCCAAGGGATGACAGAGGAAGAACTTGTAAATGCGCTATAATAGAAAGAGAGACATCCGAGACGACATGGATCCCAGCCAGGACTGTTGTGGGAAACTCCCAAATTGCGATGGTTCCCGTGTTAAATCCTCACGAGGACAAGCAAATCATTAGGAAAGGAACAGTGATAGGAGCATGTGAGGAGATAGCTTGATTAAGAAAGTGTGAAGAAGGGAGGAAGACCGTAGCTGCAAGCCAGGATGTGAACATACAGAAACTTCTGGATGGCTGTAAGGATAATCTTACCAAGCTACAGTTAATAAAAGCGAGAAATTTCCTGCTACGCTACGCCGGGATGTTCTCGAAGTATGACGGGGACATCGGAAGAACTGGTTTAGTGAAACACAAGATCAACACAGGAGACACTGTTCCGATACGGCAAAGACGTATTCCGTTTGCACGTGAGCAAGAAGTGGAAGATATGATTCGAGATATGAAAGAAAATGGTGTGATAGAACCGTCATCGAGTCCATGGTGTTCTCCAGTGGTTCTGGTGAAGAAGAAGGATGGATCAACTAGATTTTGTGTAGACTATCGGCGTTTGAACGATGCAACTAAGAAAGAGAGTTATCCATTGCCAAGAATCGATGACACATTAGATTCACTTTGTGGCATGTCGTGGTTCTCTGCTCTTGATTTGAAAAGTGGCTACTGGCAAGTCGATCTGGACCCTAAAGACAAGGAGAAGACGGCTTTTTCAACCGGAAAAGGGTTATGGCAGTTCAAAACAATGCCTTTCGGATTATGCAACGCCCCAGCTACTTTCGAAAGGTTGATGGAGCATGTGCTGGCAGGTATGTTGGGAGAAACCTGCCTTGTCTACTTGGATGACATAATCATTATGGGACAAAGTTTTGAAGATCATCTTAAGAAGCTCGAAAACGTCTTCGCAAAATTGCAGGGTGCCAACTTGAAGTTGAGTCCAAAGAAATGTTCCTTCTTTCAACGTCAGGTGAATTACTTGGGGCACGTTATCTCGGAGCAAGGTGTTGCGACGGATCCTGTCAAGATAAGTGCTGTCAAGGACTGGCCGACGCAGACAGAAAAGACACACGTGAGAGCATTTCTAGGACTATGCTCTTATTATCGACGCTTCGTGAAAGGGTTTTCCGATGTTGCTAAGCCCTTACATCGACTGACGGAGGAGAAAAGAGCCTTTTCCTGGAATGAAGAATGCGAACAAGCTTTCTTAGAGTTGAAGAAAACACTATGTGAATCACCTATCCTTGGATATCCTGACACAGAGGGAAGATTCATAGTGGATGCTGATGTTAGCAACACCGGAATCGGTGGAGTACTATCTCAGAAGAGAGGAGATCAAGAAGTTGTAATTGCATACTTTAGCAAATCTTTATCGAAGCCGGAGAGAAACTACTGTGTAACTCGTAGGGAGTTACTGGCCCTGGTAAAGACATTACAACATTTCAAAAAGTACTTGTTGGGTCGCAAATTTCTCGTAAGGACTGATCATGCCGCCTTGAAGTGGTTACTAGAATTCAAGAATCCGTAAGGACAAGTGGCCAGATGGATTGAGCAACTTCAAGAGTATGACTTTGAAATCGAGCATCGAGGAGGAAAAAGTCATGGAAATGCAGATGCGTTATCTAGAAGACCTTGTCCGATGGAATGCAAACATTGCATTCGTCAGGAGGAGAAAGAGAATTTTATAATCCGGCTGATCAGAACATATTCGATCGACGAGAACTGGAGCAACGATGCAATGAGGAGAGCTCAGGAAAATTACAAGGACCACTTTTACATTGGCTTGCAAGTGGATCTATTAAACCAAAATGGTCTGAAGTGGCTAGACACAGTACGGCTACTAAGAGTCTCTGGGCAAAATGGAACAGTTTGGTGATGGATGACGGGCTGCTCTGCCGGAAATGGGAAACCCCGCAAGGAAAGGATTGCCATCTGCAATTGGTCGTTCCCAGGGAGAAGGTGAACGAGATCCTGAGAGCTTATCACGATGGTTCTTCAGGTGGACATTTGGGAATAAGAAGAACTCTCATAAAAATTAAAGAACGATTTTACTGGTTGCATTGCCGTGATGATGTGGAAGACTGGTGACTGTGGTAGACTGACCGTAAATGCAAGATTTGTGCAGCTGTCAAAGGACCTCAGACCCGGAGCAGAGGAGCTATGAAATTGTATAATGTTGGGGCTACGTGGGAGACAGTAGCTCTGGACATAGCCGGACCGTTTCCAGTCACCAAAGCTAGAAACCGTTACATAATGGTGGTGATGGATTATTTCACGAAGTGGCTGGAAGCATTTGCTCTACCGAATCGAGAAGCAGTTACCGTTGCGACGAAGCTGGTGAATGAAGTTTTCTGCAGATTTGGTGTGCCTTTGGAGATGCACAGTGACCAAGGGCGGAACTTCGATTTACAAGTATTTCAAGAAGTGTGCAAGATCTTGGGAATCCATAAGACCAGAACTACGCCATATCATCCACAATCGGACGGGATGGTGGAGAGGTTTAACCAAACATTGGAGCGACATCTGGCAAAAGTAGTGGACAGTCATCAGGATAACTGGGATGAGTACATTCCACTGTTTCTTATGTCGTATAGAAGCGCAATACACGAGACGACAACGGTGACTCCTGCGTACACCAATTTTGGAAGGGAATTGAAATTGGCAGCTGATTTACTCTCAGGCTGTCCACCGGATACTCCGAAAAGTATAACAGAATATGTGGATGAGTTACGGAAAAAGATGGTTGACATCTACGAGGAAATTAGAACAACTGGGCTTAAGGCAAGTGAACGGATGAAGACCCGCTACGATCGAAGAGCTAATATTCCTAGTTTTGAAGAGGGAACCCTGATTTGGTTACGTACGCCCTGTAAGGAGCATACGGCCTTAATGCCGAAAATGGCCTTTCCCTCCTTGGTGAGGTCCAGGATGACGATCACCAGGTTCATTGGCTTGGACACGTGTCCACGCATGCGGTGTACCTCTTGCACAGGAAATCCCTGTGCCTTGAGGTCTTCAAGGACGTCTGCTGTGTCCAGTTCTTTGGGCACATTTCGCAGGACTACCCTTAGTCGCTTCTCCTCCGGGAGATTGTAAGTGTGGAAGCCCACACTCATATCTCGGAGGAGAGAGGTTAGGGCGCGGTGATCCGCTACCTCCCTAGTCTCCACCTTTATTAATGATTGATACGCTCTCGCTGCGTCGGAGAGCGATTTATCAGCGGGAGTGGGAGAGGAAGCGGCACCGGCCGCTTTGCCGGTGGCATCGGTGACGCCGGCGAAGAAGAAGGCGATACTAGTCCGCGCTTTTTCTTTTTACGGTTGACGACTTCTAAGAAGCTAGTTCCATGTCTGACTCCGGGTCGGACATGAAGATACCGTATCTCCTTTCCGGTTGGAGTACCAATTTGGAGCCGCCCGTTGTGTCGAGCTGCCCCTTTTCATATGCGGCATATACCTCAGGGTAATTAAGATATATGTAGCTCCCGAGGCTACTTACTTTTTCGGCTTGTTCAGCCATATTATTTAGTTTATTGGTACATTGAATATGGAGATACAATTATAATAAAAACAACAATACGCGAGGCGGTAACAACGAACTATATTAAATATATGAATAAATATTTATTAATAAGACGCGACGGGGGCGTGCCCTGATGGGCCGTTACACGAGTTATTGCAAATCGCTGAAAATAACAAAAGTAGAGTAATAATAAGAAGACTACTACTAAGACTTAGCTCTTATCCTGCGCCGACGGCTGTCTTTGCTGCTTAGGTGCCGACTTCCGGAGAGCCGACACTATCACCAGAACTGCAACACACAAACACACAATTAACGTGCCGTATCACTATTACAAACAAAACACTTAATAATAAACGCTCGACGTTCCGCGAAGGGACCGAGCAGGTGCAGGACTGTAGGAATCCCGAACAATAGAGTGTGACCACAGGTGGCCAGAGCAGGTAGTGCAAGACACAGGTATTAAAATATTCGAATAAGGACAGATAACGGAGCACAGGTGTGCTCGGTTTGGCTGCCTGAATCGAACTCATTTATACTACTAAATCTATCCTTTATGTTGTGACAAAATTAGATAACTAACTCTACGCGCAATTTCAACATGGTAAAAAATTGCAATACATACATTAAAAAGTAGAGTTAGTTATTAATTGCGTCAGAACATTAAAAATTAATTTTATAATTTCGATTTTCGAGCTTATATATAGTTATTTTCGGGGCCAATCTCCAGATGGTGCTATCTTTCAAAGAGACAGCTCATAATGCGTAGAGAGAGCTCTCATTTCACTATATATTATTATACTCTTTGTTGCAATCAAAGCACAGAACCTTTTAAGCTCAAGAGAGTTAGCCCCCCAGATTTTTTATTTTTTAATTTTATTTTATTACATCGTTAGTTCGCCATTTGTTCTTCATTGTTCTCTATAAACATTTGTTTGTTCTCGTTTTTTTTTTTTAAATTTGCAATTCATTAAAATTGATTAGGTTAGGTTATGTTAGAACAGTTAAAACAACGCACGAGCCGAGCGTAGAGTGCCGCGGCAGCGGCCGGCGAGTGCCAGAACCAAATAGTAGGCGTTTCTCCCCATTTTTAATTAATTGTTTTTAAATAAACCACAAAAGAACAAACAATTATTTATAGCGAACAATTAAGAACAAACTACGAACTAACGATATGCGATATTGAAAATTCAAAAAAAAAAAAATTTTTTTTTGGGGGGCTAAGTTTTATGAGCCAACCTTTTACTCTAACGAGAATCAAAGAGAATTTAATTTAAACACTACGTTCAATAATTGAAATTTCCAAAGAGAAACAGACACAGACTACGTAATACATAGGAAAAGGCTAGTTGCTACTTGCTATTGGTCCGACTAATTAATTATATTCGCTTGGCGGACGATTAGTCACTTCGCATAGGAAATACTACATATTATTATGGAAACAGTGTCAGTATATGATTGGTTTTATCTATATGTATTAAACTCTTATAAATGGGAAACAGAGATTAAGATTGAGAGATTCACAAGAATTGTCAATATCAAATGGTCATCAACGTATAGCCTGTTTTCCACCGCAAGCGGAGCGTGAATTCTCTTTGGTGGAGCAGATAGACTAGGGACTCCGTTCAACTTACAAGACTAAAACTGACTTTGTGACACACTTATGTTTTCGTATTTAAATAAATAAACTCATATCATATTTTTTTTTGAAAAATATGCTAAGTATTGGTTTCATAGTGTTGTGCAGTCTCTATATTTGTATTCGATACGATGAACATCGTAGTAAACAGTAAATATGACTGCTTCAAATCCAAAAGATTATATGACTCAATGTTCGTAAAATTCTGAGGGCTAATATTGGGGTTTACATGATTCGGTTGCTTTAAGAGAGCAGACAGATCTGACACATTTCTTTAGAGCTTTGAATACTTCATAAATCCCTGGTTACCCCAGAATGGTATTCTACTTCATTCTACTTGTGAACGCCACCTATCGAAAATCAACGAAATGATCAATCAATTTGTTTTAATTTTTCCTCTTATCACTAGAGGGCACTAAAACGAAACGACAAACGAATTAAATAAACATCCGAGTCAAACATTTCTGTATTATATAAATAATAATCTTGTTTAGTATTAAATAATGGAATATTATTCTACGATGTCTTCCATCACCGCTAGGAAGCTTACATCTCGACAACTGGAGAGCAAATTTGGACAAACGCTAGACGAACTAAAAAAATACAAAAATCAATGTGAACAACTTTTAGAAAGAGAAGAGAGCGAAAAAGAATTTCTAAAAATTCTGGATCAGAATAAAACTTTGAAAATAGAAATGGCTGAAATATATTAAAAATCGACTGATATTGAACAACAAAGAGATTACTTACAGAAGCTGTTAGATAAGATGGACCAAGACAGCAATTTATTTGACAGCACTTTACAACGCTGTAGCATTCTAGAGTCAGAGCTGGGCAATGCTCGTAGGAACATATTAGCCCCAAAACGAGGAGTACCAATCCTCGCGAAGACAATCGTTATTTGATGAGTTAGTTGATACCGCAAATACTTCAAATAAGATAAGTTGGGACAACCCATTGGTGCAAACATCCAACAAAGATAACCGCTTAAAGAGCTATTTATTACTTAGCAATAATAAACTCAAAAAATACTCTAGAATAAATAGATAAATTAAAAAAACAAATAGATTAATAAGGAAAAATAAAATTTTCTGTAATAACACATTATTACGCAAAGAGCGCTTGCAATTATTAAATTTAATTGAAAATCAAGAAATGCAATTACAACTGCACAAAGAGAATACCTAACGCAGTATACTACAACTGGAAGAAAAGAACTAAATACTATGTCGGAACATTATGAGATTCTAAAAAGTAAATATGAGCAAGCTCAAGCGGAGACCGAAGAACATATTCTTAAAATGTCTGAACTGTGCGATCTCAGTCAATATAATTACGATAGGTTCGAATCTTTGAAAAATAACTACATATGTAACTGTAGGATTACCTCTACCACAAAGCCAACGCAGCCTGTTGACAGCTCGTCGGCATCCAGACAGCCGGTGAATGCGTCGCCCATTACTAACGATGAATCACCTCTATGTAAACCTATTACATGTAAGGACCAACTTAAAAAGCATAATATTGTGATTAACTGTGATGAAATTGGGAAAAATATTAGCTCACAACTTCATCGAGTGGGTAGTACCTCAACTTTAAACATCTGTATGCCAGGGGCTAGCTACACAGACATATTAGATAAAATATTGGAACAAAGTTTTGCCCCAGAAACTACATTAATTATATTAATAGACAGGAGGGGGAAAACAAACAGAAATTAGTTAATAGAGTATCTCACGAAGTTAAATTCTTTAAAGAACATTAACAAAATCATTATGTTTGCATTTCCTTATAGTCGAACTCTAGACACCAGAGAAAATGACATTCGTTATAACCTAAATATGATATTATATACTCTGACTTGTAGAAACAGTGATAAATTTCATTGCATAGATACTAATACTAAACTAAAACTAACACTACGGAATTAAAAATAGAGCACATGATCTGTTATAGTCCTACCTTAAAAACCGAACTCAAAAGGTACAGATCCAAGATGCTAATTCGCAAGGTTCCTTTATTAAAATGGGAGTATCACAGGGATCTATTTTAGGTCCTATTTTGTTTTTAGTTTATATAAATGATTTACCGCTCTATGTACGGGATATGTGCAATATTGTTATATTTGCAGACGATACTTCTCTTTTATTTGAGGTTGATAAAATAAATCCAGACTTTGACAAAGTAAATAGTGTCCTCAAACTTGTTCACCAATGGTTTACAGCGAATAACTTAGTTTTAAACTCAAAAAAGACCAAGTGTCTTAAATTTTCCCTATCAAAGATGGATTATACCAATAAAATGATTCTCGACAATGTTAATCTGGATTTTGTAAATGAAACAATTTTCCTGGGCATTAGATTAGATGCCAGATTGCAATGGAGTCCTCAAATTTCACATTTGGAGAAAAGACTTAGTTCAGCTGCTTACGCTGTAAGAAAAGTAAGACAGCTTGCTGATGTAACTACAGCTCGTATTGTTTATATTAGTTACTTCCACAGCATTATGTCATATGGCATACTGCTGTGAGCAGCTGATATACAGTCTATGTTTATACTGCAAAAAAGGGCAATTAAAAGTATTTATAATCTACGTAGCCGTGATACATTGAGAGAACTTTTCAAAAAAATAAATATAATGACGGTGCCTTGACAATATATACATATGAAAATATTATGTATGCTCGAAGAAATATTAAAAATTTTGATAGAAATTGTGATAAACATTGTTTTGATACTAGAAATAAATATAAACTAGCATGTCTAAAGTACAGATTGTCTAAAGTTAATAATTGTTTTATGGGCCTATGTATTAAATGTTATAATAAATTACCTGAAAATATTATAAGTCTTCGTGAAAATAAGTTTAAGTTTGTTATTTAGCGCATACTATCACAAAATGCGTATTATAAGATAGAAGAATATTTAAATGACAAAATTATTTGGAATAATAATTGTAATTTAGTGACAAAACAAAATAAATTGATGATAGGTAACAGGTATTATATGAACAATACCATCGATGACATTTATATTTTATATTTTTATTATTGACATTTATATTGTTATTATTGTTACATTTATATTTTACGATAATGTATTAATTATTATTATTCAATAAATTGTTTTGATTTGATTTGAGTATCCCATATCTCAGAGTGCTGTCTACAAACGCATGATATGCTGCTAACATCGCAGTCATATCAACTACTTTCTTCAGCATATGTAGAGCTAATGAAAACCTATTTAGTTTTTTAATGACATCTATGTGTGTTCTCCATGACAGATTGTGGTCAAAATAAATGCCCAAGAATTTTGTGGACTTCTCTTCATTAATCGCTTTACCGTCATAATTTATATTTAATCCATACGATTGTGTGTTTTTGTAAGCAAATTTCGTCATGCATGTTTTATTTAGATTGATTTTTAGATTATTATAATATAACCACTCTATTAGTTCGTTAAGCAAATTGTTTATGTAATTTTCATATGTTAATGGATTGTTGTAAATAAATATGGCAGTACTATCGTCTGCAAATAGGACCATAGGATCCATAATAGTTTAAGGTAGGTCATTTATATAAATAAGAAAAAGCAGTGGTCCTAAAATACTGCCTTGGGGCACGCCAAACGTTGTTTTCCGGGGGTCTGATAAATATTTCATTTTGGTTTTAGTTATAAGATTTATTTTAGTTATTTCTATTAATTGTTGTCTACCAGATAAATATGATTTAATTAAATTAAGAGCATTGTTTCTTATGCCACACGTTTCTAATTTATTGATCAGTACTAAATGGTCGACATAGTCAAAAGCTCTGGTCATGTCCATAAATATTGTTGTCACTCGTTTTTTATTTTCTAAACTAGTCATTACCGTTTCCAAAAATTTATAAATTGCTTCATTGATAGACTTATTTTTTCTGAAACCTACTTGCTCCTTACTTCTATTTAGTTTAGTCGTTCCAGAGATTTCCCAGAATTAGCAAAGAGATTAAAGAGCAAAGCAAGGCAAAATTATGAAAGTGATTTCGAATCCAACATTTTAAACATTATTTAGTTAAAAACGTAAAATAAACGTTAGTATAAATTCGAAATTTTTTTTTGTCTTTCAACTGCAAATTTAGCTGGCGGCGAGAAGTCAGCGAATCTTCTCTTTCAATGCAATAATGCTTCTTCAATAATTTTATTCCACAGGTGTAATCTAGAGGGGTCATAATGTTTAGTTTTAACTGATTGTTTAACACTTGAAATAGTAATATAGTATAGGGCTAGATAATACATATAGCATGTAAATAAGTTCTTATAATTTAAATTTCGAAAAAAAAAATCTTCTTAACTTTGTTTTTTGCATTATTATAAATAGTAGTAGCTTGTTTGTCCTTTCACGTCAAAATATCAAATGGCAGGGTGAGTTTTGTATGAAGACAGCCAGAGGGTTCCCGGGATCACGGGCTGCATTAATTTAACCCAAAAGCATGTTTCTTTATTTCTTATATTCACACATTTTTATTTATCGATATTTGGTCGATGTTATAGTGGCAAGCACTACCTTTTTGAAATAAAAAACGGCTACATATGGATTTGTATTGAAGTCGATTGCCGCATGTTGTCTCTTTCTATCGAAATACTAGGTCTATTTGACCCATTATTGTGCCCCTACTTAGATAACGTTCAATTAAGTTCACGCTCTCCAAGCACTATAGGTGGTTTATTCATATTCTATAGGTCCCGAGACACCAAGTCTGTGATAAACTCCTGGCGGAATAAATAAAAATAAAATTTAACAAAGCTCCTCAGTAATACGTGAGTGCTTATTTGGTAAAAGGCTTTATTGGAGTTAACTACTTATGAATCGATTTTCATGGCGCCCGGTATGAGAAATATATGGAGAGTAAAACCTACTCATCAGATAGCATAGTAACGTTTTTGGTGTGCATCAATTTTTTTTTTTTTTTTTAATATATTTATTTAAAACTTTACATATTTATATAAATAAAGCAGCAACCAAAAATCACGAAGATTTGTCCGGATTGCTAACATGAGTTGAGTTCGCAATGATAATTAAAATAAGATCAGAAAAAACTTAAGTAAGTACATACACAAGGTTTACAAGCAAAGCATCACTAGATCAGGTTCGCATTCAACCGGTCATCGTTGATTCATATCTCTATGCGAAAGCGGGACACTGCTATCTTTCGATCGCGCTATTCCGTCGCACACGCACAGCGATATGTCTATTCGCTCGGCCGGCTTCTTGCGCACCTTTCACTTTCTTGTATTTTGAAGCTTTATTATATTATTGAAATTGATTTATTATTATACTTTCATAAAGTTAAGTAAAAATTCTATAAATTATGGAAGAAAGTGGTGTAAATAATAGTGCTGGAAAATCTGATAAGCACGTGGTTACTAAGTAAGTTACAATTCATACACTAATATGACATGTATTGTATATATATAAACATGTGTGCTTTGTATTTATCACTATAGTTCATACAAATTTAAATGAGCTATGCACATAATTAAATGTTTAATTTAATATGGAGAGTATATATAGCGCATTTCACGCCAAATAGACAATTTTTAATCGAACCCATTTTTCTATTTTTTAATATCTATAATTTTTAAATTTATTATGATTTATTTTCTATTAAATATTTATGTAGTTTCAGTTATGATAATTAATGATTCAATAGTATAATTATAATGATGTAATCATGTAACATTTGATACATAATATTTCGCCGAATAGTCGTAAAAAATGTAAATTAAAGAAAAATGTAGTTATATATTATTTTAGAATTTTTATTAATGCATTTATTTACCCTTGCATATGATGCCGATCTTTTTTAATTAATACGCTTTTATTAGCTTCTGCTGTATGTCTGTTTGTAACCGACTCATATGGACTTGATTTTGTTTAGTAGGAGCTGACATACACCCCCTTTTTTTAAATGTAATATATTAATGTATCTGTTAATTATTCCTAAAGTTAATTATTATTATTAAGATTTACTTCAATCACGCGTAACGATTACACGCACACACTTTTTTTTATACAACTTATAACAGTAAGACTGGTTCTGTGGTATATTATATTGGTAGCGTATAGACGGTCTTAATCACATCACATCATTCCTCCAAATTCATTTTTTTATATCCGGTGAGACTATATTATAATATGATAACAACTTCAAAAAAAGGTTTTCATACCGAACCTATCATCAATAATTGGTTTTTAGCAAATTTTTAATTCTTAAATAATGAACGAATGTGATGGCAGGTATGGTCGGACCTGGAATCTACTCCTTTTTCTTCTTTTGAGAACTAAATATGCTAGAACAGCAGCCACGTCTTCTTCGTCGGAAAACATTTATGCAATGAAACAAAAACAAGTGCAGCAGACGAACTATTCTGCTAACATGTTTTTTTAGCATGTTTTGTTAAAGTGGTGTGTTAAAAAATTGGCGCAGCGGACCCAGATTAAGAATAAAGCGATTCACTAGGTTGTATGAGATGAGCAGTCATTGATAGATTGATCATTGCCAGATGACGGCTATAACATAAATGACTTTCTTAATAATACCACAGATTGGGAATGGAGTGACCGCCCTCAGGCTATTAAATAATAAGTTTAATTGTACAATATTACTTTGTAAACATATTTATTCGATGAAAAAAAAAAGCCCGCTGAGTTTGTTGCGCCCATACTTCTCAGGTCTGAGGCATTCATTTCGGAATGGGTGGTAGTTTTTGACTTTGAATAAGTGATGTCACATCCTATTTTGAATAAAAATATTTGAATTAGAATCTTGTAAAAAACGTAGTAAGCCGAATGTACGTTTTGATTTGCAACTGTTCGCTTTCAAACTTAGCCGGACTATACTTCTTCACCAATCGCCATACTGTAATAACTACTAAAATTACAAACTTATGTCAAATCACTGCACGTTTCATACTAAACTAAATTTCAATTTTGACTTAGGCAGTCCCGCCTCTTATTACGTAGTATTTGCATCCTCTTTGGTGATTATATTCTTTGGTAAGAAATGGTAAGAAATAATATAAATTGTGAGGTTAAAACTTTAATTTTTTTTTAAATCTCAATCTCATAATTCTGACTTCTGTTTCATTCTCAAATAAAAAAGTGGCATTCATCAATAAATAAAATACATATATAACTGGTCTACAAAATGCCTAGCTATGAAATTGCTATGATGATAAGAACTATGCCAAAAGCCGAACTAAAGAACACCCTTATGAGAGTATCAAATTGTATTTTCGACCGAGGCGGTATAATCCGAAAAATCGAGAATCTTGGATTTCGACCTATGCCATACAAGACTAGTGCACATGGAATTGTCCACCGAGAGGCTAATTATTTTGTTTTGAAAGTTGATACAGGTACAAATGTAGTTAGTGATCTGAAGGAAGAATACAGTAGAGATGTTGATGTTATTAGACAGCGCGTATATAAAGTAAACCAAGAAAGCACAGATCATTGTTCATTAGAGGAAGAGCTTCTGCCACCAGCATATCGAAAAGAAGTACAAAAAATGATAGAAGTGGGCAAAACTCAAGTAAATCGCTTTACCTTTAAATTCAAGTATAACTCCGGCTTAGATTACTATCCTTTCCAGAGATAGTTCCCATTTCTGAGATTTAAAATGTAACATAGAATCGAATAGAATTAAAAAATCAATTACAAAACCCTTCATTAACAACTTAATATGCTGACAATCAATAACAATAAAACTTTAAGTAGACCTCTTCTTAAGCTCATTGAAATGAGAATAATATTATTAGAATTGAACATTTATTTTCACTCTATATTTCAATTATATAAATTATAATGTTTTACTGGATTTCCTCAAACCCATTGAAGAGTGGTTGCAATATGTTGCCCTTTAGCACACTCGAAAATGGAATACGAAAATGTTCACCAAAGTGTAGAAATTCAAGTGTAAATTTAAATAATTTTCTGAATAATAGCCTTTGTTTGTGGTGCCATATTGAAGGAAGATACTGCCCATTGTGCATTACACACCCTGCACTATAGATAAGCCCCCTTAGTAACTAATTAGCAGTAGTAAATAAGAAAAATAAAATATATTGATCTTTAAATATGAAGTCTAGCTTTTATTTAATCCATAATTTACTATCACATAACAAACAAATTCACACATTGCCACCCTTTCTTTGCTCTACTATTTCCAAACATATGATAGATTCAGTAATTCACCAGTGGGAGGCTCCTTTGCACAGGATGCTGACTAGATTATGGGTATCACAACAACCCCTATTTCTGCCGTGAAGCAGAATGTGTAAGTATTATTGTGTTTTCAAAGGCACTTGTTTAAGCTTCTTGTTTATTAAAGTGTATGTCACTTTAACATATTAAAAAAAAACAAACTTAATAAATGTATTGTTAATAATACACAATAAGTATAAGTTAACTCGAGACCTGGCTTGAATGAGTTCTAGGAAGTACAGTCAGCAGGAAAAACTCAACAAAAATGGTTTAAATCAATTAGGCAATTTTAAAGAAATGTTTTTTGTGTGTCTGTAATCAGTCTTAGACCCAGGGGTGTGCATTTGTTTTCTAGCAAGGTAGGCACTGTAGATAACATGGTGTAGTTGCGCTTTAGTGCAACAGTACTAAGTTTTCAGGTCTAAATATTGAAGTTTTATATCGAATATGCAATCTGGAGACTGCCTATGGTAGGTATTTAGTATCTGGCGTAAGGTAAAATTTAATGAGTGGGTGCTCAATAAGCATTTGTTTATTGAATAATGGAACATAATTAAAATAAAACTTAACTCTGGAGCTATATATTTATGTAGGTTCTTAATGAGGTAGGCAATGCCTAATTGCCTATATGGTATGCACACCCCTGCTTTAACCAGATGTGTTCCCAGTTATCACATGTAGAGTGTGCTTCCCTGCGGAAGCATCTACTCATCCTGCATACTCACTCTCTGGACTCAAGTGTTTGTACATCATATTATAGTACAAAATCAACATTCAAATTAAAAAAAAATACTGATTGTTTAAGTCCTTAAAAATTAATAGTTCATTTCCTTACAAGCAATATTTACGAACTTTTTATTTTATTATATTAATTATGTTATGCTCAAATGCTAGAATAAAATATAAAAAAAAACGAGCTTAGCCGTATATTATTGAATAATAATCTACTGGTGTGCACTGTATTAAGTTGTTTATGTATACTAACAATGGCGGTGTAGACTGTGGGGAATGAGGAGAGATAAAATGTTTTTTTTTTTATGCCAATAAGAGACGAGACGAGCAGGACGTTCAACTGATGGTAATTGATACGCCTTGCCCATTACAATGCAGTGCCGCTGAGTATTCTTGAAAAACCCAAAAACTCTGAGCTACACTACGATTGCGCACGTCACCCTGAGACATAAGATCTAAAGTCTCATTTGCCCAGTAATTTCACTAGCTACGGCGCGCTTCAGACCGACACACAGTGATGCTTACACATTACTGCTTCACGGCAGAAATAGGCGCCGTTGTGGTACCCATAATCTAGCCGGCATCCTGTGTAAAGTAGCCTCCCACTGGTTACTTCTCGACTCAGGTCTCGAGTTATGCCCGCTCCACATTCACGCGAGGTCGTCGCGGATAATCTCGACAAGAATGTCAGCGAGATCCTCCGCGAGAGCTTCATTGGGTACACACTCGCAAGGATCTCAATACATTTCGCACGCTCGATTAAATTTGACGCAGAAGTAACTGCTGCAACAAGCTTATTTGTTTTGTTTTTTAAATAATTTTAACTCATCAATGGGTAATTCCATCTATGTGCTAATACGTTTCCACGCATCGTGGATTTTCAGTTTATAATCTTTTAAAGGCATAAAAAGTCATTTATTTTCTCAAAATTGATTCCCTTAGAATTCTTTTTGATGTAATTTCTAATATACTAGATACTACTACCGCTTCGGAAACAATTGGCGCTCTGAGAGAGAAGAAGTGGCGCAAGAAACTCTCCCAGCATTCTTTTTTTACGCTCTTTTCAATAAAATACAATTTGTACACAATATTGTAGTCATTTCTATCGCTATAAAATAATCATAATCTAGTCCCAGACTGTCCGATCACTTACATATTTTCATTTAAATTTATTTATACCGGGTCCACCAAATAACGTTTTTTTTTTCAACTAGTGCTTATTTCGTGAATGGTAACACTTAGCTCATGTTTGATTTGACAGATAATTAGTTTTATACTTCTGCTGAACGAATATGGTTGTGTATACGCTTGACCAACGCTACAAAATATTGCGACATTACTTTGGAAGTCATGGTAATGTTGCAGAATGTGTGCGAAAATTGCGTACGAATTTGGAAGAAGAGAAGCACCGTCAGCTCCGTATTATCGTTATCTTGTGAAAAAAGTGAAAGAAACTGGCATCCTCATCGATAAACCAATGCGTGAAAAGCCAAAAACAGTGCGTACACCCGAGAATATTGCTGCTGTGGCAGAAAGTGTGCGTGAAGCGCCATCAACATCAATTCACCGTCGTTCTCAACACTTGAACATTTCGGAGACATAATTGAGACGAATTTTGCATAAAGACATTGGTATGACGCCATACAAAGTCCAATTGGTTCAGGAGTTGAAGCCAACTGACCATCCAATGCGTTTTCGCTTCGCTAAGTGGGCCTGCGATCGACTTACAGAAGATGCCGATTTTGCCAAAACAATCATCTTTTCAGATGAAGCTCATTTTGATCTTGGCGGGTATGTAAACAAGCAAATATGTCGCATTTGGGGCACAGAAAACCCGCACGCATACATTGAAAAGCTGACGCACCCAAAACGAGTCACTGTTTGGTGTGGATTATGGTCCAGAGGCATAATTGGGCCATTTTTCTTCGAAAATGAGCAAGGAGTGGCCGTTACATGTAATGGCGATCGTTATCGGGCCATGTTGAACGAATTTTTGTTCACAAAAATTGAAAAGGCCAAAAAAAAAAATTAAAACCAAATGTTGCCAATATCCTTATTAGCAACATTTGGTTTCAACAGGACGGCGCTACGTGCCACACAGCCGAAGCTACACTCGATGTTTTGCGCCCTGTTTTTGAAGATCGCAATATCAGCCGCAGAGCTGATGTCGTTTGGCCACCTCGGAGCTGCGATTTGACACCGTTGGACTATTATTTGTGTGCCGTTATGCCGTCAAAGACGTGTTACTGGTCGGCGTGGATTGTCGAAGCCAGAGACAATTGACGCTCTAAAGGACAATATTCGTGAAGCCATTGGTGAAATACAGCTGCACACAATCGATAATGTGCTTAAAAATTGGACTGATCGTGTAGGCTACTGCATGGCCAGCCGAGGCAGCCATTTGAATGAAATTATTTTCCATTATTAACCGGAAGGATTGTACTTTCAAATAAAAAAATAAATTTGAGAAAATATTCGGTTTTAATAAAGCATTTAAAAAAATATTTGGCGGACCGTATAGATAATGCCTGAACAGTGGCTGGGAGTTTATTATAAAAGTGTATACATTTTAAATTTATATTACACATAGTCAGCTCTGTTTCAAAATAATCTAGGAATGCCAATTCTCGTTCGGTCATCCAAACCCAGCTCATATTGATGCTCAGTGTTATAATCTACGATTCTCTTGCTACCGACACTGAGAAACATACGAGTCAATAGAAAGTCTTCTTTTCTCGTGTTCTCATCTCTTCCGTCTCGCGCCAAAAAACCGACAAAAAGCGGAGAAAAAGGCGAGAAACTGCGAAGAATATGTGAACTGGTTTCACATTTGCATTTCTGGTGTGTGTGTGTGTGTGTTTTTTTTTTTGTTTTTATTATGAAAAATAGAATTACAATTTATTATTATATAACAGGCCAAAAACCACAGAGGTTTGTTCGGCATGTTAGAAGAAATACTATTATCGTCTACAATAAATATTAATATTAACTTATAAATACACAATTTAATAATATAGGTACAATACCTTTAATAATTTTCTGGAAGGTTCTCGAGTTGACCGGTTTGTACTTGTTAATTGTATTCTTATCATACTTTTGTCAAAATAATTAACTACACTATTAGATGAACATATTATTCGCCATAAATAACTAGGTGACAAAAATGTGAAAAGGCAGTTAATTGGTGAGGGCAAAGTACCCACACTTGTCGGAGGTCACTATTTTGGTGCTGGTAGAGCAGTGGGAGTTAGCACTTCTGAGTTACTAAATGTTATTATTAAATAATTAAATATTTTTTCAATATTCTAATCATCATCATCAGCCGGAAGACGTCCACTGCTGGACAAACGCCTCCCCCAAAGATTTTCACGACGATCGGTCCTGCGCTGCCCTCTTCCAACGTATTCCGGCGATCTTGACCAGATCGTCGATCCCTTTTGTGGATCCTACCAACGCTGCATCTTCCGGTACGTGGTCGCCGTTCGAGGACTTTACTGCCCCATCGGCCATCTGTCCGTCGAACTCCATTGCCCTCTGAGCGTCATTGATAACAGAATGAACTGGAAAATGCACATTGATACAGTATGTGACAAGCTAAGAGCCCTACTTGCAAAGTTCGCTGTTATAAAAAATAGTCCTTTCAAAACCCTACTATTACTATACAATTCATTAGCTGATCAATTATCAGTTACGGGCTCTCGAGCTATGGAAGAACTTATAAAAGCCACATAGAATATGCACTTTGCAACTTAGAATAGTTAAGACTATTGTTCGGTCTTTGCATTGTATATTATTTGGTAAAGTGCCAGTTAATTTCAACTGTGGAGATCGAATTTGCTAAGGTGCCATCTATCGCTACTGTACTTCAACCCTAAGTTGAAACCGGTAGCAAACGGTGGCGCTAGTCGCGACAATCGCGTGACGTATGCGTGTGTGGGCGCAACTCATAAGCCTACACAAGCTCTTTTCCGCTTCGACCGCCGTACGAGAAGGTTCCGTCCGAGACGTTCTTGGCCGCCCCTCGAGTGTAGTGCCGTGTAGTGCCGTGCACCGGTGGATGCTGTGTGGCGAGGAGCAGAAAAGGTAGGTGGTACATGCATTGTTCCTTTTTTCACGGTTGCTTTGTTGCGCCTACCAAATAATCTACAGTCCATTTTTAATATCGAACAACTATTGTTCCAAAATATATTAAAAATAAACTAAAGAATTTAGACCATAAATTATTAGAATACTGCAAAATACTACCATGCCATGAAAAGATAAAACTTGCGATATTAAGTGAAGAATATTTTAACGAAAATCTTCAAGTGAATAAAATAAACGATAATAACAAACTATGTAGAAATAAGAATAAGTGTTTAATGCCAATAATTGTAATACATTTTTAAAGCTATATTGTTTATTAGTTTTAAGTACTAATATCATGTCAGTTACAATATTTCTAGTTTTCTCCTAATTAATTAATTATAATATGCGACGAGTGTGAGACGTGTACTACATACGGTAAAACCCGAATGGGTTTATGTTTGTACTTAAATTAAAGTAAAATTGTAATATACTTCTTTGTGTGTAAATAAAATTAAAAAAGAAAAAAGCAACCATGAGCTTTCTCATAAGGCCCATAGTTAGCGACCACGTCTGCGTACCGTAAGTCATCACTGGCAACACACACTGGTTGAAAACCTTCGCCTTCAGACACTGTGGTATTTGGGACGAGAGGATTTTACGGAGCTTCCCGAACGCTGTGCATCCGAGTTGGATTCGACGAGTGACCTCTTTCGCGAAATTGGACCTGCCTAACTGGATTGTTTGTCCGAGGTAGACGTACTCGTCGACAATTTCGTGAGTACAGTTCCCAATTGTTGAGGACGGTGCGACATGGACATTTAACATGATCTTCGTCTTGTCCATGTTCATTTTGAAACCTATTTCTTGGGAAGCTGTATTGAAGCTATCGAGCATATGGCTTAAGTTTTCCATGGTCTCTGCTATGATTACGATATCGTCTGCGAATCGAAGGTGAGTGATTATTCGCCGTTGATGTTGATGCCCAGTCCGTTCCAGTCCAGAAGCTTAAAGCTTACAAACACTTCATCACTTCGATATATCGGTAATCAATGTGGCACCTCTTGAGAGACAGAAGCACCGCGCAGCTCTCGATCGTATCAATGCCTTTCTCATAGTCCACTAAGGCCAAGAATAGTGGCTGGTTACACCTCTATACTCTGCCTTCTATATAACCTGCCGCAGCCTATGTATGTGGTCTATGGTGCAAAAGCCTTTTCGGAATCCGGCTTGTTCGGGAGGCTGGACACGAGACGATTCATGATATACCTAGAAAAAAGCATATATACATGGCTCAGAAGTGACATGGGCCTAAAGTTCTTCAAAAGTATTTTATCACCCTTTTTGAAGAACAGCACCACTTTACTTCTGTGCCATGCTTGTGGTGTTTTGCCATCGAGGATGGCGGAATTGAACAGTTTCTGGAGGGTCTTAAGTACAGGGGTACCACCAGCTCTCAGAAGCTCAGCTGTTATTCCATCATCACCCGGCGCCTCATTGTTTTAAGCTGTTTTAGGGTGATACTAATCTCGTACAGGCTGATGTCTGGGATATCTTCGGTATAGTGTCGGGTTAATTTGGCTCTTGGGTCTTTAGACTTGTTGGTAACAGTTGCCCGTGCGGTCGTGTATAACTTATTAGAATCGTAGAACTTCTCGACTTCCTTCAAAAAGGGCGATACCCGCGATCATCGGTCCTCAGCTTCGTCAGTTGGCCCAATAGACAAATCCCGTGCGAATACTTTTGAACCTTTGTTACGCTCTATGGCCGTCTTCACACAATCTGTATTGTGGCGGCGTATATCCCGAATCAATGACTTGGAGATCTGTCTATTTAGCTGCCTATATTGGGAAGCATCGTCCGGGGACTAAAGGGTCACTTGGCGTCTTATATCCATCAATTTGAGGGTATAGTCTGAGATTTTTCCGGTTCTTTTTGAACGGCTGGCCTTGAAGAACTTAGACCCAGCTGTTTGAACAGCTGCCGAGAACCTGTTATTATGCCCGTCCACGTCTACGCAGTCACCGAGGCATTCGAAGCGGTTTTGCAATTCGAGTTGAAAGTTTTCGGGGTTTTAGATCTGGATGGGTGGTCGGAGCGTAGACTTCACTAGTCGAAACCGTTCCAGTTTTGGATTAAAAGGCATAAGAGGCATTTATTTTCTCAAAATCTCAAAATTCCTTTAGAATTCTTTTTGATGTCATTTCTAACAAACTAAATACTACTACTACCTACTACTGCTTCGGAAACAAATGGCGCTCTGAGAGAAATAAGTCGCGCAAGAAACTCTTTCGAGATTAATATTCAATGTGTCTCTTACTAAGCGGTGATCACTCCCAGTTTTCACTGAATTGATCACGGAGACATCATTGAATTTATGTCTTTTGGTCGACATAATGAAGTCGATCTCATTTTTGGTGACATTCGCGTTGTTCTAGCTTCATGAAGAAGAAGTTCACCATATAGAGATCCTCCTTCTCCATGAAGTCAGCCAGCATCTGGCCTAGGGCGTTCCGAATTCCATAACCAAATTGCCCCACTCTCAACTCATCGCCGCTATGTTTGCCCAGTTTTCCGTTGAAGTCTCCCATGACAACGTTGAAGTGGGTCTTCGCAGTGTGAATGGCTGTTGAGATGTCCTCATACATTGCTTCCACCTCCTCGTCTGAGTGTGTCGAAGTCAGAGCGTAAACCTGTATGACCTGACTCAACGAATACCGTTCAGTAATTCTGAGTATGAGGTATGCTACCCTAGTCGACACGCTCCCCACCTCAGTTACGTTCTTGACGAGAGACTAGTGAACGAGGAACCCGACACCACCCTGGGTCAGTTGGTCGCCCTCCCAAAAGTAGAGCACGTATCCTCACCCTGTCTTGGGACCTCAGATAATCCCACGACATCCCATCGTAATGTGCTCACAGCTTCCTCCAGTTCCTCCAACTTCTCGACGAGCTGTATTTTGGGGGGGTTTTCGCCATAATTGCCACGCTTGGCAGGCGGGTTGGCGATCGCAGTTAATGGTGTGCTCTTATCGAAAGATGCTGCTGCCCATCCTCCGTTCTTTGTATCACTCAGTCACCTCTTCAATTTACCTATTTAAGCTTGGTGAATATGATGAGTAGATGACATTATATAGATCATTTCTACGTCTAGATAGACAATGACAGATGTGAAAAAAGGCATTTATTTTCTCAAACTTGATTCCTTTAGAATTCCTTTTGATGTCATTTCTAATATACTAGAATCGCCTCGGAAACAAACGGCGCTTTGAGAGAGAAGAAGCGGTGCAAGAAACTCTCCCAGCATTCTTTTTTTGCGCTCTTTTTAATGAAATATACAATATTGTACTTTCATTACTATTGCTAATAATGATCAAGTCCCAGGCTGTCGGGTCACTCAGATATTCAGCTGTGGAGTAGTAGGTAGGACTTACGACAAAGCGATATTATTTTAATAAAACATTTAAATTTGTTTAAAGATACTGCCTGAACAGTGGCTGGGGCTTTAGTATGAAAGTGTATACATTTACCCTTAAAGCTATTTTGTATCTTATGAAGCCTACTAGAATTACTAACATGCAATCCCTTATTTCTAATGTTATAATAATGAAAATCACTATTAATAGCAAAAATGAACTGACAATGAACAGTCATAATATTTATTTCTTTAAATTTTTCTTTGAGAGACTGCCTCACTGAATAAAGATGTTAAAATGTCAAATAAATATACGTGTCATAAATTTTATATTCGTGAAGCTACAGACTAAAAAGATAATTTGAAAAGTGAATCAACACTAGTATGGAAGATGTACTTCTTACTTGGGGCCGCGTCAAGTGAATTAATAACATTTATATAAAAAAAAAATTAAGTAGGCGTTACTTTGCGGAAATCCATAATTATCCAAATGATTTGAGTTTTCTGTAATGTTAATTCTGCCAATATTTAATTTTTTTTATTATTATTTTATTTACTTCTATTTTTCTTTATGAATTAAGAACGACACACAGAAAACCAGCGTGGAGTAGTACTACGTATTGACTAACTGCGAAGATACATGAATGTTTGACACAAGCAATAAGCATTTAAAACGAAAGTAATTAAAGTTTTACATAAGTAGTACTTCTAATAATTAATTAAAATAATAAATTTCGTATACTTATTATTTTAATTGTCACTAGCATTAAACTAGGCCGGGCCTGTAGCCGAACGTCATTGTTTGACATTTCCAGTTTCTAAACCTACTCTAATTCATTTACGTTGCGAATGTAAATTTGAATATGACGGCTGTTTGTTCGGACAACTTGACGAAAACAAAACTATCGAATTTCGTTTGTGTGGATTTTGTTGCAAAATTGCTTGAAACGGCTTCAAAAATGCTTTTAATTGAGGCTGCTCTACGTGAATAACATTTAGAACCTAGAAGCAACCGGCGCCGTTCGTTTGCGCAATCAGTTGACTTCTTGTACCTAACTAATAAGGAGTTTCCTCGTAAGGTGACAATCACGGCAGCAGTAGTTTGTAGTAAAAAATACCGATCGAATTGATAACCTCCTCCTTTTTGAAGTCGGTTAAAAATGTGATTAGATATCGTGATACTTTTTTGATGGGATCAACAAAATGATCATACAAATTATCAATTTACTTATTGTAGTCCTTGGGACAGTTAAAATATGATACATTTTTATGTTTTCTCGTATTATTCAAGCAAACAGTACAGTAAACAACCATATGTATTAATAATATAATATCACTTTTTATTTTAAAATATTCTAGCTTGCCGTTATTACCCTGAGATTGTCCACTGACTGCGATCGTCAACCGGATATATCCTTGGTTGTTTCGCCGCGTACGCAGCAAGCGGCCAGTGGATACTAACACATGCCCCGGAGCAGATGTAATGGAACCATTTCGCGTTGTATGAAGCTTACTCTCTGTACCGTTTAATTTACTCATGTACCACGCGTGCAGTTGCGGCCGCGGTGTAGCATCACCTACTACTACTACTTTGCATGCACCACAAGCCTGGCAGGTATCTTCTATGTCTTGATCGAGATTTGGCAAGTACATGTAGTTACGCGACAGATTTTTCATTTTATTTATCCCTAAGTGGCCTTCCTGTATTTCGGTTATAATGGATTTTTGCAAAGTTTAAGGAATGATAGTTCACTAATTATATTTATTAAGTAAATTACACAACTTCGATCTAGGTGTAGGTATATCCGATTGACTTGCAAATTACATTTTCTCCTCTCCGCAACCAGGGGCTGGCGGCCCGCCGAATAGTACGTTACCCTTTATTTTACACAAAACCGAATCGCGCTATATTTTTGAAGGAGTTATATAGTCTTTATAGTTCTCCATTAAATTCAAGTAATTTATTACCTCTCCCGAATGACATCGGCCTAGGGGTAATCGTTAAATGCATTATCCGCTGGCCTAATAAACTCTATCGAAATATCATAATGCTGCTAAGCGTGCCGCCTACAGCCGTTTGCGCGGGGCTGGTTATCTGTAGGTACACATCGTTAGCGTTCAGCTGAACCGAAATATACCGAAAATTAAAGCGAATACTTTCTTATATAATTGACTTTAAACGCCATTATCGTGGTTACATTTTGATTACTTGTTGGTGATAGGGCGAAGAGATTTAAAACAATTGTACACTGGATGTAATCATTTATTGGTAGCAGTAACTATAATACAAAATACAAAAAAGTATCTCGAGCGCGCGTGGTATTACGCATGGGCGGTAATGGACGCCTCGCATATTCAGGGGCGGGTTCATATAAAAATTCTAATTTTAAATACAATTTTTTTATTTTCGTATTATCTATGATTGTTATGCCAGATGGAACCATCGCCAACAATTGCTGTTACGAAAGAAAACGAGATCGCAGTAAAAAAATTAATTCAAGAAATTAAGCGAATTACATACCAAGAGATCCAGTACATAGGAACTTTAGATTGGATCGGGAAGGGTTCAGATATTTTAGACAAGTATCTTCATGTGAGGAGGATAGTTTCCCGCTGAGTACCGCAAAACCTGAACGATGCTCCGAAGCATACCCGTGTTGAATGGTGCCACGACACTAATAATAAATTTGAAGCTGGCATGTCTCGGCGTTCTTATCACATCGTCAGAGGTGTAGATTCTTATATTTATTTATACGATCTATAAACGAAGTGCCAAACGACAGTCTGGGTGTTTCAAAACGAACCAACGCCTACCAAATTGAAGCGATCTCGATCTCGATCGCGCGGGTAAGATTTGATTGGTAGTATTTTAATAATGTAAATAAGTAAGTAATTGGCTTCAATACCACTATAAAATGCCGAATGGTATGCTACAAAATAGTTGAATGGTACCATCGCATTGAGCAACAAGCGACTGTACATAAGGTTCGTTGGGCTTCACCAAAATAACGCACCGGCCCACTCAGACCTCAAAACGATATGACAGCATACCGGTCAAACTCCTGGGAGGGTGCAATAACAAATCTGCTCAAAGGGATACAGTTTTCTAAGCACTGTCGCCGGACAGTCCGTCAGCGTTCGAGTAGGTTATAGAAGAGGTGTCTGAGGCGGACTGGAAGACGTGCTTTGTGAGACTTGATATTGATACTGTTTTTTTGTAAATAACAGCTAACCATGGAAAATTTTGTTTTAATTGCGCCAATTTTTCTAAGTGTCTACGGCAGATCATCACGTGTTACTTTTACTGTGTTCAAATGCATATTTTGCCTTTGTTCAGCTGAAGTGGCCAGAAAGAATACATTGATGAAAGATTATATTCATGATCACATAGACGGTGTGCCGCTGGTATAGAGGATGAAATCCTATTGATTAATTATTATTTAAATGTAAAAATTTCTTCAATTTCATATATTTTAAATGTTTTCAGTGCTTCCTGTAAATTTGCAATCGTGCTATGATTTCTTCCATGCAGTGTTAGCTTACACCAGTCTTTGTACCATCTCTCCAGTATACCTGTAAAAAAAATTATTGTGTGTATAAAACATTTATTTCAATTGGTACCGGGGCGTTTCCTATGGTTTTGATTCATATTTTCTTTCAAGTTATATGTTAAAAGAGAATATTTGAATATTGTGTGTGTGAACAAACCTCATTTTCAATGAAGCTTTAGATCCCGACCACCAAGAAAACCAAACTCAACGATTTTATGATTTTCTCGTCAAGAATATTCCAACGATATATTATGTGGTTCTGTACAAAATGTGGTTGCTGAGGAATTATATTTCCATCACTGTCTTTGTGCTTTATATTATATTATATTTTTACACAACAGTATGCAAGCCGTTTACATAGTACCTACTGAATTCCAACAACACCAACAAATCAAGAAGCTCTGTGTGAAATGTACTCTTATGGTTTGAACCAGAGCTCTCTCGTCTCTTTATATCTTTTTTATTCTAACGTTTAAATTCTACCCACAACTTTTTTCGATAGCTATTATTGACAGTTCGGAGAGGCGTACGCCCCTGGCAATATGTATTGCCTACCTTATTAAGAACCTACATAAATATATATCTCGAGAGTTAAAGTTTTATTTTAATTTTGTTCCATTATTCAATAAAAAAACTGTTATTCAGCACCCACTCATCACTCTACAACTTCAATATTTAAACGTCAAAACTTAGTACTATCGGACTAAAGTGCAACTACGACAGAAAACTGTTCGGCGAGCTGTGTTTTCGTTGGATATCAGGAAGTCGAGCGGGCCGGATGGCATTTCTCCAATCGTGCTTAGGACGTGTGCCCCTGAGTTGATGCCGGTGCTAACACGTTTGTTCCGGCACTCATATACAAAAGGCGTAGTCCCTGACTCATGGAAGTCAGCCCTTGTCCATCCGATCCAAAAAAAAGGCGACAGTTCGGATCCGGCAAACTACAGGCCTATAGCTATTACCTCTCTGCTCTCCAAAATCATGGAGAGCATAATTAACCGCCAGCTCTTGGTACACCTAGAGGGTCACCAGTTGATCAACGACCGACAGTACGACTTTCGCCATGGTCGGTCGGCAGGTGAACTTCTGGTATACCTAACACAAAGATGGGCGGCGGCTAGCGAAAGCAAGGAGGAAGACCTGGTAGTTAGGCCTTTGATCGTGTATGGCACTAGGCGCTTCTCGCAAAACTTCCATCATTTTGGCTTCCCGAGAGCTTATGCAAGTGGACCACTAGCTTCCTCACTGGGCGCAGCATACAGGTCGTTATCGACGGTTATTGCTCGAATCCCAAGCCCGTGAACGCTGGGGTGCCCCAAGGCTGTGTGCTATCTCCCACACTGTTTCTTCTGCATATCAATGATAACATTTCATTGACCTCGGATTGGACACCTCCAACATACATTGCTATGCAGATGACAGCACGGGCGATGCCGTCTACACGGGCCAAGCAGGTCTCTCTAGGGAAATCTTCGACCAGTGCCGGGTGAAACTTGTGTCTTCTATCGAGTCCTCTCTCGAGGAGGTCGCGGAATGGGGTAAATTGAACCTTGTCCAATGTAACCCCCAGAAAACTCAAGTATGCGCGTTTACCACTAAAAAAACCCCATTTGTCGTATCACCGCTCTTCGACAACACTTCCCTTACAGCCTCGCCTAGTATCGGCATTCTGGGTCTCGATATCTTGAACGATTGCCAATTCCGCGGCCATCTGGAGAGCAAAGCCAAATTGGTGGCAAAATGTATTGCCGTGCTCTATTTATGACGCCCATTGGTTGGTATGGGCGTCATAAATAGAGCACGGCAATACATCAAGCCGGCCCACATTCTAGCGCTGTACAAAGCGCAGGTCCGGCTACATACGGAGTATTGCTGTCACCTCTGGTCTGGCGCACCCCAGTATCAGCTCGATCCATTTCACCGCGTGCAACGCAGAGTAGCTCGAATTGTCGGGGACCCAGTGCTCTGTGAACGGCTGGATCACTTGGCGTTGCGTAGAGACATCGCTTCATTGTGTGTACTCTACCGCATAAATCATGGAGAGTGTTCTGAAGAGCTGTTTCACGCGACACGCCACGAGTTAGGATATCATCCCCACCATCTGGATGCGTGGCGGTCCTTCTAAAAATTTGCAATTATAAAAGCTGTTTGCACAAAAAACAATATTTATCCTTATCATTTTACTACTACATATTATTTTTAAATTATAAATACGTTTTATGTTTCGTTTTTGATTTCACATTTCCGATGGCTTTTGACTACATTATCTATAACTATACTTATAATATAACTGTACAGATCGAATTTTTGTTCAAAGAAAAAAAATGCTCAAAATCTAGTCAACTAGGTCAACTCAACCTAAAACCGAGGGATGTAAGAAGGGGAATAGAAAAAGTCCCGATTTTTTTCAAATGCTTTGTTTCTCTATCTGTGTGTACGGGCTAATCTCTGAAACTGTTGGATCGATTTAACTGTAATTTTCCATGAATAACAACAACAATAACTTACAACCCTGGTCAATCTTAGATACTTTTCATCCCAGAAAATAATGCATTCCTGTAGGATACAGTAACTTATATAGCTTGATACACAACAACTAATGCCCATAATTTAATAAAAGTGCGCTTGTTGATACCTCATATTGCCGGTCAACATCTTTCATATTTTCATGCCGTAAAATTAAAGAGTTCCTGTAGGATAGTTAAAAACCTATAGTAACTTATATAGCTTAGTACACAAGAACTTATGCACATCCAAACTAATATTACAAAGAGGAAACTTCAAGTAAAGGCTTTTAATTTAATTTTTGTGGTGCCTCCACATTTAACTGCATATCCATATTTACTAAAGTACAGGAGTTTTTAACAGACACTGTGATAATAAAGATGTATTGAAATTTTAAGTCTTAAAACGCACTAAGTACACTATTTATATATTTTTATACATAATTTTATATCTACCATTTTTATTTGGAGTACTTTTATGATAAAACTTACCGTTTTACTTTGACCTTAAGTAATTTTATCCATACACGGGAGTGATGGGAACTTAAAAAAAACTATGTATAAGTAATTATGTTTTGCATAATTTTATGATTTTCAGCTTGTTGGGAATTTATACACCTTCACTCTCATTTTTTGGTCTACATGACCGGACTATTATCGCGTTTGTTGCTGTGAGGTAAAAATGTCAAGTTTTAGTACAGAAGATGAACAATTCGAAACATTAACGGCCATTTTCAATAACCTATCTACCCTTAGTTTAACTTACGGATACATTGCTGCCACCGTCTAATGACAAGAAGACAAAACGGCGAAATGTAACGAAACTTGCAAAATCTAGAGATAAGTACCTACTTAGCTGCTCAAGATAGTTTAAAAATGTATGAAACATGTTTGTTTTAGGCCTCGCAAGTGTGTTGAAAAAGTGCGTATGAAACTCATGAGCAACTTGCTAACTAGACACTGGGCTGTTACACCCTCACCTTCTGCTCGGGCTGCAACCCGCAGCCTCGTATTTAATAAGCAACTTAGCTCACTTACATCATAATAGGTTTATATTATACAGCTCCTTTTTTTAAGCAAATGTCAACATAAGTAATTAACAAGTTGTAATTCTTACTTGAAATTTCATCATAACATGATTCGCTTGATTGGTCCATTGAAGCCCAAATCCGTAAGTATTCTGCACAAAGCCGAGGTTTTTCACTATCGCTAACGGTTGTGCTTAAATTAAGTTTACTAAAATAAAGGAATATTTGATTAATTTCAGAAAACAGTACCTAACTACCTATAAACTCAAACCTTACTGACGGTCTAAACTAAAAAATTTGGTGACTAAAACTATACTAGGTCTACTAGGTACCTAAGTCTAAGTAAAATTAAAGTAAATGATAAGAACTGATAATATGCGAGGTCAGGCTTTTTTAGAAAGGAGAGGAAAGGAAATTTTTGGTACCATCCTTTTTTGTTATTTGGTTGAGTTCTCGTGACGTGGCGGGTCATTCCCTTCCTTAAAATATCTCGTAGGTACCATATAATATATTAATCTCTTATAAAATTTTCGCATAATTTGTCCATCCAAAGATTGAGGCAATAATCTGGCAGGTTCTCTCTGGTCTGATGCACCCACAGAACAGAAAAAAATCTGTTCCGTGTTTGTACACAATAGTGGCGACAGGGTAACGCCCACATGCCACTTCCACTAGTTTTTTCTGTTCCGTGGGTGCACCCTAGTATTATTATAAGTATAATTGTCAAGGATCTAGTGCTCGATTCGCCATGGATTGGGTATCAAAGGCCTGCAATACTGGCGTGATTCGATGTACCCAACATCACGATCAAACCCAACATTCGAGTCACGTTTAAATATTATTTTGTAAACATATCGCGGCACCAACTCAGACAAGAGCGTCTTAAAATTCTGTCAAACTCAGAGGCATTCTTTAGCATTCGTGGCCTCATTTTGTTTTGTTAAGGTACTGTCTTGTATCAGCTATTTGTAAAATAAGTACCTACAAGTAATATTCACCTTATTGCTTGTCGTAAACAATTTTCTTGTTTTATTTTATATTCCGATTTAATGGTTTCTTTTATATTCATTAAAGACGACAAGCAGCAATCCTTCGGAATATCTGAAATCATGAATAGAAACAAATGATGAAATTAAAAAGATACAAACGAACATAGGCAATATATACGAGTAAGTATAGGGTTCTCCTCATGTAAAATGGGTACCTAATGAGTCAGTATGTTTCAAATTATATTTAATAAGTTAGTCAACATAATACATTTAAACAAATACTAAAGGTCGCCCAAAGATCGTAATTAGACCATCAAAATATTTTAAGAAATATTTTTATAATGGTTTCTTTTAGGAGATCTCATCTCTTTTTCGTGAAAGTTTTCAACTGGCGTGAACGTCATGTCACAAACACAAGTCACAAGGTCAGCAAAAACATATATCTAACTCGGTATGTTTAAAGTGTATTAACTGTCCGCTATAGACTTAAACAGAACAGTATTTTACTTGTAGACAACTGCCGGACTATTCTGAATTCTATGGGTGAAATAAATAGAGTTACATTTCGAAGGGTTCCAGGACATGCAGGGATGAATCGCAGGGACGAAGGCAATGAATGCGCTGATGAACTTGCAAGAATTATTGCTAAAAGCACTCAATTTAGCCCTGAAACTTTCTGTGATGTTCTAAGGAGTCTTATTAAATCAGCCGTTGATACATCATCTTCACAAGAGTGATATAATCGCTGGAGCAACACTCCGGGTTTAACCCATTCCAAAACCCTAATCCAAGTTTTCAACAAAAAGGCATGAGGCACTAGGGCTAAGTAGGGAAAACTAACGCACTCTAACCAGGACACTGATATAACCAGGGCACTTCAGATCAAACACCTCTCAATCATAGGTCTCTGAGATTGCATATCATGTGATTGCAAATGAAACCCACAGCCTCTCTGTATGCATAAGCACGATAGATCACATTGGTCGTGGAGGGCCAGTATGTGCTCCGGTCCCCGACTCTTACCAACCTATGCGAAATATAACGGCACTAGGCCGCTATTTCACACCGATTTTCTGTGTGAGTGTGGAACTTATTCCGGACGAGTCCGGCTCGTTCGTGCTGACGTCATAAGACGGCAGCGTGACTCACTTCGAAAAGCCTTAAGTAACCTCCTACGACACCCCTGGGCTGGGCCCTCCCAGACTCCCCGGGACTCCACCACTCCTCTTTTCTGTTTACGCCTTGGAGAAATATATTATAATCGTATTTTTTATGTTGATTTCGATAAAGAAGTATAAGATAACGTAATCTACACCTAATTATTTATTGGGAAATTCTTACGAATTTGATAAATTTGAGGTATAAAAACAATGGTTAATGTGCGGGAACCCACTTAAAACTCTGTTACTCTTGGCATTTAAAATCTATTATATAAAATTTTGGCCCACCTGAGCTGAAAATACACTTGTTATAATATATAAATACCACAGAACAGGTAAAACACATCTCTTAAGACTGTTCTGTGATATACACCTACCTGAAATTTTTATCTGTTTAAAATATATTTATAGATAAGTGAATAAAAAAAAGAACTATTTATGGTTATGTTTCTTTAGATTGAAGGATGGTGCTATCTGCATGTGCCAACTTTTATTTGCGAATTTGTTACAGAATATTCGATCCTTATCCATCGTATCCTATATACAAACCAGTTGATATGTCAACGGAGAATCCTTTTCTAGTTGTGCAACTTGTTATTAAGTCTTTGAAAACTGCTATTGCTGAAATATCATCCGTTTTAAATGTTGCCAGACTACGCCTGAAATTAAAACATTGTACATTAAAAAATTTTTAGAATAATATAGGTAGAATAGGGGAGGCCCGAGGGTGCTGTATGAAGTGTCTAAAAGTTTTTCGATATGGGAGAGTCATGCTGCCGTACCATGACGACGCTCACAGAAAACTGGCGTGAAGTAGCACAATGTTTCGCATGGGTTAGTGTGGCCAGGCTGTGTGCTATGTCCAACACTTTTTTCTGTATATTAATATTATATTGTACGCCTACAATATGCACTGCTGCGCATGAACATTACTGGAGAAGCCGTATGCAGGTTTCTCTCGGGAAATCGTCGACCAATGCCGGGAGAAACTTGTTCTTCTATTGATACGTCTCTTGAAAAGGTCGCGGAAAAATGAACCTTGTTCAGAACACTTAATGCCGCGCCTAGTATTAGAATACTAGGTCTCTTGACCAATTGCCAATTCCGCGGTCACCTGGAAGGCAAAGCGAAATTGGCTTCGAGGAAACAAGAGCAAGGCAATTCTTAAAGTCCACACATGAGCGTAAGTCTGGCCGCAAATGGTGTATTCTTGGTGTATTCTACTTATCTCCACTCTGGTGAATCCCAGTATCCGTTGGAACCATTTGACCACATTCAACGCAGAGCTGATCCAATTGTCGAGGATACAACTGCACTGTGAACGGCTCAATCTCATCTACACTTGGCGTTCCGTAGAAACGTCGCTAAATTGTGTATTTTTCTATCTCATTTTTACGGAGAGTATTCCAAAGAACTGTTTGACCTGATTCTGACCGCAAATTTCATACGACACGCCATAAACTTGAATATCATCCTCATCATCTGGATGTGTGGCATTCCTTCACAGTCCGGTTTTCAAGGAATTTTCTTCCACGAGGTCAATCTATGGAATGAGCTTCTTTGCGCAGTGATTTCAGGACTATAGAACATTACCGATGTCCAAAGTGTCAAAAGCGCGTACGCTTATCAAAAAAACGGCATCACTCCTGTAATTCCTCTGGTATTGCAGAAGAATGAGGGCGGTGGTGATTACTCAACATCTGGTGACCCCTATGCTCATTTGTCCTCCTCTCCCAATAAAGAATGATATTCTCATATTGAATTTAAAATGGTATGTATGATATTCAATTAGAGATGTTTTTGTTTATAGAAATGGCCAGTACTACAAAGCTGTGGAATGAACTTCCTTGTGTGGTGTTTCCGGGACGATACGACATGGGTACCTTCAAAAAAAGCGCGTACACCTTCCTTAAAGGCCGGCAACGCTCCTGTGATTCCTCTGGTGTTGCAAGATTGTGGGCGGCGGTGATCACTTAACAACAGGTGACCCGTACGCTCGTTTGTCCTCCTATTACATATATATAATCTATGTATTTACGCACTCTTTCTATAGGAAATTTAGCAAATCTCTTAGAGTCTTAAGCCACCAAAACATGACTGATGACGTTGTATTATTGCAACCACTTGTAAACCTTCTTTGGAGCTATGAATGTATATTCTGTCTTTTTTTTATCTGTGAAAAAGATATTTCTGTACGTTTCACCCGCGTTTGAGGACAGCAAGTATTTGGATCAGGCCACTCTCTTTAACTATTTGGGGTCGTGTATTTCGGCCGTAAGCACCAAGTTTCAGGTCTTCTTTGACGATATGATGATGTGAAAGAGTCCCATCTAGAGTTTCATCGGGAGGCTTCATGAACGTATTTGTATCTCTTACTGATATCGGCAAATGATGACGGTGCGTAATAAGGTGTGAGACCTCGCCACATAAACGTTATTTGACGGTCTAGGGAGGTTTCCTGTAAGTGCCTCACTGAGCCATGATGTTACTTCAGCTACTGAAAACTTTCCTGTTACTTTGAGTTCGCACCAAGATCTAAAACAGTATATTTTTATGTTAATGAAAACTGAGAGCTGAGTTTGATGTATTGTGATATGATTAAATATTTTTTTAAAGACCTTTTTTCGTCCAATTTACCGCCTTCATGTTGGGTATAATATGGTAGAACAGGAAACTGAAAGGTTAGTTTTCGTGCTACTCTAGGAGCTCCTGCTGGCAGCAGGTACACAAGTACTTTGGTACTGCCAGTTACTACGGCCTCATGAAGAGGTCGTAGTCGTATCCAGAGACGCTTCGTCCCGGACTGGCATCTCACAGTGGCTAATAGATCTGAAGAGTGCTCATCCTAAAACAAAGTGAGCCTCGTTATTAACACCAAGCTTCAGGTATTATTATTTTTGCTGTAACTTAATAAGACGAAAACTATTTCTTTTCAGGTAGCTATACAAATATTAATAGCTAGAACCTACCTGTGGAGGACATATGTTTAAAACTGCAACGTTATCTGTGTGCACTTCCATTTGATTGCTGCAATATATAAATAACATATCCAATGGCACAGCCGAAATAAATCTTGCTTCTAGCCACCCCTTCTTTGTTGTACCTGTTAACTGATTTGTGCAAAATCTCATCAATAACGTCAGTTCACTAAGTTTACTTTATAAATATTGTAGATGTTGAAATTTACAGCCTTTTCGAATGCAAAGCGGTACTTTGCATTTCAAGTTAACAATCGGCCTGGGACGATTTTAAAGAAATTAAATAAATCAATGAAGCTGAAGCGAGCTGTACTCATGCTTACTTAATTATGTCTTATAAGACAAAAGACTGCCCCAATGTCAACAGAAATACTCCTGCTACTTGTACCCTATGTAATATACCCTTTCCGGCTAAATATGAGAGATACAAGACAGAGAAGTGCTAAATAAAAACAACACAATAAAAAATTACAGACTTATGCAGAGATTATAAGAGTAAACTCTAACACACTCGATTCACAAAATAACAGAAGAGATGTTTACCACCTTCCTGGATACTCTTGCATTTAGATTTATCGCAGGAGGGCCTGGAATTTCATACACACACACACACACACATTGATGCTCCCGCATAAGATCAATAGAGAGGCAGACACTTAAAATACTGTGTTGATAGGAACAAGTTGCTAACAATCTCATCCGGAGAGCCAACTGACCGCTGCAAGCCTCCAGATTTAATGTAATTTTTTGTTGTGAACGGACTGCGAAGGCGTTATTCTCTACCAGCATCTTGTCTGTATGGCCATTCGGATCATTATCCTGTTATTCTAACAGTAATCTCGAAATAAATCAGATACCCTATTTTTAAAGACAGATAGAGAAACAGAGTACGTAAGTATAGAGCGATACGGATTAAAGGAAACGTTATAGCGCTTATAGGAAAGTGAGTTTGGATAGTTGGATCATGCACAGAAATGGATATCATAGGACACGAGTGACGGATGGCAGACATTGACCGTATATTGCGAAAGTGAATGGATTCGATGACCAGATCAGAACTTACTTAAAAGGATCCTTTTAGAAGGTCAAGAGTACCAAAGAAAAAGAGCTTGAACGAAATAGTTGTGAGAGTGAAAGAAGCTAATGAAGTAAAGCAGGATGGTGCCTTATGGAGGATCGTATCTGTGCTCTGGGAAACGCACGTGATTACCTGACGACGATAATTATACCAATCGTTACTAACATTTAAATTTGGAGAGTTTTATATTTGTTTGTTTTGAAAATGCTTGTGTCTGGATCTAATAGTGGGATTTGAATAATAATTCATTCATGAGGAATAATAAGCTTTATAGGATAAGGCTACACCTCTCAGCTAGAATAGCTATATATATATATATATATATATAATAGATAAAGACAAGTAATAAAATGGTTATAACATGAGAGGCCGGGCTGTACCTCGTATTCTACATCCAACAGCGGTGGTACAGACACCCCGCTCTGTAAGGAACGCGTGCTCTTCTGATATTTATCTCTCTCGTTCGCTGTTTGTTTCTCCAAGCGAGCCACCTCGTGCCTTTTAGAACAATCCAAAACAATACAAATAAAGGCTGATCAGTAGGTATCTAGTAAAATAGTATTTAATAACTGAGCGAAGATATTAAGTCCATTATTTCCTATAACATGTTCATTGCTAAATGACAACAAATATGTTTTACTTCTAAGTCCTGTATGAAAGTAAAGATTAAAGTGTGTTAAAACAGTAGGTGATTTTGACCCCCTCGAATCACGTTGATGTCTGGCTTTTCACTAGAAACTTTTGGCCAGGCACAGCCACTTTGTGGAGTCATCTTTATGTACCTATCTGTAATCTTAGGGTTACGTTATGTTTTAAGCTTAACGCATACTCCCTTCTCATAGATCGGTAACGCATGTGTTGACCTCTGGTATGGGTGATCTCACAGACTAAGAAGGGTTGTGCCATGGGCGGCTGGTTTGTTTACTTTCCATCAGGCACTATCTATCTACTTCTACCTATTTCTTGAATTATGTTTCTTAATGGCATCTTATCCTTAAAGTTAATGTCATCTTTCAACACTTTTTTTGAAAGGTTTCCTGTCGTCTGAACCCCTATGTTAATAGTGTACATAAAATGTGTTCTATTTTGAATTGCATACAGATCGAAATCATCTAAATATTTTTTTGTTGGTTTTGATTTATCTTAGAAACATTTTATGATGTTTTTATATGTTTTCGTTATCCACTCTGTTGCAGCTCCCCCAGTTTTTTCAAACCATACTTTGCAAATACAACTGGCAGTAGGTATTGTTCTATTATTTATATTGTAAACATAATACATTTAAATCGATATGGTCTTTTTATAATTTATGGTCACTTACTCAAGTTTGGCACGTCGCGATACAAGGGCATCTGCAGGAATGCTATTAACTCCAGCAGACTCCAATAAGTTACGAGATCTGAGTCCGAAGATTCTACCAGAGAATGTAGCCACTAGTAACTCGTATTCTTCGCCACCAATGCATCCTCCATTCACAGACGTGACTGGTTCTCCGCAAAACTGTAAATGGTTGTACAGAACATATGTGTAGCTATAACTTAGTCTCGTCCTTTAGCCAAACCAGGATCTTCAGTTATTATTAGTCTCTTTATTTAACACGTGTAGCTTTTATCTAAACTTAATCACAACTCATTTATTCATAGCGTTAAAAAAATACAATTATTATGAATTATACATTTTACCATTAACCACCACTTGCAGGAAATTTATTTGCCACTTTTTAATACTCAAACGTTTCAATTTACTTGAAACTTAGAAAGTGCAAATATATCTTTAAAAAAGACCTCAAGAGCTAATTTATTTATTTATTTAATAGGTACACACAACAGAATTACAAAAATACATAATAAAAAAAATAAACTATCAGCTAAATACAAGATAGGCTGCAACTCCACGAGGGTGTGTACTCAGCATGTTTAGCATAAATTAATAACTATGCAAATACAACAGTAATAGCGATTTTAAAACTAACTTTAGGTAATGTAGTATTATAAAAGAAAAAGATAGAGAGAATATATATTTGGACAAATAGAAGTGAATAATTATGGTAGTTATATTAAGATGCTTTTTTAAAAATTTAAACTAATTAAGGAATTTATATAAACTAGATTTCCATTTACAAACAGATGAACTGTGGATGTCAGGTACTTCACTGATTTCGAGTAGTAGTGCATTGTATTGACGACAAATTCTACAGATAGGGTTATGAAAGGATACGTTATTATTGCAGAACGGAATGATAAAAGGCTGTTCATGTCTTGAAGACCGATTGGGAACTCTGAGATGAATATTCGACAAGAGGGAAGTAGAAATTGTGCCATCCAGTATTTTGTATAAAGTCGTTAGGCCATGCAATTTGCGACGACTCTCGAAGCTCAGTAACTTGAAGTGAGATAGCCTTTCCTCATATGTAGTCAGCTCCCTTTTTAGACCAAACCTAATCGTCAATACGCGAAGAAGACGTCTTTGAATAGACTCAAGCATATCAGTATATGTATTATATTGAGGTGACCAGACAATGGAGGCGTACTCGATTTGGCTCAGGATTAGCGACTTATAGAGTAACAGTAAACTATGTGGTGACTTGAATTCTTTAGTAGCTCTGCATATGAAGCTAGATAGCTTATTACATTTCTTGGCTATTTCTTCATAGTGATATTAAAAAGTTAGTTTCGAGTCAAAAGCAATACCTAGATCCCGTAAAACAAACTTCCGCTCAAGTGGTATATTATCAATTTTATAGTCAAACAAAATTGGGTTTTTAATACGAGTGAAAGATATAATGGAGCATTTTTTTATACTCAAACTCATACTATTAGCACTACACCAATCGAGTAGAGTATCAAGATCCAATTGTAGATCAATACAGTTACTAACAGTTTTAATTCGACTAAAAATTTTAAGGTCATCCGCATAAATCAGGGAAACATTTCTTAGCCTAGGGATCAGATCATTAATATATATAATAAACATCAATGGGCCGAGATGGGATCCCTGAGGAACGCCTGAAATTATAGAGACTCGTCGTGAGTAGAATCCCTTTAGAGCTACTAATTGACTACGATTGGATATATAAGATTTTATCCAACGTAAGAGGCAACCATGCAGACCCATAGTCTCCAATTTACAGGCCAATATTCTATGATTTACTCTATCAAAAGCCTTTTGGAAGTCAGTATAGATAGAGTCAACTTGACCATGATCGTTGAAAGCTCTACAAATAAAGTCTGTATACTCCATCAAGTTACTGGCGGTTGACCTTCCTTTTAAGAAACCGTGTTGCTTCTGAGTGATATGCGGGATAAAGTGGTGGTATAGGTGGTCGTAAACTAAGGACTCTAATATTTTGGCAAAACTGGATAAGATGCTTATAGGCCTATAATTAGTACAGTCGCTAGGGTCACCCGATTTGTGTATTGGTATGATGTGTGCTTCTTTCCAAGCATGAGGAAAAACACCAGTTTGTATAGATTTGTTAAAAATCAAGTAAAGAGAGTCTATCAGAGCCTCTGAGCAATGCTTAATAAAGTAGGGAGGAATGCCATCTGGCCCAGCTCCTTTGTTAGGATGCAATGCATTGAGTTTCCTTAAAATATCCTCTTTAGATATGTGCACTGAAAATAGAGGATAATTAATAGTAGGCTGACTTGATAAAGAATCGTTCATGTACCTATCTGGTTCAAAAACTGATGAAAAATACTCGGAGAAGAGTTCGGCTGCGGCTTCACCACCAGTTGCAATTTTGTCACCAAACTTAATGGTCTCGGGGATTGACGGTCCAAGTCTTTTACTTTTAATATAAGAAAAGAATAGTTTGGTTGAATTATTAAGCGACTCTTCCACACTTAAAAGGAATGAGTTATAACAAGCCTTAATCAGAGCCTTGGACCTAGAGCGTAATAACCGAAACTCGTCGAAGTCCCTCGGATTATTGTTTTTTTTATATTTTTTATGGATACGATTTTTCTCTTCTATACAGGCTTTCAAAGATTCTGAAAACCAAATAGGATAGTTCAATCGACCTATTCGCTTATATTTTGTGTTTTTTTTATTGTGTCGTTAAGTATTTCATAAAAATATTTAACACTCAAGTTGACATCACTATGGCTTAAAATACTGTCCCATGTGTTATTATAAAGTTGTAGTATACAACTTTTTGTGTCACATTTACGAAAGTTAGGCACCATAATAGATTTGTTTTGTATATTTTTAATATTGGATTCAATAGACACATCGATCTCAATGGCTGGGTGGTGTCGGTCGGGCACACATAATGGGGAACTCTCAGATAAAGATACGTCTGTCAGATCTGTCATAAAAAGGTCAAGAGTACGATTATTTGAATTGCGAACTTAATTATATTGCGACAGGCCACCCACCTCCAGTAGATCAATAAGTAGCGAAGATTTGGTATCGTAGGCTTTACTAGGGCACAGACGAGGAATGGAAATGTTATCGCACGACCATGTAATACCAGGCACATTAAAATCACCGGGAATAATAGTTTTAGAATTGTTTAGATTTAAAAGCGTATTACAACAATTATCATAAAAAGTGCGACATTGAGTGACATTCAGATCGGGAGGTAAGTATACAAGGTATATATTTAAGTTAAATCCACGAGGTCCTCGGTTCTCTCGTACTGTTACCCATATATCCTCTAATGAGCTTTCAAGTTCGGGATGTCTAATTGCAAATAGATTTTTCTTAAGTGCTAACAGAACACCCCCACCGGATTGCTTTGACAAACAAGTAGATTCGCGGTCTCTACGAAATACGGTATACCTGTCATCCACAAATTCATTATTAGAGAAAGAGCTATCTAGGTTTGTTTCGCATAAACAGATAATATCATAATTCTCAATTAGGATATTTTTGTACAATTCCGTTAATTTACTTCTTAATCGGTTAACATTCTGATAAAATATTTTCATAAAAAAAACTGATATTAAAAAATTCAAATAACGTAATAAACGTATAACCTTAAAACTAAATATTTATACAAAACAATAAGTAATATATATCACAAAATTAGCTTCTCAAGACTCATGATATCTTTAATGTAAATAGCGGGTGAGATGTCGTCTTTTCTTATATATACTCGGCCGAATTTAACCCATACGTACTTACATCCCTTATCCTTAGCCAGATGTCGCGCGGCTGCATGCAAGTCCTTACATTGCTTTGAAAGGTGTTCACCCACGAAAATAGGTATTTTATCTCCACTAACTCCGATGTGAACGGAATTTAGGTGATCCATCGGATTACCCCTGTTGTATCTCTTGACACCTGGTATAATTGCATCACGGTGACGTTCAGATGGAAGTGTTACAAGTACATTTCGAGGCCTGTCAGATGAGGGGTTAAGTTTGGCAATTCGACGACACGAGCGTATATCACTGTCCGATATGGGCATTTTTATTTGTTCACAAAGCTTCTTAAACAACATGGCTAAGTTCTCATTCCGGCGCTCTGGAATACATTGAACCTCTAAGTTACAGCTCCTTGAAGCTTTTTCGGATTGACGAAGACGATACTCCAACTTAGCCATATCAGATTGTACCTTGGCTTTCTGTGCTTCGAGTTCAGTAATTCTCTTAATAGCCTGATCAAGATTTGTTCTTGTGTCTTTTTGTTCTTTAGATATAAAGTCTGTAGTTTCAGTAAACTCTTGTTTAATTGTTTCCACAACAGCTTTCACTTCAGATTTCACTTTTTCCTGAATTTCAAGGGAGAGTGTAGATCTGATACTATCTAACTTTAAATCAATAAGCTCACTAAATTGTCTCATGTTGATTGTAGCTCTTGAATCAATATTGAGTGGTTCACACCCATTATTCGAATTAATTGATTTAGAAAAAGAGTTATCAAGTGAGTCATTGCTTGAAATTTTGCCATGAGAGGGTTGGGAAGCAGGCAGTGATAGAGCCGAAGCCACTGGAACATTGTTCAGCCTATGTCGCGATCCTACGGGAGCATCATCATTTCTAGTTCATTTCTCTAATATTTGACTTAGAATATGATGACGAGTAATCAATGCATTGGTAGTGATAGCACGCTTTACATGCAACACATTTAAGTAAGTCAGACTGGCTGACAGCTTTCTTACATCCCAAGCAGTTCATAGCTAATTAGCGGTAAACACAGTATCGTAACTTATGACGTAGACGCGGAATGAACGAAGAGAACAGTACAGTTATATTCACAGTTAATAACAAATTTACAAGTACCGTCTTTATTTTTTCCACATTACCTGTTACACTTATTATTTTCACTTTTTTATAATTTATCACAGTGCACGATCCTCAACCGTGCGATAAACAATTTAATAATTGGTATTAATAACAATTTAGATATAGTTTTTTTTTTGTTAATTTAAAGTTATATACCTACTGTCACTGTTCTGCTTACTGTATGAACTAATGAGTTAAGAGTAGATTTATTATTCAATCCTCCAAATAATTATGCGAACATTTTTAAGGCACTTAAAACACCTATTAAAATAATTAAATAAAAGTGTATGACTATAGTTTTATACTTCATTTTTTAATTTTATACGCGCATGAAGCATGGACGTCGACCATACAAAGTGAAGGGGCTATATACTTATAACCGAGCAACATGTAGACTACCAGAAGTAAATAACAAGAAAGGATGTGTAGTTGTATACCTAAATATGTTCTTGAAATACTTCTGCCTACCTGAAGTTAAAATTTAAATATAGTTAAGTAATTAGGCGAGTAAACAGGTCTAAAAGCAATCAATCAATTCAAATAACTCGTTTTTAACTCCTTTTCCTTATTTACTAGACAAGATCTGCCTAATGTTTGATAGAAAAAGATAAAAACATAAAATAGCCTTTTTAATACTATAATATCATTCAAAATAGGTAGTAATGTGCGCGGATAACATTTCACTCATACTCAAAGTGAAAACAAAGGCTGTTGCTATTTGTCCGGCAACTGGACGAATGAATTTAATTAGTCGTCCGATTATCGGATTAGAGAGAAAAAAGACATCATTGAATGAAATTTGGGTTAAAACTTAGTATCCCGTAGCACGAATTATGAAGTAACAAATATTTTAATTGATAGATCTTTAATCCACGATTATAATGCTACCACTCTAATTACGAGGTAATGCACCGTTCCAGAGAATAAAGCATTATAACCTAACCACAAATTATGACATTTTTAAGGGTTGGACATTTTTATGGGGAGGAAAGAAAGGGAAACGCCTAGAATTCGTTTCTGGCATTCGCCGGCCGCTACGCTCGGCTGGTGCGTTGTTTTAACTGTTCTAATATAACGTAACCTAACCAATTTTTATAAATCATAGTGATAGAGCTTAGGTCCACGTTTATAGTGCTACAAATCTTATTACAATACACAATTTTCAAGAAAATAACGAAAAAAAATACAACCTCTAAACGGGTAAACACGTAAATAAAACACAGATCATACATTTGAATAGGTAATTAAAAAATCAGACAATTGTGTTATGATAAGATTTTTAATACATAAAAAAGGAATCATAAAATAAAAAAAAAAACACTTTCCGACTGAGCAAAATTTTAAAAAGTTTTACCGGACGATTAATTTATTGTTATTTATCCGGTAATCGGACGTCTAGACACTTCGGAAAACAAAACAAGAAATGCACTGTTTCACATTTTGTAGTGGTTTAGTGTCAATAACCTAATGTAACATAGCAAAAGAAAACTAAATAGGACCTACTCACGTAATATAAAATTTGTGGGCTTTATTCTTGATTTCAAATAACAATATAATGATAACATACCATAACGTGATACTATGAATGGACAGCTATTCGCGACGTTCATACTTACCTACCTCAAGTAATTCAGTCAAGTCAGAGAAATTTAAGATATTCAACATATTGACTGTAAATAGGCACATTAGCAAATTTTCTAGAACTGATAATAAATTTATTTCTTTGACTCTGTATATTAAATGATTATCCGTAGGTACCTACCAGCTTTTGCCTGCGACTTCGTCGGTTATCAAATTCATATCTCTCCCTCGGGAATTTTAAACTTTTGGAATAAATTAATGTAAAGTACACACACTACAAACACATTTTCCTCCTACCTCTAATAACGTGTGCGCAAATTTTGATGATTGGTTGTATAGATAAGTGTGAAGCATAATAAAGTCACATACACATTTATAATATTATACATGGGGCACACTAACCCCCTTATTCATAATAGTCTGCTAACTTAAAGCATTGCTAATTCTCACTCTGTCTTCTTCTATTGACCTAAGTCAGATTGAGAAAAAACACTCCTTAGCGGCTGTTTTAAGTTAGCGGACCATTATGAATAAGGGGGTAAAAGTTTTGCACTTCTACCTAATCGGAACTATTTGAATTTCGAATGTTATATTTTTTAAAACGTTGCAACCTTCGTAGTAGGTAATAAAAAAACAATTGGCGGGAAATCATTTGCTAATTGTTTTTATCACACATCAAAGTTCTACATACGCAACGAGTTTGTCTCGTAATTGGCTACGCTGAAAACCAGCGCTGTAGCATTTGCTACAGCATACGCTGAGCGGTGTCCATTTTCGCATCATTCTTGATTGTATTGTTGATTATATAATTATGTTCACAAATATTATTTTACTTTAAGCGATATTGTTACGTTTTACTTTAAGGTGTTTAATAAAAGTTTGTAAATTAATTTGTGTGATGATGATGTGAAATAAAATATGTCTTTGAATGTTTGGAAACTTTGTTGTCGTAGGATCCCTCATGACCGGCATTGGAGTAGAGCGGGCTCGCATGGAATGGTGCTCACAGATGCTAATGAAGTACGACCACGGACATTCTAATGGTGTTTATGAAATTTTCACAGGAGACAAAACGTGGATTTATTATTTGAAGCCGAAAAAAATAGCAATCTTGCAAATGGGTGTTTGAAAAAAATTATTCAAAACGTTGGTACAAAAAATGATCACATTTTTTTTCTCAGCTACGGGTCCCATCTTCACAATTCCACTTGAAGATCAAAAGAGTGTTAATGCCGAGTGGTATTCTACCATTTGTTTACCCAGGGTGCTAAAAACGAACAAAAAGCCGCGTTCTCATACACATCATGACAACGCTTCTTCGACAAAACGATGACAAAACTAAGTCATTTTTAGCTTCCGAAAAAGTACAACCCATCACCCATCCTGCACATAGCCCCGACCTAGCACCCTGTGATTTCTGTATTTTCCCCAAAATCAAAGATTTGATGAGAGGTTTCACTTTTACCAATTCCGAAGAGGCAGTGATAGCGTTCAATCAGCACGTAGAAAATATGCCATAACAACTATCCTAAATAGCTAAAAAGATTGCTGTGCTAGCCACTTAAGATAATCATAAGAAATAAATATCAACATCATGTTGTATTAGGCTGGATTTAGGGCTTCGACACACTGACGCGGACGGTCAGCGGTGACGTCGGTCGAGCGTAGCGCGTACCCGTACGCGCTGGCCATGTTGTGTTTAGTGCTCAGCTGAGAGCAAACTTGATTGCGCGTGTAAAATTACGAAGAAAAATTAATCCATTTTTAACTTCTTTAATATGTTTAATATGTTTTAACTTCTTACGCAAACGATTGCGGAATAAAAGACGGGGAAGATATCATGCTTACCCATATATTTTTTTGGAAACTGTAAAAATGTAATATTGGTTTTTTACATACATAGGTGAATTTAAGCCTCGGAACATCATCGACGTTGTCGACGTTGATAAGATATAGTTGAATGGACCCGTCGTGCCGTCCTACACTCAGATGTGATCCGAGATGATTGGTGAACCAACCCAGGCACGTCACTGGACCTAGCTCGTGTCCATCCACGAGGCATTGACTCTTTAGATCCGGTCTGAAAAATATTTGTAATGTTATGTGACAGCGGGTAGGGACGGTAGTGGCCGGAAACCTTGGGTGCTGGAAGAGAGAATGGGCGGCAGAGTTTTGTAACCATCAGGCTGTCCTATATTTTGATCGATTGTCCTAATATCACTTAAAAATTATGTATGTCAAATACAAATAATCGTAACAATTAAAAACTCGATTAGACCAACCGCCAACCGTCGGAATGAAGAATACTCCATATGTATTGATACCGATCATCGCCAGTTTTGGCGCCATCTTATACATATTATTAATAAATTGACTCGAGATGTCCTTCTTTCAAATATCTATAAACAATTTGTTATTTTAAAGTAATTTCCTCGCTACTGGATTAAAATAAAAAAATTAACCAACCAAAACGAGGGATTCGCCACACATTCTTGTAACGCCTGAGGAATCGATTACCGTTTCGTCCTGGAAAAAAGGCGTAAGGAAGTTCATTCCATAGCTAGGTAAAAGGTACGGTGAATAAAGTCAAGATCAAGATGGTGACGATGATAAATCTTAAGCAACTATTGCATGTGTAATGTGGAATCCCCCGTTATAAATGCAGTAGAAGACACACAAAGAAAGAACGTCTCCATGTAACGCCAAGCAACGGAAATACAAGCAGCTCAGCGTTCGGATCACAGATCACAGATGAGTCCATAATAATGTGCTCGATTCTATGCCTCATCAAGAGCTACAATGTGGGCCCGCTTGAAGCATTTCTCACTCTATTGGTGATGAAAATAAGTAGGTATAATATAGTAGGCATATCAGTACAGAACTCTAGGCACATGAGTACCTTACTCTAGGTTCGCGTGTCAGTATCGCAACTGCCCACTTTTTATCCATATGTCGTTGTAAGTTAGAAATCAATGTATGTACTCACTCATTATATGTTAGGAATCCTATCGAACCATCAGCGGCTCCGTAATACGCACATATTTCAGTCGACCGTGATGTGAGTGGTACTGCCAGACGGGAGGGACCGGAGCGAACAAACATACGAGTAACGAGATGACCGCTCTCAACAACTATTGCGCCTTTGTTTGCAATAAGCAATAGCAATCGTACACGTGTGCTCTGCAAATAAATAACAAATATATTCTCAAATGTTAAAGTGACTCCTAAATCTTAGGTAGTAGGTACGTTCTGTTTGTGACGCTAGTAGTAACTCGAAATTGGTCCAAACTTGATTTGTTATTTATTTTAATATCAACATACAGTGAGTTTTATTAATTTACTTAACAACAATTAGAGGTAGAGACGAGAGCTAATTTCGATGCCGCTCATAATTTTGGGCTCAACTAATATTGCTGAGCGGAACTTCATTATCATAGGCAGGGCGTAACACTTACCATCATGACGTGAAAGTCTTCTCGTCTCGTGACTTGTTTTATGAAACAAGTAAAGGTAATCTATAAATACCTACTGTTTTATGTACGAGGGGCGAGCACTAGGTGATACATGACTCATGAGCATAAGGTGATCACTTAACATCAGGTGACCATACGGATCCCGCCGCCCACAACTTTTTCTTGCAACGCTAGAGCAATCACAGGAACGTTGCCGGTTAACATTGTTATTCATTATGATATTTTGATACAAATTTTAAATATCTACACCTAAGGGCCTGTATCTGTAGAATACTAACTTACATTAGGAGCTGTAAAAGCAGCTACATCCAGGACCCGGTCTTCACACATGTAACTATTCATTTCACGTAAGTCTTTGTAGTATGATATACTGCGACCGCTACATATTATTATATCATTTCCAATAACACACCTGTCAAAGAACATTCTATTTATTATAATAATTTTAATAGTATCGCTAATAACGCCATTGCAAGTGTTACATAATTGTATTTACATGGATGTTATAGTTTCTGACACTGAGGTTTCAATGGCACAGAACAACTTTCCTTTTCTCGTGTAACCTTTTACTTCATTCCCAGAAGCGGCAAATATTTTGTCAGTGTTCATTCCTATAAAAAGAAACATAATTTTTTCTACATTCATGTTAGTGGTCGCATTCAACCTTAACGTACCTCTCACCGGTTCTTACTAATCAATATCAAAATAATTGAAACTGTTTACCTGAAGATAAGGCCAAATGGACACAAGTTATTGGTTTACCCGGCAGTGTTTTAAAATGAATACACGGTTCCTCATCCCTTATGCTCAAACATTGCAATATGCCGTTTTTATCTCCAATTGCAAACTGGAATTCGAAAATATACTCTTACTATCTACTTTACAAATACTATCAATAAATCGGTACAAACTCCACAATTATTACTTTTTGTTGCCGTTTTTCTCCTGTACTAGGTAATATTTTTAATGTATCTGGATATGTTATACCACAAAGTGTATAATCGATACGAGATAAGTCATATTCCATCATATTTATAGAGCGAACTCACTCTTAGATTGGGTACCTACTCTACAAAGCTACTACTACTACTAGTCCATGACGACACTTTCCATTATTCTCAATATAATAATTGTCTATATAACTAAATAAAGATACAATATAACTTATTTAATCCAAATATAGTAGCGATACTAAGCTATACGTCTATGCCACGTTAAAACATAACTCCTTGTTCATGTCGATCAATAGTATCTTGGTTACCAAGATATAAACAGAAATTCGATACTTATTTCACAGAAAAGACGATCGATGCTTTGTCAGTTTTAATGAAAGTCGCGAATTATTCGTTTTTTCTATCGAACTATACCAACCCATCTTCTCGCAATACAATCAACGCGCAGCGCATTGAATTAATTTCCTATTAAAAAAAACATTTACAAAATATATTCTCTTTCTTTTGCGGGGATTCCAGGTCAATTTGACATGGGCATCTTCAAAAAAAGCGCAACGTAATTTAAGATAACTGTGGAGGTGATGGTGATCATTTATTAATATATTGGTAATCCTATGCTCGTTTGTCCATCCTCTTATGAAATAAAAATTAAAGAATATTATTAATATTTACATTAATAATATTTATAATCTCTTTGCCCTTTTCGTACTGCTGTGAAGTAAAAAAAAATGATACTTTCAGCTTTAGCCTACCAAACTCGTCTTAAATTACCTCCTTAAATTATTTTTTTTTTGTTGCCAATTTATATTAATAAAGCCTCGTTGCCAATACTCTAATTAGATTACAAATTATTAACTGACATTGACAGTCGTGTGACAACTGACAATTGACAAATGCAGTTGCTCGCCGGGAACCTCGATCAGTTGCAATTTGCACCCTGCTGCTTGCAGCCAGCTGCTATAATTGAAAATTTGAAACTTGGTATTTGTTAACCTCAAATTTAAGTTTATACTACTAATGAGTAATGACAATAATAATTATACCTCTATCAAATTTTATTCATAAGTACCATTTAAACTTATTCTAGTAACCTGTCCAATTATCTATTATTGTATTCCGCTGTTTTTGTTATAATTACAATGGAAGCTGACAAGGAAAATATAGTCCAAGCTGTCGTTATAATGGATTTATTTAATAGCAATTTCACTCCCATATGCAATGACAGACCTATGGTATGCTTTACTTTTTATCTTTTAAAAATAAGCAAATACAATTGAAACAATGTTATATACTTGAAACAATATTCAGTTTGAATCGAATTTCAACTTTTAGGGACTCCTTCCTGTAGCAGGTATACCTCTGCTGAATTATGTTTTGGATTCACTTTTAATTGGAGGAGTGGGAGAAGTCATTCTATTTTGCTGCCAAGATGCTTCCAAAATTAGAACACATGTCAAGTGAGTGTAATTATTCTCTATGAACACAAAAAATTAAACAATAAACTTAAACAAATTGTGTTGCTTTCAAGAAAATGTAAAGATGAGAAGATGCCTTGGACATTGACAATGGATATTCAAGTATTTTCCTCTGACACCTGTCAGACCATGGGAGATGTTATGAGGGAAATTGATGCTGCTAGCCTTGTTAGAGGACACTTTGTGTTACTTAGTGTTAATACAATCACAAATATAAATTTTGCCTATTTACTGGATCAGCACAAGTAAGTATTACATTATATTATTTTTATGTTATCCATCTATTGTCGATAAGGATTGATGCTATATAATCACCTATTTTATTATAATTGGCAAGCACTGGAGAGAATTACTGAAGTTAAATTGTGCATTCTTAACTAATCAGCTATTAGTACTTATGGCAATCTTAATTGGAACCATTCCTCCATAAATCTCTTTAATAATGAATATTGTTTTGTTTCATAATTCTTACAAGATCTTTAATGGATTAATATAAGTTTTGTATTTTTTTAGACAAATGTGTAAAAAAGACAAAGGAGCAGCAATGACATTAGTCTATAAAGAAGTGGCTTGGGATCATGCATTTATAAATAATGATAAATCTGTTTTTATTGCGGCAGATGGTAATACAAAGAAAATTCTATTACATCAAAAGTACAAACCAAAATGCAGGGATTTTAAAATTTCCATATCATTAGTAGGTAGTATCCACCATTTTATAGATTTCATGTGTAAGATTTGTGTATTAATAGCAAATTATGTATTGTGTTTTAGGAAAGTATATTGCACCATTCCAAAATCAAGTTGCAACACAATTTATTAGATGCAAATATTGCTTTATGCTCTCCGTCAGTGCCTCCATTATTCTCTGACAACTTTGATTTTCAAAACAGGAATGATTTTATACATGGTATACTTATCAATGAAGATATACTTGCCAGTTCTTTATACTATACTCTGATTAATGAAAAGCAATATGCAGGTGCAATAACAAATTGGAAAACATATCAAATCATCTGGTAATCATGAAATATAATTAAATTGTGTACTATTTTATTAACTTTTTAATTATTTGATGTTTAATTGATGATTACTTATTTTCTTTTCAGCATGGATATATTACACCTGTGGGTCTACCCACTGTCAATTGAAACAGGTTCTTTGTTTCAAAACAAATATTCATTTATGGGCAGGCACAATTACATCAAATCAAACTCAGTACTAAGCAGGTAACCATTTTACTTTGAAATTATACATAAATTTGTTGATACACATATCCAGAGGATAAAATCAATGGTTTTTGCTTGAATGTAGTCCCTCTGGCCCCCCATTTACACCAAGGCAATAAACATGTATTTAACAAGATTCATACAAATAACAAATACAAGTTGTATGCAATGTTTACAAAATACGAAAATATAAAAATTGTTGTAGACAAAACTTGTATGACACTTGTCTGATAAAATTGTTTTTGAACTTCTAGTTGCCTACATGTATATGATCTCATGTTTTATACTTGTTGTGGACTTGTAGCTTTTGTAGAAATAAGGCACATCCGAACTGAAGTTTGAATGAATATTGACTACTGGTACTGGAATGGAAAGTGAAGGAGCTACATCATACAAAATGAATTAAATCATCATAAAAACGCGATATACATTTTTAAGCAGAATACACATTATCATCCATCACTCCAGCAAAGCAATTATTTTTTTTATGGAAAAAGATCTTCTTTTCCACTTTAAAAAAAATGTGGTCAATAAATGTGGTCGGTAAATGTATAAAACTTTATCCAACAAGCATTGACAGAGTATAAATTTATTATTGTATTATACATCAACTTCTATAAAATTAACAATAATTGTTAAAAACATGTATGTTTTATGTTGGTTTAAATGCTGTCCAATGTATCAGATTGGATCAAACATGTCTCAGACATATATGTGAACACAAATATGTTTTGTACTTGTATAAAGGCTTGTTGGCAACACAGTGTGAAAGAAAGTATGATTCAGACAATTGTAATACATGTTTAAAACAAATAATTATGTTTTGACAAGTTTTGTATAAAACTAGAATTTGACTTGTTTCTTGGTGTAAATGAGGGTTGAGTTTTTTGCACACATTCTGCTCAAGCCAAATGCATTACTTTTCAGAATGGGTGGTCTCTGACTTATCAACCTTTTTTTATTTATGGATAAGGAGGACAAACTAGCATATGGGTCATCTGGTATTAAGCCGCCACCCACATTATCTTGCAACACCAGAGGAATCACAGGAGCGTTGGTAGCCTTTAAGGAAGGTGTACGCGCTTTTATTGGAGGTACCCATGTCATATCGTCCCGGAAAGACTGTAACGGAAGCTCATTCCACAGCTTTGTAGTATTTGGAAGAAAGCTGCTTGAAAACTGCACTGTGGAGGACCACCACACATCCAGATATGATGTAGGTGGTAATATTATCCAAATTTGTGGCGTGTCGTGCGAAGGTGGAATTCGGCGGCAGGAATCACGTGAATCAGCTCTTCGGTTCGAGCTCTTCTCTTCCCCGTGATAAATACTGTGGAAGACACACAATGAAGTGATGTCTATACGTAACGCCAAGTGATCCAGGCGTTCACAGAGCACTGGGTCCTCGACAATTCGAGCTGCTCTGCGTTACACGCGGTCAATCGAGCTGATACTGGGGTGCGCCAGACCAGAGATGACAGCAATACTCCATATGTGGCTGGACCTGCGCTTTGTAGAGTGCTAGAATGTTGGCCGGCTTGAAGTATTGCCGTGTTCTAGTTATGACGACCAGTTTCTTCGAAGTCAATTTGGCATTGCCCTCCAGATGGCCACGGAATTAGCAATCCCTCGAGATTTCGAGACCCAGTATTCCCATACTAGGCAAAGCTTTAAGGGATTGTTGTCTAAGAGCAGTGATACCAAGAATGAGGTTTTTTAAAACGGCGACAGCAGATATCTTCCCTAAGGTACACACATAGCCCAGCATGAGGCAGCTCTAGGTTACAGCTACTAGGTTATAGTACAAAGCAAGGCAAGTCATGCTGGTTTCATCACATATTTACATTAAACAATTTAAAATAACGTCTAAGTATAACGTTTTATTTTTGTGTTGCTCCAGATCCTGCTCACTAATAGAAGATGTCCTCATAGCATCTAATTCCCTCATAGGTGACATGACAACACTATCAAAGACAATCATTGGTAATAATACTAAAGTTGGACACAATGTTACTATACATGGGAGTCATGTGTTGAACAATGTTGTTATCAAAGACAACTGTAGGATAATAAACAGTTTTATTGACGATAACTGTATAATAGAAGAGAATTGTATTGTGGAAGGTGCGATAATAGCTAGAGATGTGTCTATTACTGTTAATAGTAAATTAAATGGAAATATTATTGAAAACCTTGATGCTGATAAGAAAGGTAAATAATTTAAAATGCACTTTAAACTTATAATACAGTCAAAATCTGTTATAACGACATCGAAGGGACTACTCATATTGAGTCGTAAAAACCGATAGTTGTAACAACCGGTGACAGGTATTAATAGGAAAGATAATATGTATATTCATGTAGGAAATTAAACTGCATTTTGTTTACTTCAATACAAACGTATAATTTAAAAGAACAGTATCATTTTTCCATCATTTTTGTATGCATAAAATCTGTAATTTTAGTTTGTTTGAAACACTTCTGTCGTGCATACACATATTGTAATTCACGTTGGATTTTAATCAGCGTATCGTCACAATTTCCCTGCACGTGGAACTCTACATTAAAAAGAACAATCTTTCGTAATACACTAACAGCATTGAGACTGTCAATCAAAGTTGGCACTGTAAATTGTTCTTCCGAGTCTTCCTGTTCATTTTCATTTTCCTCTTGAACTTCACGTACAATATCATCCTCCGTAGCTGGTGCACAAATTGCAATAGACTGATCTACATCAATGAACTCGTCTGTTTCAGTAGTAGATAAAGCAGGTCGTAAATTTTGGGCTAATTGAGCCAAAGAAATATTGTCCTCTTCATCGTCGTCAATCACATCATCTGAGGTTCTTGTTATAAGACTTGTAAGATCTTTAAAACCTGCATGCCCAAAGCAGTTAGCTATAGTTTTTTGTGAAACTTTTTCCCATGCTTCGGATATCATCAAGATGGCATCAAGAACGTAAAGCTGTTCTGATTATTACTGTCAATGCTTTGTATTAACTTTAACACTTGCAGTCTTCTATAATGAGATTTTAAACATCTTATTACACCTTGGTCCATAGGTTGCAGTACAGATGTAACATTTGGTGGTAAGAACACGAGTTTAATACACTTCAGATTAGTAACAGCCGGATGAGCAGGACAATTATCAACTAAAAGAAGAACTTTCTTATTGTTTGCTTTTAATTCAGCGTCCCAGTTTCGTAACCATTTTTCAAAAATTTCCGATGTCATCCATGACTTCACATTGTTTTCATACGTTACCGGCGTGAGCGTATGTTTTTAAAGCATTTTGGTTTCTTAGATTTCCCAATAACTAAAAGCTTCCTTTTACAGGGTCCTGTCATATTTGCTGCAACCATGATCGTTAGTCTCGTCTTGGACATTTTTCCTCCCGAACAATTCTCTCCTTTGAATTTTAAAGTCTTGTCTGGTGTCATATTGTAAAAAAAGTCCGGTTTCGTCTGCGTTATAAATGTCTTCTGGACTGTAGCCTTCGCATAATGTAGGCCACGTTTGCGTAATCCATTCGTCTACAGCATCTTTATCCACACTGGCAGCTTCACCACTCATTTTCCCGCCGACAATGCCATGTCGAGCCCGGAAACGTTGAATCCAACTAGACGAGCAAACAAAATCTTCACCAAAACGTTGAGCAAAATCGTTTGCTTTTTGTTGAAGAATTGGTCCATTTATTGGCACATTATTTGTCCTTTGATATTTAAACCACTTTAACAAAGCTTCCTCAATCTTCGTATGCCGCGTTGTTCTGGCTCGTTTCATTTTCAAAAAATTCTTGTCGTAAAGGATTTGAATTTTCTCCCTTTCTTTCCAAACGGTTGAAATTGTCGAGTGAGATACACCATATTCTTTTGCCAGGTCTTTGTTTGGAATTCCTTTCTCTAGCTTTGAAATAATATGCGATTTTTCTTCGATACTGATTTGTTTTCTTTTTTGCGACATGTTACAATTTTCAGTTAACTCAACAATAATGTTTTGGTGCGTCTTGTGTAAAGATAAGTAACAAACTGACTTAAGAGATATGACGAAGCGGGCCTTGAGGCTACGGCATGCATGTGCTTTGATTCTAAGAATTACAAAAGACCCTAAACTTTGTTTACTTTTACGATAATAGCCATTGACTATTATACTGTGCCAGATGTGGATACAGTTACCTATTCAAATTGTTTACAATACAGCTGAGCCGGTCGTTCTACAGATATAATTCTCCGAAAACATTAACCAAATGTGGTCGCTTAATGCGGTATGTCGTAGTAAACAATGTCGTAAAAACCAATGTTTTAGATAAGGCGGTCATATAACATTCAGCCAGGACCTTTGATTTCGGAAAATTTAACCGGTATGTGGTTCTAAACGATGTCGCCATAAACGGTTTTGATTGTATATGTAAATAATTCAGTCATTTGTTAGCGATATAAATGGTAATACTTGTATTTATATGGTGATATATTAAAGTGCCTGCACGGAAATTTTATTTGTAATGCCAGGGCCGACCCTACATCATTGTAGCCGATCTGTAGCCGAGTGATGTGTTAAACTTTTGTATGTTTTGCTGACTAAAATATTGCGATGATTATGTGGTGGTCACATTAAAATTGATTATTTGGCTATAGTCTGATGCTTGTAAATTGTGAGAAAAGGTTCAATACCTACATTTACCTGTACTTTACACAATGAATTAAGTGGCGACTGTGACCCAAGCATCATCATATCATCCAGAGGCCGCCTACTGCTTAACAAAGGGCTCCTCCAAAAATCTCCATGATGGTCAGCCCTGCGTCGCACTTAACCTATTCCGTCGATCTTGACCAGATCATTGGTCCATCTTGTGGTGGGCCTACCAACACGGCGTCTTCCGGTACGTGGTCGCCATTCCAGGACTTTGCTGCCCCAACAACCATCTGTCCGTCAAACTGTGTCCTGCCCTGCTCACTGCTACATCAGTTTTGCAATCAATTAGTTGAGTTTGGTTCTCCTACGGATCTCCTTATTTCTGATTCGCTGTCGCAAGGAAACTCCGAGCTTCGTCAGGCCCATAGTTTATTTATTTATTTGAAGAGGGTGGCTATTTGTCTAGACCTTATGACTCCTAGTAACACCGCTTCGAGAATTGAACTATTCTGTTCGCCACTTATACTTATAGCTCGTCAAGTCCTGTCGCATTTACAAACCGCAGTATCTTCTTGACGCGAATATTAAAAATAACACCTGGGAGCATGGTGTAGTTGCCAAGGATGGTGTTACGCTATGCGCATTAGTGGGCCGCAGAGGAGATGCATTGGCGTTTCATCGGCCTCAGGGCATAATCTGCAAGTTCTTTCGTTCTTGATTCCGACCACACTGAGGTGCTTGTATAGGCGACAGTGCCCAGTTAGCATGCTGGTGAGTGTGCATCGGTTTTTCCTGCTCAGTAAGCTTTATTCCCGTTTCTACCTGGCATGCCTTTTAAGTTGTATCGTTTCCATATTTCCCGGCAATTTTGAATTCGAAAATTGTTCTTAGAATGTGTTTAAATTTTGAACCAAATTACCCCACTGTCAACTCATCGCCGCTGCGTTTGCCTAGTTTTGCGTTAAAGTCTCCCATGTCAACCCACGGGAGGAGATGGGTGGTGCTATTCTGGTGGGACACCACACGCACTAAGCATAATCAATAAAATTATGTGTTTTTCCTATTGTATCCTAGACAAAAAAGTCTCTATTTACAAATGCTAGAAATGTTTATAATGTATTATTATAATTGGTAATTAAGGTACTTACCTATAATTGCACTATGTTTTTGGTAAAGGGATATTTTAAAACACACAGGTTTGGTATATAATATTCGTCTCTTAAAACTATGAATTTATTTTAGAAAAGCTTTTGCTTAAGTCAACATCTGAGAGTGGAACAGAATGGGAGAACGAGTCGTCGGGAGAAGGTGAAGACGAATTCATTGGGTTCCAGAAGAACTGGACTGATAGTGAATCTTGTTACTCATCAGATTCCAGTGCCGAGTCCACATTGCCTAATTCACCGGTGCCGGAAGATACCAATAGTAAGTATTGGCATTTGATGTGAATATACAGTACATGAATGTGAAACATTTTAAATTGACGAAAAGTATACTGGTTAATTAATTACTATAACTAAACACATTTATGAGAAATAAAAACAATGTCAAAAAGGTGGCCGTCGAAAATAGCAAATATCAGTTCCTACATTTATAATTTTCTTAATTATTTATTAATAAAGTAGTAGTGAGTATTTTGTACATAATGTTAGGCATGATATTTAAAGTTTAATAATATTTAGGTAGTAAATAATTCTGTGGCATAATAACTGTAAGAATGTAATTTAAAAGTACATTAGAAATTAATAGGTTTTATTTTTATTAAGATAATTGTGTTATTTTCCAGTACAAAAACAATTACAGAGTATTGACAATCTCTTAAATTTAACAAAGCTCGGTTATTTTAAGTAAAAACCTCAGGCTCGCTGAACGTGTGGTGTGGGTAGTGAATGACACTGAGCCGTAACACTCGTTCAGATAAAGTCGTTTCTACTAGAGAACGAGTTTTCCGGAGAGGATAACACTTTTTCGTGTTATAAACCTGGCCTTGATAAAGTCTTCACTTGCAATTTTGTTGAGTTTCTTATGGCTTCGCCTAAACTGAGTCGCGATACTGAAGTCATTGCAACTTTTGCAAAGTCTGAAGATTCCTAGTGTTTAGGTACATTGATCCTATCTATCGAATAAAGAAGTTGTAAATTGAATTTTTATCGCATATTCATAAACACAGCCTGGCTTAGTAATTAAAAACTAGTCGTGTTCTCATGACTGTTTATTTTGTACATCAAATAATTAATGACAAGCGGGCAAAAGGCGTAATTGGGAACGAGTGACTGTCATACGAGGACTGCACTAAAAGTATCGGGAATGGAATATTTCCACTGTTCGTGTCATATTAAAATCTTTTTAGTTGAAAACTCCTTGGTTTTAGAAATCGAATAACATTTATTTATTTAAAAAAAGATTCTCGGTCTTGTCACCAGGTCTTTTCAAATTTGTTTAAATCTCGAGAAAATTCTAGAGCGATGATATATTATGACTTTCGAAGTTGTTTTACACAAAAACAGTGTGTTGACCGGATTATTTCTGCATTTGGTGATGAAGTCCCATCCAAAACCACAATTTATCGCTGGTTTGCTAAATTTCAACGTGGACGTATCAAGCTCAGTGATGATCCCCGTCAAGGTCGTCCAAAAACTGCAGTCACCAAAGAAAACGTTGATGCTGTGCGTAAGCTGATTGAGGAAGATCGACATGTGACATACAGCGAAATTCAGGCAACTTTAGACATTGGCATGAGTCAAATACAAATAATCTTGCATGAACAATTAGGTGCAAAAAAGTTTTTTTCCCGATGGATACCGCATTTGCTCTGTGAAGAGCAAAAAGCGGCTCGCGTTACTTGATGCGTCAGAACTCTCGAAAGATTCCACGCAGGATCCTCAAATGCTGTATACAACATCGTGTCAGGTGACGAATCCGGGATATACGCATACGAACCCGAAACAAAAAACCAGTCACGAGTTTGGGTGTTCGAAAATGAGTTAAAGCCAACAAAAAATTTCGTTCACGGAGTGTTGCAAAAAAAAAATGGTGGCCGGGTTTTTCTCCAAAACCGGCCATGTTGCGACTATTCCTCTTGAGGGACAAAGAACGGTTAATGCAGAATGGTATGCTAGCATTTGTTTGCCACAGGTCGTTTCTGAACAGCGTAAAGAGAACTGCAAACGCCGCATCATCCTCCATCACGACAATGCGAGTTCTCACACCGCGCACAGAACAAAAGAGTTTTTAGAGCAAGAAAACATAGAATTATAAGACCATCCGCCGTACAGCCCCGACCTAAGCCCTAATGATTTCTATACTTTCCCTAAAATAAAGAATAAATTGCGTGGTCAGAGATTTTCATCACCTGAAGAAGCTGTGGACGCCTACAAAACGGCCATTTTGGAGACCCCAACTTCCGAATGGAATGGTTGCTTCAATGATTGGTTCCATCGTATGGAATAATGTGTCAAATTTCGCGGTGAATACTTCGAAAAGCAATAAATACATTTTTAAATAGTAATGTTGTGTCACTTCCTTGACTCCCGAAATTTTCAGTGCCGCCCTCGTACTTATAATTACAGTAGGTATCTCTCATTTATGCTGCAAACAGTCTTGAACATTCACTTGGACCAGAAATTACAGCATTAGCCTTTTTTTAATTTATCGAACTGAACAACGAACAAGAATAGAGTCAAATATCTGCGGACGACGTGTTTCTGGTTTTACCACGTTGTGACAGGTCAACTACGTGTTTTGCTTCCCAATACAGTTCAACCACTTGGTTACAAACGCCTTAGACTTTATCCCACAGCAAGTCTCTTGGTCGCATATTATAAATTGCTTTAGTAGCTCTCTTTTGGAGCAGAATAATACTATGAATATGTGGAGCTTTTCCCCACAGTAAAAATCGTATATGCTTTTACAACATGGTTCGGTCTGAAGGGCGCCCGTAGCTAGTGAAATTACTGGGCATGAAATTAAATGAGACTTAACATCTTATGTCTCAAGGTGACGAGCGAAAGTGTAGTGCCGCTCAGAATTTTTGGGTTTTTAATTAATTCTGAGCGGCACTGCATTGTAATGGGCAGGTCGTATCAATTACCATCAGGTCAACGTCCTGCTCGTCTCGTCCCTTATTTTCATTAAAACAAACACCTTGGGAAAAAATATATTAAATAAAGAAGGCCGCCGAGTTTTTTTGCACCCGTTCTTAAGTCTGAGGCATAATTTTTCGATTGGGTTTTGTCGTTCAATAAGTAATTTAAAATTCTACTTTGAACAAAAGTATTTCAATTTAAATAATGGTCGCGTGTTCTGTATTTATAGTAATTACTATCTAAATAAAATATACAAAAAGAAAGACAGAGGATGGTAGAAAATTTATCAGTTTCTTCTTAGATAGCAAGCTCTATAGTACCAATCGGTGATAGATCACAGAGCTCGTTTGATGCGTCAGTTAAAGCAACCGCTGAGTGCTAAAAACACGCGCATCGAACCTTCTGTGGCATCTGTAGGCATATGTTATATGTGTGGTGCTAGTTAGCAATTGCTAACATTTATTAATGCTCAAGTCTGTTAGCACCTTACTGTACACGCCCTAATGATGAGCCTTGTCCGGCGCTTCTATCAAATTCAAATATTTTTATTCAAAATAGGATTTATAATCACTTATTGAACGTCAGAATCTACCACCCATTCAAAAGAGACTGCCTCAGACCTGAGAAGAATGGGCGCAAGAAACTCAGCGGGCTTTTTTTTATATAAAATATGGATTACAATGTAATATCGTACAATAAACATTAATAATTAAAGAGCCTGAGGGTGTTCGCTTTAATCCCAGTCCGTGGTGTCATTAAGAAAATCGTTTATGCTATAATAACCTTACCCACACAAACGTTTTTTAACAATTCTTTTAAATTTCGTAACACATTTGTTTTGTACATTTTCTGGGATCACATTGTAGAAGCATATACATCGCCCAACAAAAGACTTACTAACTCGACCCAACCGAGTAGTAGGCATAACAAGTTTATGTTTGTTCCTCGTGTTAACATTATGAATGTCACAGTTTCTAGAAAATTCCTCAATGTGCTTATGAATATACAAAACATTATCAAAAATGTATTGAGAAGCAACAGTCAAAATGTTTATTTCTTTAAATTTTTCTCTTAATGATTCTTTAGAACCTAGGTTATAAATCGCGCGAATAGCCCTCTTCTGCAGCACAAAGATAGTATTAATATCGGCCGCACTGCCCCATAACAATATACCATAGGACATAATACTATGAAAATAACTAAAGTATACTAATCTCGCCGTATCTATGTCAGTTAACCGTCTGATTTTCTTAACCGCATATGCTGCAGAACTAAGCCTATTCGCCAATCCTTCAATATCTTCATTGGTTACTTTATAAATACGTTCCAGCCACTATTCAGGCATTACCTATAAATAAATTTAAAATTTTTATTAAAAAATGGCTCTGTTGTAAATCCTACTACTCAACAGCTGAATATCTTAAGTGATCCGACAGCCTGGGACTAGATTATGATTATTTTATAGCAATAGCTTTGACAGTACAATATTGTATATTTGATTAAAGAGAGCGCAAAAAAAGAATGCAGGGAGAGTTTCTTGCGCCGCTTCTTCTCTCTCAGAGCGCCATTGTTTCGGAAGCGGTAGTAGTCTATATATCTAGTATATTCGAAATGACATCAAAAATAATTCTAAAGGAATCAATTTTGAGAAATAAATGCCTTTTAATCCTTTTAACCACATCTATCCTCCTAAAGTGACCAAACTACTGTATTTGCTGTATACCTACCAGATATCTCACTCGTCTGCACAGTACATTATCTTGCGAGGACTACATATCTTATATATATAAAACAAAGTCGTGTTAGTTACACCATTTATAACTCAAGAACGGCTAGACCAATTTTTCTGTTGTTTGTTTTTTTGGATTTCTCTTGGTCCGGAATAGGATAATAAGTAATAAAATATAGAAAAAATCACGAAAAACCTCAAGATCAACAACTTATAGATAATTTTCGACGCACAAGAAGAAATTTACGAAGTACTGATTTGAATCAGCGTTTCGATACGATTGCAATACTTATACTGTACTGTAGTACTGCTTGCATACATACATACATTGGGCCGATGGACGTTGTTTGTGAGTATTCTCCTGAGAAACGCAAGAATTGTGCTGCCATTTTCTAGAAAACACTTAAAAATACAATGTTTCCAAATGACCTCATTTGGGGCAGACATCTAAGAACGAGGATTTAATCCAACATTCAAGGTATTTATTTATTTACTTACTTACACACAATACAGTAGAAGAATAACATACCTACTATACTTATTCCTATGTATTGTGTATGTTAATTCTAAAAAAAAAGTGTCTATAAATCAGTAATACGGGTTTTGCTTTTGATATTGTAGATATAAGAACAGATTCACCATCGTATTGGATCACTGCAACCTCTCGAAGACGCACAGCTTAAATTTTTACAATTATACTTCTTGGGCAACCTGGACAAATAACTTTATCGATGTCAAAAGATCAATGCAGCAATGATAATAGCAATTCTTCAGATCTGCAGCAACTACTTAATGAACATTTTGCATGTCGAGTTAGCCCGCAAATATTTAAATTCCGATCCGTCTCGCATTCGCCCTGACCATTCAAATATTAAGGCCAATACTTGAAAGTTTCTGGTCTGAATCAAGACAATCCATTTCCTATGTTCAATTAATGATATGTGGCATGTTCGGGTTGGTAAGCATTCTACATTATTTGTTCTAGCGCATGATAGCCGTGTATTACAAGGTGCTTCACTGAAGAGTGCAACCCATGCAACAAAATATAAAGCCAATAAAGAATCATTAACGAACTTTTTTTTATGTCCTTATATTTATTATCATAATAAAAAATTGAAATGAATTAAATACAAAATCTGTTCATTTATCGCCTCTAAGGCGGAACAATGTTCGTCGGGTCAGATATTATATAATAAGCAGCATTTGAAATTGAATTTTGATTTCAGTTTTCCTACAAGAGGTGGTCGACAGTCTGGCTCGAGGTTACGAAGACAAATTGAAATGTGATTATTTAATTCTGGAAATTAATTCATCAAGATACGCTTATAACATTCAGTTACATGAAGTTAACTTTTTTGTTGTGAAGGCTCTACTAAGCCTGCCAATCTTGATTGAAAGTAAAAGTGTGCTTGCAACGATGAAGGATATTTTGAAATTTTTTTATCCAGTTTTATCCAATTATATCAAAACAAAATCATCTACAATGGATTGCTTGCGAGCGATTGAGGTAAAACTCTTTATAATAGTTTATATGTTTCTGACAGACCTTGACTTATAAATAATAAAAGTATCCCCTCTGTTTGTGAGAACGGTTAAGCTTTAAATTTGCTTTTTTATCGATTGAAAGGTACAATCTTGTGTCCTCTTATAAATGTAATATTTTATTTAATAGAATAACATTATTATTATTTAATAACCATTACTTAAATATTGCATAGTATGTAGTTTCACATATAAAGACTATATATTTTAGTATGGTCTCCTCCTAAACATTAATTTTGTTACAGGATAGTTGCATAAAAAATGATTGGTTAAGTGGTAGGGCTGGTCAGATTGTACACTTATTGTATGATGCTGATGTGGTTGATGAGGATTCTCTTGTAGAATGGTATAAGGATTTAAAAGACAGTGAGAGTGAGATAGCAGAACAGACATCACTGGTGAAATTTTTTGCATGGCTTCAACAAGCTAGTGAGGAAAGTGAAGAATCTGATTAATGAACTTTGATTAGTATTGTATATACATACAGTATAATTAATATAATAAAAATATTTTATTTTATAAATGTATATCAATATTTTAATAACTATTTGTCCTTGCTTTGATATATCATTGAAACAACCATGTTGAAGTGTAAGTGATCGCAGTTGCAAACACAGAACTGGTAAAACACAGAATGGCCCTCACACGTTATTTGTATGGGAACCACTGACGCTATTCGATGTTTTGACTACATGCGTAACACAAATAAACACAAGCATTCGTTCACATACGGATCCCTATAATTAGCCAACACACGGCTACTTTTGACAAATAGATTCAACGATTAAACACTCCCCCATCCCTACAGTGAACTGTCAAAAGTATCAAACTATATTTGAAAGACGATAGAGCTTTTCCAATGAAAAAATGCTATCGATATTTTTTCTATAATTTAGGTCAGTGTATTGAAATAAATGATATAATATTTGTTCTTTTGCAATTAATTACTACTGTTTTGGAATAGTTTTTATGAAGTCGATTGTTTTTTTTCCTTTCCCAAGGTCTTAGTCTATTTTTGTACCAAGTATAATCAAAATCGAAATAGAATTTATAATTGAGTTAGGCGTGAAAACATGACGTTGTTTGGCCTACCATACGAACTTTCAATCCCACACAGGTCGAAATTGCAAAAACGCTACAACATGTATTTATTTATTTTTATCAACTTCCTAAATACGAAATTTCAGTTAGCTACGTGATTTTTTTATTATATGAATTAAATAGCCTGAGGGCAAACCACCACTCCCAAGGTTTGATATTAGGTATATTTATTTAGTCTTCTTGCAATTAATAGGTAATGAAAATTAATCCTCACTGGGCGCAGCATACAGGTCGTTGTCGACGGTTATTGCTCGAATCCCAAGCCCGTGAACGCTGGAGTGCCCCAAGGCTGTGTGCTATCTCCCCCACACTGTTTCTTCTGCATATCAATGATATGTTGGACACCGCTAACATACATTGCTATGCAGACGACAGCACTGGTGATGCCGTATACACGGGCCATGCAGGTCTCTCTCGGGAAAACGTCGACCAGTACCGGGTGAAACTTGTGTCTTCTATCGAGTCCTCTCTCGAGAAGGTCGCGGAATGGGGTAAGTTGAACCTTGTCCATTTTAACCCCCAGAAGACTCAAGTTTACGCGTTTTTCACCGCTCTTCGAGAACACATCCCTTAAAGCCTCGCCTAGTATCGGAATACTGGGTCTCGAAATCTCGAGCGATTGCCAATTCCGTGGCCATCTGGAGGGCAAAGCCAAATTGGCTTCGAAGAAACTGGGCGTCATAAATAGAGCACGGCAATACTTCAAGCCGGCCCACATTCTAGCGCTCTGCAAAGCGCAGGTCCGGCCTCACATGGAGTATTGCTGTCATCTCTGGTCTGGCGCACCCCAGTATCAGCTCGATCCATTTCACCGCGTGCAACGCAGAGCATCGAATTGTCGGGGACCTAGCGCTCTGTGAACGGCTGGATAACTTGGCGTTGCGTAGAGACTTCGCTTCATTGTGTGTCTTCTACTGCATTTATCACGAGGAGTGTTCCAAAGAGCTGTTTAACCTGATTCCTGCCGCCCAATTTCACCTTCGCACGACACGCCACAAGTTAGGATATCATCCCCACCATCTAGATGTGTGGCGGTCCTCCACAGTGCGGTTTTCAAGGAGCTTTCTTCCTCGTACTACGAAGCTGTGGAATGAGCTTCCTTGTCCGGTGTTTCCGGGACGATACGACATGGGTACCTTCAAGAAAAGCGCGTACACCTTCCTTAAAGGCCGGCCGCTCTTGTGATTCCTCTGGTGTTGCAAAAGAGTGTGGGCGGCGGTGATCACCAACACCAGGTGACCTCCTATTCAATAAAAAAAAAAGAAAATTAATGAGGGGCCTACCAACACTGCGTCTTACGTCCAAATACGTGGCCGTAAATATTGTTACGTTATCTTAAAAACTTCTAATTTTGGAATGTGTTCATTATGTTATAAACTTGAGCTATGATTTCCCACCACTTCACATATGTTTTTCGGTGTTAACGTGGGGTTAATATTTAATCACAATAATGGAGAGAGAAAAATGTTTATTTGCAACGTTATACCTAGTACCTACATGTAAATACAAAAGACTTAAAAAATAGAGAGGGGTGTTAACACCCAAATTCCAATTCTGTTTATTTAAATAAACAGAATTGGAATTTGCCTTCACAAAGTGATTATGTTGGTATATTATCCTGTAGATAGATATCTACCTATAAATCCTTTGTCGAAGACCATTAAAGATCAAGGCTGTTAATGTTAAAGCCAGAATTCGCGAGAAATGAAGATTTCCGCTGGAACATCACAATATCATCAAAGAATCCTGAAGTTTTGTGCTTATCGGCGTATAGGTACAGAACTTGCCCTTTCACTGCAGTTTAAGGAGAGTGGCGCTAGGACAATATGCAGGCGAGAAGTAGGTACCTACAGAAAAATCAATATTACTGATATTTCTGTAATGAAAAAATATACTTGTGTGAATCCCTTTCTAACCACACAGAACTTTTTTTATATATATATATATATATATGTCTTATAAATGTTACCAGTGGGAGGCAACTTGGATGCCGGCTAGATTATTCGTTAGTTAGGCGCCCATTTCTGCCGTGAAGCAGTAATGCGTAAATATTATTGTTTCGGCATGAAGCGTGCCATAGCTAGTGAAATTACTGGGCAAATGAGACTTAACATCTTACGTCTCAAGGTCACGAGGGCAATTGTCGTAGCATTCAGAATTTTTGGGGTTTTTCAAGAATCCTGAGTTTCGGCACTGCATTAATAATTATAATAATTAATTTTCTTTATTGGCGCAACAGGCCCATATTTTGTTAGTAACAGGCTTAAAAACTATGTTAGTATGTTACAATTTCTACAATTAGCTTAATATAATTTATTCATAATAACTAAGCCCAGCAGCATCCTGAAACTATTATTATACTGCACCCTTAGCATGTCGAGTGTCTTTAGTGTAGTTGGTCCACAGCATCCCCCGTGTAGGAGGTTTGACAGCAGGCTTTAAACAGCGTAATTTTTGCTGCCTTCCTACATCGGGTGAACTTTCGCGCCAACATATTACACCGCATTAAAATGGACAGGGCGTATCAAATACCATCAGCTGAACGTCCTGCTTGTCTTGTCCCTTATTTTCATATATGAATATAAAGCTAATTAATATTCTTGTCATATTTATCCTCAAATAATAAAAGGCTTAAATATATAAACAGCAAATATTTTGCATGTGATAGATATTTAATATGAATAATCTTTCAAAGTAAGTATGTTCTGTATAATAAAAAGATTACTATTTACTAATCATATAACATTTTTATCTTATGGTTGTATATTGTTGAAATTCCACAGTTGAGAAGTTTCTAAATTTATTAGCATCAAATGAAGTAGGTTCACATGGGGAGTGGATTTTAATCTGCCTCATGTGAGTATCACGGCCATTTTGATGGTTACTAAGAACTGCTATTTGAATCATGTATGTTCTTATTGGTCTATCATGGATATCTTTAATTGGTATCATTTCCCAACCTGAAATTGTAAAAGTGTGTGTAAGTATAATTAATATAACAATATATATAGAATAATAAAATAGGTATCACTGGAAAAACAAATCACAGCTGTTCTGCTGTAGATTTTACTACTCAACCGTGGAATCTGATAGATTTAAAAGCCTGAGACTAGATTATGATTTTTAGGAATAGCAATGACTCCGATATAACCCTTACCTACAATTAATGTATATATTTTTATAAAGATTGCAAATAAGAATACTGAGTGTTCTTCTCTCTCAGAGTGCCAATTGTTTGTGAATCATCTCAAGCAAAGACATCCACTGCTGGACAAAGGCCTCCCCCAACATCTCCATAATGATAAGTCCTGCACTACCATCATCCAAAGTATTCCTATGATCTTGACCAGATCTATCTTACTACCAACACTGCATCTTCTAGTATGTGGTCAAAATTTGAGGACTAAGAAGTGATGGTAGTGCTTTGATATCAATAAGTATTCTCAAGGAATAAAACATAAACATTCCTTTTACACTTTTTATAGAAGGCTGATTTGTGCATCAAATTTATCACAATGATGAAACTATTACTACTTATCATTGTTACTTCCACAGATCACACATTATTTCCTGTACATTGGTATCAGTTATTCATGCTTCTGGTGAATGTATCTTACTGTCCACATTATCATCATCATCAGCAGCCAGAAGACGTCCACTGCAGGATAGAGGCCTCCCCAAAGATCTCTACAATGATCAGTCCTGCGCCGCCCTTTTCCAATGTATTCCTGCGATCTTGACCAGTTTGTAGGTCCATCTTGTGAGGGCCTACAATCATTGCTTCTTCGGCAACATGGTTACCATTAGGGGTTTATCTGCCCCACTAGCCACCTGTTTGTCAAAACTATGTGTCCTGCCCACTGCCACTTCAGTTTTGCAATCATTTGAGCTATGGCGGTGACTTTGGTTCTCATGAGCTTTCTCATCAGGCACATAGTTAGCAATTATGTCTGTGTACGCTGTACGAAGTCATCACTGGCAACACACACTGGTTGAAAACCTTCGTCTTCAGAGACTGCAGTTTTTGGGACGAGAAGATTTTACAGAGCTTTCCAAATCCTACCAATCTGAGTTGGTGAGAAATCTGATGGTTTGCCTGTCGGGTATGTGTTTTACATAGACATACATGTCAACAATTTAGAGAGTACAGTTTCAGTTTCAATGTCACATCCTATTGAATAATAATATTTGAATTTGTCCAATTCAAATTCAAATATTATTATTCAATAGGATGTGACATCACTTATTGAGAGTCAAAAACTACCACCCATTCCAAAATGAATGCCTCCGACCTGAGAAGAATGGGTGCAACAAACTCAGCGGGCTTTTTTTTTTATCTAAAAAATCTGTTTACAAAGTAATATTGTACACTTAAACTTATTATTTAATAGCCTGTGAGTGGTCACTCCATTCCCAATCTTTGGTATCATTAAGAAAGTCATTTATGTTATAGTAACCTTTACCACACAAATGTTTTATAACAATTCTTTTGAATATTGTTATGGGAGGTGCAACATGGACATGATCTTTGTCTTTTCCATGTCCATTTTGAGACCTACTCCTTGAGAAGGCCGTTGTATTAAGGCCATCCGGCATATGGCTTAAATCTTCCATGGTCTCTGCCATGATTATGATACTTACTGCCTCACTATTTCATAGTAATTATTACACACATAATAACACAAAAATTAATTTATTAATTAGATATAAAAAGCAAGTATTTATATGTAAAAGGTATAGAATATACAAAGTAAATAAGTATTACATATATATATTTTTGAAAAGGTACCTACCACTGGGCTCAATTAATTCAATGACTTCAATTTCTTGCAAATCATTAAAATGTGTTCCAGCTCTTATTGATATTCTACTTGGTGTATAACTTTCATCTAACTTATAATCAGTGTATATGTAAATATGTGAGACCATGGTTTTTCTTTGGAATTGAATGTTTACAAGATGTGGTAATTGACCATCAGATTGCCAGTAAGTATCCATACAATCATCTCTAAGCTGATCTATGCCAAATCCTAAAAAAACAAGATATAAAACATAAAAAAATATATGAGAGGTTAATTAAAGAAATCTGTAAGACTTTTAAGAACTTTTGTGATTTTTAATTAATATTTATTACTGGAGTGGATACCTGGTTTACACGACGATAAACTCCAAATAGCATGGTTGCCTACTTCTCTCACTGTACCTGATCGCTCTTTTACAAGTGGATCTTTTTCAGAAGTCATAGCTTCAAAACTAGAAATAATATGAAATTCGTCGAGTATTTTATATTTCCTGCAAACCGATTTGAAATGGGAAAGACTTAGTTCTCCTTCAGTGCGTTCAATTCGAATCGAAAACCCTCATACAACTTAAATAAGCATTAAGCTTATAATATCATAAAACTAAATAGTTTTACACTATACGGTTTGAACACTATCGTGATTTTATTTTTAAAATTTGAAATTTCGTCGAAACTTGAAATTGAAGCAAATTACTATAAATACAAATCATAGAGGATGTAAACTAAATTTTGATTGACATTGACACTTGATGGGACGTAAGTATGACTAGATTCTAAACTAGATACTGCTCCATACCATAGCGCTTTAGGTTTTAACTTTAGACACACGTTGCACGTTATAACATAACACAATATAATATCTATAAATTCATTAATTATATAACAGTTAACATTAAACCAAGCTGTCGTTTTTAACTAACAGTTGTAATTGTGAACAAGTTAATTGCTAATATAAAAGGTATGTTTGCCTTTCTCTTATCTTATAGAATGAATGGAGAACACAAAAGGGTCAAATTATTACACCCACAGACAGATTCAAGTAGATAACGCAAATCCCTCCGTCTGTATGAAAACCAAGCGTGCCCTTTTTTTGTACCTACTGTGACATCGTTAAAAATGCCACTGCATCGAGCCTAACGTTGAGCCACTCACCTCATCATTAGTTGACGTTTTCAGTACATCAATAGTCGATATTGCTTAGTACTAAAATCGGCACTATTATAAATCACAATAAAAAATAAAATAAACGCGTCAAAGGAAGAGCATTGCTTTTCTTTTTGTCGTCTTTTTGACACACTAAGTACATACACACGCGGCATCTATTTGGATCCATGTCTGTGTCTACACCTAACATTGGTGCGTAGATCATGTACATTTCATGAGTTTTTATTTCACTAAAACGCATGCAGTATTTCCGAAGCTATAACGATAAGAAGTTTAAGCCTTTTTTTTATTTCTGAGAATATGCGCGCTCATACTATGACGTCACACCCCCGTTCAGCCCGCGAGTGCAATACGGCGCGGCGCTCGGTCCGGTGATTATGCACGTCTCGTTTCATTTTGTTTCGCTCATCTTCCTAGAAATAATATAAACTATCTTTTATATCAGATTACACTAAAGTAAGACCGTAGTGTGTAGAAAGGAAGAAGGATTTCTAAACGTTCAGTCGGACAATCTGCCAAGAGTGGATAGTTTGGTGGTGGCACAATATTTCGTGAAGAATCAGGATTTTACGGCTGCCGAAATTCGTGGAATAAAGATTGAAATGTATGTATGTTCTAAGTAAGCATTACCTAGTCTCGGGAAAATATTTGCTCAAACTAAAAAGTAACTGAAATTGTGTGTATGTTTCTCTTATTAGTAATATGGGCGGCGATAAAAATACAACGGAGTCGTATCATCGTCATCTTGAGGTTGTTGATGATTATTTTATGTATTGTAATAAGTACTCAAAGAAAATGTCACTATTTACCAGTATAAACAAACAGGTAAGTTCTAGTAGGTATTTACACAATTATCAGTTTTGTAAGTAATACCTACTTTTTATTATATTTTTATACTAAACCAGATATTTACAGGTTTTTTTTTTAAATAAAAATAAATAGTAGTTAAAAGAAATCAGTGCTGATCAACTTGTGGGCCGCAAATGTTTACTTTTCATTTTTATTGGTAATAAGTAAAGGCCCAGGGAGTGATGGATTGCCAAATATATTTTTACAAAAGTGTTCAAAACTCTGACTGAATCTCTGACCCATATTATTAATCTATCGCTTAATACATTTGGAATATTTGGAAGGAGGCCCTTATCGCACTTATTCATAAAAACGCCCCAAAAATAAAATTGAACAATTCGTCCTATTTCAATACTGAATGCATTTGGAAAGCTATTTGACAAATTAGTATTTAATAAAATAAGTCCCATTATTATGAAACACATTCCCTCAGCACAACATGGATTTGTTCCAAAACGCTCTATAGTAATAAACTTGGCTATTTTTTTCGATTTTATTTTAAATATTATGAATGTCGGATACCAAGTAGATGTAATTTACACAGATTTCCAAAAAGCATTTGAGCGCGTGGATCATATAACACTATTTCACAAATATGCTGTAGGAATTCGGGGAAATCTCTATAGATTGATAAAATCTTACAAAACCAAACGAACGTAGTTACACTTAATTCCAAATACAGAAATTCTGGCTGGTGTACCACAAGAATCCATTTTAGGGCCTCTTTTGTATAACGCTTACCTATTCGGTATTGATTTGTGGATAAAAATTCAAAATATTTACTATTTGCCGATGACCAAAAAAATATTCATAAAAGTTGGTAGCGTTAATAACTGCGTTCGATTACAAAGCGACTTAAATAACTTGTCCCGCTGAGTTTGTTGCGCCCATTCTTCTCAGGTCTAAGGCATTCGTTTTGGAATGGGTAGTTTTTGACTTTCAAAAACAAATACATAAGTATGAGTATGAAATAGATAATAACTTAATAAAATCAGAAACAAAAGAGATTTAGGAATATACTTAGATTATAAAATGACTTTAACTCATCATACGGACATAGTTCAAAATAAGGCCCTTATTCAATCGGGGCTTGTTAAACGTACCTGCAACACTTGTTATAACATAAAATGCATAAAAATGTTATTTATCGCACTTGTTAGAAGTCTACTAGAATATAAATCCAATATCTGGTCGCCCCACTATACAACTTACATACAAAAAATTTAAACCGTACGAAAACATTTTAAAAATATTTATGTTTAAAGCATATCATCCCTACACGTTATATGATGAAGCATGCAGATTTTTTAATATAGACCCACTGGAACTACGCCGAAACCAACAAGATGTAATGTTTCTACATTCTTTATTGTCAGGATCTGAACTGTTCAGAATTATTGAGTGCCCTATCGTTTAATGTACCACAATATAGAACACGTCATACGAAACTCCTGGTTGCACCACGTAGTAAAATGAATTATTATAAAAACTCGATTATATGCAAAATAATTACAATAATAACTATGATGTTCTAGATATCTTCATGTTCGAAAATAATAAATTGAAGCGTGAAATTATTAAATTACACCAGTCTAAAGCAGTGTTGTACTCATTTGTTTATTATTATCTACTAAATACACACATACGTATTCTCACCCCTCACAAAAACACACACACGGAAAATAAGTAACACAAGAGGCAGTTGTTCTGTAATACAGCTTGTTGTGAAACTATTGTCAATAATATAAGTAATCTATAATGGCCTTAAGAATTATGTTTTATATTATTGTTTATATAATTACTGTAACTCTGTGTGAAAACAAGTGAACATACAAATACAATTAAGTAACAAAACCGGTTCATGAGTGAGCTTCAAATTAAAATTTTAAATGAATTCTGAAAATATTTGATAGAAGTAAAGTACTCCTTTCTAAAATTAATATAATATGCTATAAGTAACCATAATCTGTGTGTTTAAGCACGTACAAAATATTTATTTATGATTTGAGTAGTGATCTGACAGAGTATGTGTGAGTGTGCGTATTGAAAAATATTAGTGGGTTATTTTAAGCAAGTTTTTGGTAGAGTCGTAGTCTAGGGAATGCAGTATATCCTTCGTTGTCTTTTTAAATTCATATTTAGACAAATTAGTAATATTTTGGAGCTTATTTACTTGACTAAATAAATAAGGAAAGGCAAATGCAGGAAAACGTTGAGCAAAACTAGTTTTTACAAGATAAGGGATTTTAATTCGTCTAGTATTATTTTGGGATAAAGAATTTGTCTGGAATGTTTTATTGTAGGAAGTTATGGCTTTTTGAATATATAATTGCCTGACCGTAAGAACCTTAGCCTCTTTGTATAGCGAATAAGTAGGAAAACGGAAGCGTTTACGAAACATTACCTTTAAAACAGATCTTTGTGCCCGCTCTGCTTTTATAAGAGACGTTTTAGCAGCATTACCCCAAGAGGCAATGCAATAGAGGAGTAGAGATTGGCAAAGTGCGGTGTAAACTAGAAGTAATGTTTCCTTACTAACCATACCGTAGAAGTTTCATAAAATGAATTGTTTTACGAATTCTTGACGAAATAGATTGTATTTGTTCAGAAAAAGTTAGTCTTTGGTCTAGCTATACACCTAGATACCGAACAACATTAAGCCTATTCAGAGTAACACAAGAACATGGAATTATGTCATCAGGGCAGGTGTGAATTTTTAAGGAAAGATTTGGTGGAGGGGATGATGGCTGGGATTTATGGAAGCATACATAGTTGGTCTTGGAAATGTTTAAAGATAGTAAATTATGCTTTAGCCAGTTAGATATTTTGAGGATTTCGTTTTCAGCTTTGCAGAACACATTTTGCCATGTTGAGGCTTGTAAGATTAGAGCTGTATCATCGGCATAGCCAATTATGTCAACGTCATCGCTATCTCTAAATAAGTCTAGCATGTCATTTACATAAATTAGGAAGAGTAGAGGTTCAAGAACGCTTCCTTGGGGTACACCGAATTTTACAATAGATGTTGAGCTAGAGAAACCTTCAATTTTTATACAATGTTGCCTATTTACAAGGTAGCTCGAGAACCAGTCCAAGGTGACACCCCTGATACCAAGCAGCTCGAGTTTCCGAAGGAGGATAGGGTGGGACACAGTATCAAAGGCCTTGGAAAGGTCTAAGAAAACGCCTATACAGCTTTTCCCATTGTCAAGCGCATTTGATACCCCTCCAAGAAGAAGAGACACTGCATCTTCCGTTGACCTTTTCCTACGGAAACCGAACTGATAAGGTGATAAAATATTTTTAGAGTCTAAAAATCTCATAAGCCGACTATCGACAATTTTCTCTAAGATTTTTGAAAACGCAGGCAGAAGTGATATGGGCCTGTAGTTGGAAGGGTTGGTATTCGAGCCACCTTTGTGAATAGGCACAATCAATGCATTTTTCCAGTATTCAGGAAATACTTCAGTGGATAAACTAAGGTTAAATATGTGTCATAACGGTGAAAGAACTGTAGGAGCAATTTTTTTAATAAGAACATTGTTAATTTTATCTAAACCTGGTGCGCAATTGTGTTTTGACTGTTGGATGATTGAGTATATTTCTTGCTCATCGCACGGATGTAGGAAATGATTGGGATGAAATAGTATGTTGGGTTGTATTGGTAAGGTAAATATTCGATGCCAGCTCAAGTTCTCTTTTGTTTAAGTTAATTAGGGATTCATTAGCTAGATTACTTCCAATATTAACAAAGTAGTCATTACAAAGAGTTAGAGAATTTGCAGGAGATCCACAGATTTTTGTTAATTCGTTACTTGATGAACTCTTTTTATTAATATCACAAATTTCATTTATTGATTGTCAGAACTTACGAGGATTATTTTTGTTTTTGACTAATTTATTGTGATTATATTCAGATTTGACTTTCTTAAGTAGGTTATTTAAGAAATTTCTATATCTTTTATATATAACTTTTTTAATAAGACTAGTGGGATCATTTTTCGATATCATATGTAACTTGTCTCTGTGCTTCATACATTTAATTAATCCGGGAGTGATCCATTCCTTCAATACGAATTTAGATCGTGGAATATTTTTCATATTAGTGTGCTTATGTAGGGAGGCGCTAATGGTGGCTGAGAAATTCTCAGCGGCTGTTGAAGCATTACCACAGCTTATAACATTATTCCAGTCATGAGTCTTAAGATCTTCCTCAATCGCAGCATAATTGATAGCAGGTAAAACACGTGATCGTTTTGATTTGGTAGTTTTAAACGAAAGGTCCACTATAACTATGTCATGATCTGTAATAGAACTTGAGTAGACAATCCCAACGGCATCAGCTTTTGAATTAACTAAGATATGGTCTAGACAAGTTTTTCCGTGTGTTGGCATTGTAATAACTGGTTTTAAACCGAGCTCAGCAATAAGACATAGGTACGGATCATTTATATAATTTTTGCCGAGGATCTATATTTAGATCACCAGCCAAGACCAAGCCCATAGTAGGTTTTAGAGTGGTAAAATATTGCTCTAAAGAGTATAAAAAATTTAAGATTACTGGATTAGAAGGAGTGCGATACAATGCAAGGATGTTCACAATGCCTGGAAGTTCAATAGAAAGACTGTCTGCATCGGAGATTTTTGGTTCTGAAACATTAGCTTCCACGCCTTCTCTAATATATGCTACTAAACCGCCTGCTCGATTAATAATATTAGCTGTATAATAACTGTTATACCCGGGTAATGATCGAATGTGAGGGGAGGTACCTAGATGACATTCAGTCAGGACAATGATGTCAAAAGTTATGTTGAGACGGTTTAGTGCAACAGTAAAGTCGTCAAAATATTTTTGCAGGCTCCTTATTTTAAAATTTAGTAATTTAAGTCCATTTATATTTAGAAGTGTTTTACATTTCTCAGGGTTATTAATAGCGTGACAGCAGACACTAAAGCTATCCTCTATATCCTGTAATACAGTTAAGTTCGCCATAAAGGTCGAATTTTAAAATCATGGAATATTGGTCATGGAATGAAACAGTCACGCTATTAATAAATATATAGAAATCTTTGTTTTTGCTTCTTGTTCGGGAGTGTGCGAGTGTGTGTAAGTGTAGTGGTAAAATGTACCTTAATTGAAAAATACAAACTAAAAATAGAACCTTAATAGAATAATATTTAAACAAAACAAGTTTTGTTGTAGCTAGAAGTTTAAGCGAGTTAAGACGTAGGGTATGTGGGTGGGCTGGCAAGTTTTTCTTCCAGTTCCATGGTAGAACGCAGCTGGATTGCTGGAGATCCTTCGAGTTTGCGAATGTGTACGATGCCATTATGCGTCCAACAAAACTTGAATCCTGCATCCTGACATCGTTTGCGTGCTTCACGAAATAACTGCCGATTTTCTCTAGTTAGGCGTTCGTTTACGTATACGCGCTGATCTTTTCCCCCGTCTACTAGGTCTTTTGCAGTCAAACGTTTCCTAGTTTTCCCTGCCTTCATTAATTCATCGCGTTTGCTTTTTCTTACGAACCGAATAACCAACGGCCTTGGGTGAGATCGTTGGGACGATACTTTAGGTCCCACTCTGGAGACCCAGTCGATGTCCGATTGATCGGTTGATAAACCTATTTTGGTAGCCACTAAAAGAGCACAATGTACCGGGTTTTCATTTTGTTGCTCAGGAATGCCAACTATCTCTACTTCGTTTCTTAGAGAGGTCTGAGCTTGGTTGTTTATATGTTCTTCAAGTGAAATTACCTTTGAACGTAGTGCTGCGACTTCGACTTCGCGTTCCTCGAGAATTTTAAGTCGGTTGTCAGATTCAACCAAGTGGTGAACAACGTTTTCGAGCTTAGAGTAACATTATGACAACGACGAAGACATTGACCCCACCTGAGTTTTCAGATCTGAGACCTCTTCTCTTAGCATACGGATTTCTGAAATTAACTCCTGCATGTCAGCTTTTGGATTTGGTTTTATTGCAGATTTTTCAGGACGTTTGGTGATTTTTGGCCTTAGGGTAACATTTTGTGATTCTGGTGAAGGCATCTGTATTGGAGTCTTGGACATATCACCACCCTTTTGAGAGTTGCAGAGGCACTTAGGGCAACTCCAAGATCGCTCGTCTTTCAAAATTGTAGAATGGCAGGCATACGCCACGGTGATAGGGGGTATTGCAGCGATCTCGAAAACATCTTACAAAATTTTTTTCCGAAATTTCTTTTTGGCAGCCACCACACAGTATCTTTCCCTTGGTTCTCATCATTTTATATACTTTAATTTCTAAAATCGTAAACAATAAACATATACTAAAAAAACAAAAAAAAAAACCCCTCTGCGGGTTGGTATCGAACCAGCGACGTATGCACACAGTTTGCAGCTGCACCACTCGGCCACAGCAGTCTTGGAAGCAAGTGACGAAATACGGTACTCGTTGGTGCGTAACAAATTTTTTGAAATAGCCGTTGATGCGGAGTGGGGTGAATGACCTCGATACTTCGCCTCTTCGAACACAAACTTTACACTGAATCTAACTAATTTATAAACGAATGTTTTGTGGTTTATCAAGTAAATTAGAACACACGTGAATAATAATTACGACTTTGAATATTTGAAGGAGAATTGGTCATGGAGATGTATAAATGGTTTTGTTAAGATTATTTTTGACTCGTAAATTGAACTTTATCGCGGACCGCAAGGCGACGTGCGTCTACTGTAAGCAAGAGCGCGGAGCTCACTCATCCAACAAAACAATCCAATTTAACCTCCAGAACACCCAAGTTCCGAAAAATTATTCCGAACACACGGTTTTGAAATCTCGAGCACGTGTTTAATCGACGGTCATCTAGAAGACTAAGCCAGCTTTGAAAAAACTAGGGGTCATTAATAAAGCACGGCAAAAGCTCATGGGAGCTCACATTGTGTTGCTGTTTTTTTTTTATGTAATAGGACAATCGAGCGTACGGGTCACCTGGTGTTAAGTGAACACCGCCGCCCACAATCTCTTGCAACACCAGAGGAATCACAGGAGTGTTGCCGGCCTTTAAGGAAGGAGAACGCGCTTTTTTGAAGGTACCCATGTCGTATTTCCCGTAAACACCGCACAAGGAAGCTCATTCCACAGCTTTGTAGTACGTGGAAGAAAGCTCCTTGAAAACAGCACTGTGGATGGTAGGGATGATACCCTAACTTGTGGCGTTTCGTGCGAAGGTAGGGATGATACCCTAACTTGTGGCGTTTCGTGCGAAGGTGGAAGTCGGCGGCAGGAATCAGGTTAAACAGCTCTTCGGAACACTCCTCGTGATAAATGCGGTAGAAGACTTACAATGAAACGATCTGTACGCAACGCCGCACCCAAGTGATCCCGCCGTTCACAGAGCACTGGGTCCCCGACAATTCGGGCTCAAATGGGTCGAGCTGACACTGGGGTTTGCCAGACCAGAGATGACAGCAATAATCCATGTGTAGCCGGACCTGCGCTTTGTAGAGCGCGTAATGTGGGCTTGAAGTATTGCCGTGCTATATTAATGACGCCCAGCTTCTTCGAAGCCAATTTGGCTTTGCCCTCCAGATGGCCACGGAATTGGCAATCACTCGAGATTTCGAGACCCAGTATTCCGATACAAGGCGAGGCTTTAAGGGAAGTGTTGTCGAAGAGGAAAGACAAGGTTCAATTTTCCCCATTCCGCAACCTTCTCAAGAGAGGACTCGATAGAAGACACAAGTTTCTCTCAGCACTGGTCAGCGATTACCCGAGAGAGACCTGGATGGCCCGTGTATACGGCATCACTAGTGCTGTCGTCTGCATAGCAATGTATGTTGGGGGTGTCCAACATATCATTGATATGCAGAAGAAACAGCGTGGGAGATAGCACACAGCCTTGGGGCATTCCAGCGTTCACGGGCTTCAGGTTCGAGCAATAACCGTCAACAACGACCTATATCCTGCGCCCAGTGAGAAAGCTGGAGGTCCACTTGCATAAGCTCTCAGGAAGCCCAAACGATGGAAGTTTTGAGAGGAGCGCCTTGTGCCATACACGATCAAAGGCCTTCGCTATATCCAGGCTGACTGCCAGGCCTTCCCCCTTGCTTTCAATAGCCGCCGCCCATCTATGTGTTAAGTATACCAGAAGATCACCTGCCCACCGACCATGGCGAAAGCCGTACTGTCGGTCGTGAAGAAGAGCTGGCGGCTAATTATGCTCTCCATAATTTTTGAGAGCAGGGAGGTAATAGCAATAGGCCTGTAGTTTGCCGGATCCGAACTGTCTCCTTTTTTTTTGGATCGGATGGACAAGGGCTGACTTCCATGAGTCAGGGACTACGCCTTTGGAATAAGAGTGCCGGCATAAACGCGTTAGCACCGGCGTCAACTCAGGGGCACACGTTCTAAGCACGATTGGAGAAATGCCATCCGGCCCGCTCGACTTCCTGACGTCCAATGAAAATAGAGCTCGCCTAACAGTTTTCTGTCTGAACTGTACTTCAGGCATAGAGCTCTGATACCGCGGGATGGTCGGCGGTGTTTTTCCGTTGTCGTCAAGAGTCGAGTTGGAGGCAAAAAGAGTGCACAGGAGATAATAATAATAATAATAATAATAAACTTTATTGGCAACATATTTACACTGCTAAAATAGGTCATAGTTTATAATATAATAACTTTAACAAACAAGTAATTTTAACGTAAAATATTAGGTTAAAATTATAAGTTAACAAAATTATGAACTTAAACTATAAAAACCACTAAAAAATAATTAAAACAGACCTAGTAAAATTAAAATAAATAAAACAATTAGATTGAGGAGCAGTGCAATCACTTTAGTGTTGCCAATCGGAGGCCCACTCAGTATACGTCGAGCCTTCAGAGACTCGACACTGATTTTCAGTAGGCACCGTGTTACGCAGCACGGACAGCGACTGCGGTATACAAATACTTCCTACATCTTAAATTACAATTTAAATACATATTTCTACACTAAAAGCAAAATTTTATAACTATATTAGCAAAATAAATAATAAATTTTTATAACACAACTACAGTCATACTTTATTGTTGAAAAATGTAAACTTCGCGGACACAGGATATAAAGAGAATAAGAAGAAAGAAAAAAATAAAAAATAAATTGGCAATAGACACGTTATTTGGCCATAACAAAAAGGTAATATTAATTTATTTTCCAATATTTTCAGAATAATTTTAAATAATAATAGTCGGTTTGTACAATATGTTTGCATGGGAAAAAATATTATAATTTCAATTTGTAAATATCCAGGGTGTTTCAAGTAATGCTACATTATGTATTATAAATTGAAGTTACTGATTTTCTAATACTTATGGGTTATTGATTGCTTAATTGTTTCTGAAATAAAAGAGTCTTATATTTTAATTTGAAACTCGAAGTTGTTTTCAGGTCACAGAGAGGAGGTGGCAAGTCATTCCAACATTTAGTGGCTGTAAACTTGAAACTACCCCGGAAAGCTGCACTCCTGTGTAACGGCATTTGTAATCTATACTTAGATGCTCTTGTGACGTATTCACTAGTATTATCTTTCAACCAATGTAATTTACTATAAAGATATAGCGGTACTTTATACTTTATTATATTGAAAAGAAGCGAAACAAAGTGTAAATGCATACGATAATCCATTTTTAAAATTTTATTTTTATTTAAATAAGGTGTTACGTGAGCACGCCGTGGAATGTCGAAGCAGTAGCGTGCACATGCGTTTTGCACACGTTGTGTGCTCGGCTTTCTCTCTTGCCGAATGGGCCAGGGTGTCATTCTTAATGTGCAACGGCGGCATGGACGGCTGGTTGACATTTTGACGACGTGCTTCGACTACGCACGGGCGATTTGCCGCTTAAAAAATCTGGAGGCACTGTTATATTTCCTCTTTGCAGTTTGGATCCTTTGAGCCCGCTAACCAACTCGACACTAACCCATGCGAAACATAGCGGCACGAGGCTGCTACTTCACGCCGGTATTCTGAGCTAGTGTGGTAATATCCCGGACGAGTCTGACCCGAAAGTGCTGACGTCATAAGACGGCAGAGTGACTCTCCCACATTTAAAAACCCGTAGTCGCCTCCTGCGACGCCCTTGGGCCTGGGACTCCCCTATTCTTTTTACGCCCAGGGGAAGCACAGGGCTGTTATCTCTGCTCTGGCACAGTATTAGCTTGAACCATTTGACCTCGTGCAATGCAGAGATGCTCAAATTGTCCGGGGATCCAGTGCTCTGTGAACGGATAGATCATTTGGCGTTGTGTAGAGACGTCGCTTCATTGTATGTCTTCTACCGCATTTACCACGGGGAGTGTTTCGAAGACCAGTTTGTCATGATTTCTGCCCTCTAATTTCTCCTTTGCCACAAATAAGGATAACATCGCCACTATCTGGATGTCTTCAGGAACTTTCTTCCAGGTACAACCAAACTGTGGAGTGAGTTTCTTTGGTTGTACCTTCAAAATAGTGCGTACACTTATCTTAAAGGCCTGTGATTCCTCTGGTGTTTCAAAAGGATGTGGCCGGCGGTGATCCCTTAATATCAGGTGACCACATCGCTCGTTTCTCCTTTTCTTCCATAAATAGAGAATAATATATAATTTTAATAATCTTGGTGGTATTTAAATATAATGTTTACGACCGTGAACGTAATTTCAACAATTCCCGCCGTCGCGTCGTATCGGTTGTATTGATAACGTAAGTATCCGTCCCTACTCTGTGGTAGTATTAATGGTACTTTAACCTAACAAACCATCTGATACGGAGAAAAAAAAGTTGTGAGTTATCTTAGAATCTTAGAATAATGACACCATTCTAAGCTTAGAATAATAATAGCGTTAATATTCTAAGGCTTAATCCTATTTTAAACACATGACAGTTTACAAATTTGAAATTACAAATACTTTCAATTGGAGAAGCTATAATCCACCCTATTAAGCCGATGCTTTGAATCCATTTTTGGATGATCTACGTTTAAATAATCATCGAAAGAAGAGAATAGTTAATCTTGACCAGAAGAAATTACAAGATAAGTTAATATAATTAATATTAGGATACGGATCGTCTCATGAATAGTAGAATTTGTTGGTAAAGAAAACATTTTATACCTGTAATAATTATTAGAAAATATTGTACCAAAAAATTTTAAATTATTATGTAGGTATATTATGTTTGAAGTAGATCTTTATTATGTGAGATCTTTTTTATCATATTAGTTAGTTTCGAAAGAAAGAAAGAATAATCATTTACTCACTTAGCTTAGGTCACTTATGAATTTCAAAGAATTAACTACTTCGGAAAAGTTGAGCTTTAACGAGATGAATTGACAAGAAAGTTATTGCCACTCTTTTAAATCTATAATATTAAAATGATACCTATGTTATCAATATAAAAATAAGTCCCGGAAGGTCCGGTCTCGGACCGACCACCAAAAGCAGCGACCGTTCTCGTGTAAATCACAAGGACTAGCCATCGCTTGCCTCGCACATACCTATCTTAAGGAAGGTAACGACTCGCCCCACAACGCCACCACGACTAATGTAATATAAGCTTCATAAAATGTTCTCTGGAAAAAGGTTGATTTACATTTGTTAAAAATAAAAAATAAATCGTTATTTTTATGTTACATAATTTTTGCGAGTTTCCTCATTCCGCATTAATCTCTACACCAAATTGGATTTTACCTCAAATAGAAACTCAAACCTAGAGTAAGTGTTAGAGTTACTGTCCCTAGAGGGTACCCGCAGGTTACTCGAAGTATTGAATTTGAATATGTAATATAACGATAATGTTACTTCTAATGGTCTGACCGTATTACTTGGACACACTGTGTGGGAACTGACATGCACGTCACTATAATTATAGCGATGAATATAAAATAATTTGTCCTGCACACTAATACTTGATAGTATGGCCTGACAAATTATTGATAACTTTATAATTAGTGGTTACGTTCGTCCATTTACACTAATTGTGAAATAAAGACTGGGAATGTGCATTAGCGAATGGATTGCGTGGTTCATAAATATATACATGTATATATAGATATCATAGCCAACATCTGGATGTGTGGCGGTCTACAAAGCTGTGCAATGAACTTCCTTCTGCGGTGTTTCCGGGCGATACAACATGGGTACCTTCAAAAAAAGCGCGTACAGCTTCCTTAAAGGCCGGCAACGCTCCGGTGATTCCTCTGGTGTTGCAAGAGAATGTGGGTGGCGGTGATCACTTAGCACTAGGTGACCCGTACGCTCGTTTGTCCTTCTTTTATTTCTTTCTTCTTCTTTTCCATAAAAAAAACGTACAAATGATGTGTGATATAAATTATTCATCTTGATGGTCCATTTCACGTACTTCCATAGCATTAAGTGATACGTTGTGTTACTGTTGGTAAATGCTACGGATGTTCATATTACATCAATTTATAATATGCACCGAATATACTCGTTTCAGGAAAAATTCACGTTGACAAACATCCTAACCTGCCCTCACAATTACATATTATTATGCACGAGTATAAGGTATGTAACTAAAAATATTACTGACCTCCATCCATTCATAGGTAAGCTAGGTTTAAGGGCTCCTTCATAGGTTTTGGTATTAAATTTTACAATAAAATAACAGACAGTATAATTGGACTCACTGAGCATAAATTCAAGAAATATAATATTAAAGCTTTTTTGACAAAGAAAGCTTACTATAGTAAGGAAGATTAAACAAACGATAATAATGCATGCAAGCCACCATCGAATTTAGTACATACTATTATTAGTATTTTTGTTATTCTATAATTTAAAAGATGGGCTGGGAGTTTCTTATCAGTTCTTCTCCCCATGTCAAAGCCTCATTACGTTCTGATGTAGCTTCATGAAGAGTTGTAGCAATAGGTATGTAATAATATTTTCACTCCTGTGGTGAATAATTATATTTTTCTCTATTCTTTTCTATTCTGTGACAAGTTTGTATATTATTTAGTTAAAGATATAATAAAATCAAGTCAAAATATTTATTTCTACAAATAAAGTTAAAAATGTAAGGTGCTTATGAAATTTTGTCATAAGTAGTTATTCATTATATCTACCACCACTTCGAGAAAGTTAAACTTTAAATTGATGAAGAGGCAAGAAACTCTACCTCTCTTTTAGATCAAAATAAATAGCTTCCGTCGTTAGCATTTTACAAAGAATATACACAGTCTATGAAAAGCGACGTAACAAAAATTAAGTTTTAAGCGTTCGGTCCAAAACGAACGTTCGACTAGAGTAAGTTAAAAATGTAGTTGAACCATTAAAAGCCTTATAAGAGGTTTGAGAAGATTACTTTTATTTAAACACTGAAAATAATTATAGCTATAATGTGTACAAAGGACTAATAATTATAAGATATTTCTTAAGAAATCTTAATTTTTCATGACCAACAAAAACAGAGTCCGCGGTGACAGGATTGACCAGCAGTCGGTTCAGTACGCCCGGCAACCGAGTCATGGGTGTACGCAGGAAACGTATAAAAGCAGAAATCGTATATAAACGCTGGAATCAACTTTCGTAGCTACCTATTTTGTTTTTTAAAGTTTCAAAATAGTATGTAGGTAAGTACTATATGCATAAAACAAAAAAGGACTTTATTGTGAACTTTAACAATATAGAAACATGCCATTAGTTTTATAACAAAAAAGAAGGTCCTATATAATAGATATACAGTGAAATAGACCAAAGAGAATTTAAACACTACGTTAGACATTATAGACAGGCTTACGTTAAATATTATGTCAGTAATGTCTTAGTTTGTAAGCTGTGTTTTTTATTTCAAAATTATTAACTAAAATCGTAAATAAAAGTATCTTAAAATGATTTTTGGCAAAAAGCAAATAGCACAATTGACATCGTTTGGGGCCTCGATAGCGATATATGGTGTTGCGTCAGCGATTAATATTATATATATATGTGACTGGAGAGTTTTTACAGACTTTATTCCCTTCTACAATGGAAAATATAAAAAACCCGAGTAGCCAGCGGGTCCTAGATCACCAACAAGCTGGTCGTGTGCAGTAATGTGGCGCGACTTACCAATTACACAGCGTTCAATAGAGCACGTGCGCTGCAACAATACGTAGCAAGGAATGAATAGAATTATTATAATTATTACGAGTTTGGAGATCAGGTGGGCCAGGGTTGTGATCAACAATGTCAACTGGCGACCAGCCGGCCCGGAGCAGCTGCCCTCCGTCCTCCGGCCGCGTGTGAGCGCCCTCTGAGTAAACAAGACCTCTGTAGCGTCATTGTTATTGCTTTATATTCAACAACCAGCTCTTAACTTGATCCGCGGTATAAATTATAATATGAACCGCCTTCCGATACATACTTTCACCTCTTTTTTCACCTTTTGAGATCTAAAGGTATTGCAATCATAATATTCGTGTTACATAATAATTACAAATTAATAGAATCAGAATCGAGTTGAGTTGGACGTTCGTTGGAATTTCAGAAACATAAATCAGATTATAAATTTATTAAACTGATATCTGATGGATACTTTATGCCCCTTATTTATAAAATATCTATTGCCATCGCTTTCAGGTTGTAATAAAAATGAGAAGTATGTATGTACTTACATGTTAGTAAGATATTATTTATTTCTCTTATTTGTTGTAGCAAAACTAAAATAAACATGTATTAAATCAATAAATTTTATAACAAAATAAAAAAATAAAGCTTATAATTGTATGTGCTTATTATTATATTATTATTGAATAAAATAATAAATACCAGACGACCACTCTACAGTCCACAGGTTACTTTATATACTTATAAGTTTTTATGTTGATTAACTTCGTTACTGTAGTTGCATTTTTTTTAAATATTGAAACTACATAGTATTCTCATGAATTTAAAAAATGTAAAATGACTTTTTTTTAAATAGATAATTTTGTTATACACAGTCGGAAGTAATAAAATAAAGTAAGATATTGGGACATTGCAAAGATTAGACAGTAAGTATAATTAATGTAATAATTACAATTAGATACTATGAAAATTCTATAACTGCAAATTTTTGAAAATAGGACTTAATAAAATATTATCCCTGATTCTATCATTGATAAACAGTAGTCTGCTCTTTACAAAACTCCGTCATTATAATTAGTTTTAAATAAATCACCCGAATATTTTTTGTCCTGTTGCCCCGTATTGTTGATAAGGTTCTAGCGAATGTGGCTCTTCCTTCTTTATGAATAAGGTCTACAGTCTCCAGTTGAGTGTTACCTCAGTGTTCTGAAGGTTGGTGGGGTGGGGTCCCCTGCCAGCAGGCAGCATGCTACGTTCATTCCTTCACTCACGTTGTTGTACTCGCGTGGTGACGCTCGCGTGGACGTCCGCGTCGTTGATCGGTAGACGGTAGACGGTTGACGCCGGTTCTGTGCGTATTGCGTGCTCAAACATAATACCTATGAGAATTTCGAGAATCATTCGCAAATTAATTGGACTTAGAGACGTTGTGAAAAAGACTGTGTTGGTGCTTAAAATGGATTTGTCGTGTGGAGAGAATTTGCCGAACTCTGGTAATAACAGCGCCAACAGTGGAAGAACCGACATGTGGGTGGCGGCGCCCGACCCGGCCCTGGAGAGAGACCCCCGCCTGCTGCCTAACCTGCTGCAACTGGAACGGGTTCACGCCCTGCATTCGGATTACTTCGAGCACGTACAAATTGATATCCAGCCGTTCATGCGCAAGGTGGTGATGACCTGGATGTTGGAGGTATGATCACTATCACAAGTTAATAACCTGAAGTTCTACGTAACATGGAGGTCACCCGGTGCTTCCGACAGCAGATGATTAGAGTTGACGTGAACGACCTTCTATTTATAAATTAAAACTATAGTCAATTGTAACAACGCACTTAGCTTATTATATGTAATACGTTGTATATGTCTTAAATATGTTTCGTTTACTCATCATATACAAGCTGATGCACATATTCTATGGTATCTCAATTTTATATTTTCTACAAATTTGTGAACTACCCACAAAAATTATAATAAACATGATTCTTTATCTGATAAAATATTATTACTTTTCACACTTATTCAAAATATTGCTCTCATGAAAGATATTTTTATTTAATTAATTTTTATTTCTAAGAATCAACAGAAAGGCATAGATAGGTAATTACTTTATTATTTCCTGATACAAATAAGTTGGAATACGCTCAATATTATTTTTCTATATGGACGCGATACTGTGTCGATGTGTGTATAATAATGTCAACACTATGATCCTGCCGATTGTCATATCAATGTATTGCTGATCGCAACATTTACCATTCTGTGAATCAGGAAAGAAATCAACATAAATTTCAGCGTTACATAATATATTATATGTCTAGATAGAGCATTTTGCTGTTAGGCAACGCATGACAATAGGGCAGGCTTATTACTTTAGTGTGCGTTAGTTTCTGTAAATAGAGTTGGCCGCTAAATTTTTCGAGGAGTTTTCAGCTGTCAGAATCTATAAACTATCTAAGCTTTCCGTTGGTTCGTGTGGGATAGTATTACTTACCAGTGGAAGGTGACCTTCGTTGTTATTTTATGTACAGCACAAATGTAAATCTCCTACTGAGCTGATCTTCCTGACGAGGTCGTTCATGAGCTCGGACGCCTTCTTTAAGGTTCTTGGCACCTCTGCACTCTGTCGTATGCTGTTTTATGGGTATTGGATTGCTTTTAACAAGCACTTCCCAAACATATATGATCTTTATATTTTTATATGACTATTTAAGAAGTAAAAACCATCAAAGTATTACATACATACTTATATATATACATATAACACCTAGTATGATTTTTAGACAATCAATAAATATCAACAAGAACTGACGAGTCGTTAAATTAATAATGATGAGGATATTGTATTAGAAAAATATAAAGTACAGTCAAGTGTGAGTGGAACGGGCGAGTGACGGTTCCGTATGTATTAAATAGTCATATTCGTTATAAATAGTATTATTTTTTAACATTAATATGCTTATCTACTACTATCGATTCCAAAGAGTAATGATGCTATGAATACATTTTGCTAATCGCGTTTTATTACATGTTCAGCAATAGAGCGGTCTATAATTATTAATATTAATAATTATAGACAGTGTAGGAGCAGCTAAGAGCCAAGGTAAGTTTCATTAGTTGGGTTAATATCAATTTATCATAATATACGCTCTACGGTCTATATTGTATTCAATTCAATTTGTTTAGTAAAAGATAATTAAATTACAAAATAAAAATTATACCATAAAAGTCTTACTTAAAAGCTTAGTAACCTGAACTAGATAATCCTGTGTGTCAGGCGTAAAGAGCCGATATTAAAACTAAATAATCACAAAAAAGAAAAACTTATTAAAGTAAAAATATATAAATAAATGTACAGTTTAATTAAACAGTGTCTTCAATGTAATGACAATTAACTAATACAAATTATGTTAATTTTAACACTAAAAGTACTTTTTCTGTATCTTCATATTTCTAAGATCTAGAACAGACAACCAGTACCTCCCGACACAATAGTTAACATTATTGTTAACACGTGCAATGAGCCCTTACATTATCTTCGGCCAACGGAAACTTTTTTACCTGGCTTTTTTACGCGGATGGTGTAAGCTTCGCTGGGTAAAGGGAATCTTAATGGCCGTACTTACACATAAAAATCTAACTTTGTGTAATTAATTCAACGGTTGCGGCATTTACGTAGTAAATAAACTCTATTACAGGGCTAAAGAAGGGCTAACGTTATTTCAAATGACGTTAACTCTTCTCAATAATAATAACTAATCACTGTTTTAATTAATTTATACAAGCTAGTAATGGGAAATTGTCGCAACGCTGGAAAACCAAAATGTTCCATGTAAATATATATTTTTAAATAACATAATATTCATCCTAAGGCGCGTTACCATGTATATGAAAATATCAGTTAATATTTTATTTTTCCACGTCAGACAAAATACGAAGGACCAGGATAATAGTCCACGCGGGGTGAGCAGGACGTACGTTCCTTCACCTCCGGTGGTCATGGTTCTATTATGGATGCCAAGACGTTTCCACTCCTATGAAGCCCTTAAAAATTTTCCTTATTCGTACTTTTGACTCAGCCTTATTTATTATTTTAATGGAGGAGGAGGATAAACAAGCATACAGGCCACCTGATGGTGAGTGATCACCACAATCCATACTCTCTTGTGACACCAGAGGAATCCCAAGATTGTCGTCGACCTTATAAAGCGTAGAATTAAAGTACATATGAATTTGAAAACTGAAAACAAATGAACCGGGGGCTTCGCGGCGAGAGTCAAGGGTTCAACCTATTGCGCCACTGACACGGCTCATCAATGTTTATTACTAGATCTCTGACCTGATAGTCAAATATTTACGTCTATTTCGATCTTTCCCAACTCCTTCATCCCCACTCTCTGTACATATACAAGAATCGCTCAATAATAGTGAAGCTACGATGAGATACAATACGGGTGGTTAAAAAGCGCGTTCACCTTCCTAAAAGGCCGGCCGCTCCGGTGACTTCTCTAAGAGAGCGTTGACGGAGGTGATCACTTAACATCAATTTGTGTGTTCGGTGGAATGTTAGAGCTCCATAACGAGCAGCACGGTGCTTGCAGGTGTGTGAGGAGCAGCAGTGCGAGGAGCAGGTGTTCCCGCTGGCCGTGAGTTACGTGGACCGGTTCCTGGCGCAGTGCTCCATCTCGCGGCAGCAGCTGCAACTCCTGGCTGTCACAGCGCTGCTCATCGCCTCCAAGTTCCGTCAGTGTCACCCGCTCTGCATCGACCTACTCTGTGCCTACACCGACAACTCCGTACATCCCAATGAAGTCAGGGTGAGTGAGATGACAGCATTATGATCTGTACCGCTATTGGGTGGTTCCGTATCACATTACTTGTAGCCCATACTGAATAGTGCTAATATTAAAAGATTATAGACAATCTGAAGAACTAAATACTTAACTAACATTATGAAACTTTCATTGACGAGCTCTTTGTGGTGTTTCTGAGTCCTGTGACATGGGTACAGTCACGTCTGTTGTAGTAACGTGATCCATACAAGATGTAAGGAAGACATTTGTAATGTACGCATGAGTTTGACTTCAATATATATACGTAAAATATAATGTCCGCATAATTATCAAGTTCCATTTTTATAAGTACCTATAAAGAACTCAATTGTTAATAAAATTAAATGATTAAGATGGTGGTTGTGGCGCGGCCAACGCGAGGGTCCCGCGGGGTAAGTCAGACACCTCGCATCGGTCATTGTTTTGGTTGAACTCGATTAGCTCAGTCAAATGTCACTCCTTCACCCCTAAGGCACGGCGTCGTGTTATTGCCCGTTTCCTTAGTATTGCTGGCGAGCTTCCTGTAATTACTTGTACCGCGGTGGTCACAGAGTGGAGCCCCGGCGACACTTATTGTTCATTTACTTGCGTCTTATTCTTACGCACTGTGTGACGGAAGTGTGACGAAGTTGTGCCGGAATTGGAGCTTATATCCGACGGATATGTGGGCGGTGATGGATTGTGGCGTGTGGCGTGTGGCGTGCTGATAACACTCTACATTATATACATTGTCTATCACGATCTTCAAGTCCGGGGTAGCGCTACTACCCACAGAGCTATACTGGTTGACGTGTTATATTATTATATACTGCTATGCAGTTCTGAGCACAGAATGCCGGCTGGTGGGTGGGTGCCGGCCACAGCACAGCGACGCCTGTTTCTGCCGTGAAGCAGTATTGACGTGTCTCATAACTTATGCTCCTTAAGGCGAAGGAAACGCTACACTCGTAATATTTTCACATAAAAAAAGATTACTAGAGCGGTAGCACTTATCATCAGGTAACCCATATCCTGATATTCCAAAAAAATAATAAAAGTCTTTTGTAAATGGAATATTTTTCTTCTTTTGGATTTGTTTACTGTCATTTGTTAATATGACAACAGTAATAAATGCTGATAAACTCCGCACAAAATCTCAAACTCTATACTTATTGTTGTTTTTGAGATACAACCTGCTGACAGTCGGACAGTTTTGGATATAGGAATCCCGTTAGTTACGAGTCAACTACGAAACCCCGACCAGGTGAATCCAAACTCCCGACCACAGGAATCACACACATGTATGCAACGTTTGTCATAATTTCGATATTGTGTGCCCGAGGGCAGGTGTGAACGAACCAATTATTTCGCTTACACCCATGAGTTTGACTTGTCATATAATTCTCACGCCAGTGTCGCCCTTTACAGAACCTAGCTGCAATATGGTTTATGTGTTCACTACACAATATGTCTCTAAATATTTCTTTTCCGTTACCTACCTAAACCTAGGTATATTCCATATTCTCTGCGCCTGCGACCCGCTATTGCAGAAACAGACATTGAGTATCAATTTAAGGCGGCAAAATAGAACTATCTGTTGTACATATGTAACTTCCTGGAAGTGACGAGATCAATCTCTTGTCAAAGTTGTTGCAAGAGTAGTGGGCAGCGGTGATCACTTGGCATCGGTTGTCACATTGAGAATTATTTTTGATCTCAGTGAAACAACTAGAATCCTTTCATAATAATGGCACCGTGAAGTTATTTCTCAATTCATTTTTCGCAACGTAATGTTCAGGTTATGTAACTATAAAACTATTAATTTTAAATACCTTAAAATATGCTAATATTATGCATTATGCTGTTACATTTTGTGACATTTGGGTGAAGTTATCGTGAGAAATAGTGAAGTGAGTGTAAGTGCGAGGGCGCCGCGTGGTGTACTGGTGTCATACCCGCCGGTACTTCCTCGCGATTAATTCAAACGATGATAAGTGATAAGAAAGCAGCGGGAATGATAATGAGGTCGTATGGTGTTCCGTTCCCATGTCTTTGTACTCGTGACGATCCAACAGCTGGCATTCGGTTATCGAAATTATAATTGTTCAAGTCGTGAGAACTGGCTTCAATTATATTATTGTTTTTGTATTTATAAGATAGCTGGCCGGAGCATGGCGCCCACTTCCTAGTTGTTATTAGGTCCTGACTGTTACAACCAATATTATGTCTAGTACACAACTGAACGGACACACATACTTTATACTTCGGGCGATCTTTGTGTTTGATGTTTGTACATATATGTACTATATATTATATAGTACAAGACACAACTTAAAGAATTGGAATTAGAAGCCAAAATATCTTATGTTTGATTTTTGTCTGTCTGTTTGTATGTTTGTATTTGCATCACTAAATGTACTACTTCGATGAATTTAATGCAATTTTCATCGATGTAATTGCTAGAGAACTTAAATGATACGCACCTTAACGCATGAAAATATTTTATTCCCGCTATTCTAGTAGAGTTAATTCGCATAAGTTTCACGTGCACGAAGCTGTGGGTAAAAGCAGTCTAAGATTAGATACCAACAATGTTAACCTCAATATGTTTATGACAGTATGTTTCCATAATTAATAATTTATCCTGTTATATTTTTTTAATTTCTCGTATCTCAAGTCAGACGCGAGCAGGAGGCACTAGTAGGTATAATATATTCGTGTGAACTTCCTTTGAATGTGAGCCCTTAATTTGTATGGGTTCGCAGTTTGCACTGATACGCCATAGTTAAATAATTATCGGCACCCTCTTTATTTGAAGGAGCTTCCCTCCGGGAACATCCCGAGCCGGTGGTTCCCTGCTTCTGACCTTTTCTTCTGCCTTCATAATAAGTTTCGCTACTTTTTGCGGTTTCCGCTCGAATCATTGCGTATGACGGTTACGACTCAATTGCATTTCTCAAAATATGTCTTCCAGTGAATTAGTTTCAATTGTTTTGGTATAAGAAATATATTATGTATCATATAACACCTTAGTATAAGACCTTCTTTGATAACTTCGATTACAGAAAAATAAGTACAAGACGTGTCTCAATATATTGTACATAGTTGCATATATGTATACGGTTCGAACGATCTGCGTCATCAAGATTTTTATGACACAATCTCATAGACGATCATACTAACATGGATGAAGATTGTTAAACTGAGGATTGTAATGACGTGGTGAATTAATTATTAAACTTAGAGATCAAGCCTCATACCAGCATCTGAATCTTTCCACCAGACATGACGTAAAATACGTAATTGTCTGGCATTCCAACCTCATGTGACGCTGGAATTTGGAACCTTCTTGCCTGGCCACTACTTTATGGAATCAATCAATCATATACCGGCTGCAGTATTTTCGAACCTCCACGATTTACGGACCTTCCAACTTAGAGGACACTCTCGCTTCAACAACCGGCAAACCGGCTGGTGACCTTTAGTATTGCAGAGATTAACAAGCTGCGGAATACTTGCTGGATTTAGAAAAATAATGTTGTTAATTTAATGAGGAATGAAACGGACATTTTAGATAAATACTAGACTGTATTTAACCTTTGATAAAGATTTTAGCCTTTCTCAATTTTTATAGCAATGGGAAATGATGCTGGTGCAACGAATGAACTGGCAGCTCTCCATCACGACTGCCTTCGACTTCGTGGAACCCCTGCTGGCCAGGGTTCCCTGGGGGCGCGCCAATCCACTCATCCGCACGCACGCCCTGACGCTCACCTCCGTCTGCTACACAGGTAAGATGTCTCTCGATGTATTATTAATTATTACCCTTTTATCTTCTGTCAAATAGGCGATATAATATGTTATTTAGTATATATACAACAGTCAAGTATTTTTCTCTGCGAAGGACAACTGCCGACTCTACGCTCGGATGTATACGAGTAAGGACAACTTTTTAATGAATTGTGAACAACATTGATTTAGATTTTGTTGTTTAAATAAAAGAGTGATCACAAGGATAGCTCGATCTGGTTAAACGAACTATTTAAAAGAATTCAAAATATGGCACAGACCATTCTTTCTAAAAATATTGTTATGTGATCATTGATCTGTAGCCGCAATTGGTTAGTCAGAAGTTCTCCTGGGCGACAGAGAGTCACGACCCTTTACCAAAAGGCTACGTCCGTTTTGTTCAGAGCCAACTCTCTTCCAAATAGAACTCTCAAGAAAATCTCATACGTTTTCAGCTGACGCAACAATTTTACAAAAAAAACTTCACACTTTTTAGGCAATGGCTTCCAATTTGCAAAGAGCCTTGAAACAAATATAGTTAGACAGCAGGGAATTCGTACTTTATACAGAGACACAATCCTTTGTCGAAGTAGTAGTATTCTATTTGGACGTATTACATTAACCAGTTTGTGTTGGGCGGTTGTGGTGGGCCACATTCGATCATAGTGTGACAGTAAAGTAACACACGTACTTCTTAGTCACACAGTTAACTTATCAACACACATGCGGGCCCGAATAATACTCTCCTTGAGTTTATGTTAATTGTATTATATCATATGTTCTACCAAGAAGTAATTAAGTTTGTTTTAAGTAATTATAATGACTTATATTATTATTTCTAAGTAACCAAAAGTATTAAGATTTCCTTTTGCTTTAGTATCTGTGGTGCTCCTAAAATACTTCTTTAATGACACCTTTATTTTATATGAGGACTTAGCTAAGAGCTAAGAACAAACATGCCCAAACATGAGGTTTATATGCAGGTTAACTTATTATATTATTATAGTTATTTCACACTATCTATTGGTTGCATAATTCTTCCATTCTATAAAAAAAGAAGAACTGCAATAACGGAACTCTATGGTTTATTGTTTTTATAATTGTATAAATAAATCCATTGTCAATCGTTATCAGCCAGCTATAAGTTAATAGGTTTTTACTTTTACCAAAAAGGTTTGATTACAACGAATACAAAGCCGGTCACGCACATTAAATGTTCCGTACCATCGCACTATAGTAATATGTACTTTAAATAGTTTTGTAATATTTTTTTTTGCATTTGGATCTTGATATAAATAATTTGTTGCTAAAGCCGCTACAATACTATATGTCTGATATATCTGTCAATCTATAGCGGGTAATGAAATAGGTACAGTTCGCTGTCGGACAGTCAGGCAGGTGGACACCAGAGTCTTAGTAATATTAAGCGTTCCCTTCGGGTACGATACCCTTACCACAAGAGAGTACAAACTATTTAACATGATCGCTAACAAGTCGAACAGCTTCACACAAATACAGACACCGCACGCGTCTCGTAAAGTTATTCTTTTAAGTACCTACAGATGAATGGCTTGGACCTCCTATTGTTATGCGATTAGAGTGCGTGCAGTTGGGAGGGCAATGGGCATGCAGAGGTATTTAGTGCGGAGGGAGCGCTCCCTGGCTGTGACGGCTCGCACATGCCACCAGAGCCGTGATATCGCACACCTTGTACCGACCCTCACCCTGCGCCGGCGACCCTTTGTCCGGCCACATTCTAATTATTGCAATTTATTTTTATTATAATTGTTATTTGCTTTTTTATTTGAATGCTGCAGCCACGTGTTTGATAGTTACAATATCGACTTATTCTGTTTCACCGTCCGTCGTGATCGCGACCTTCATGAATCATGACGTCTAACAACAAGGACGGTCGCTCGTCGCCAGACTCGAACTTAGAAATACAAAAATGTTTTTTTAAATACTGGCCTGCAAAAGTAAGTATCACACTTTTCAAATTAAATTTTTTTCTTAACTATAGAAGGTAGAGATTTAAGATTAAAAACGTTTTGTTGCAAATTTTATAGGTTTTAATTCTTAGAAACTAAAATTATATATTAGTAACATTTTTAACTTAAAAAAGATAAAACAATGAAAATAGACATTTTTAGTTTAGTGTAAAAAAATTCAACTATAATGTATTACGTGTTATTTAATTTTTAATAACTGGTATTGCCTCCTAGATCTCTGATTACAGCTTCGAGCCGGTTTGGCATACTGAACACTAGGTTTCGGAGCCGATGTTGGGGATTATTCTCCCATTCTTCTACCAGGGCCTGCTTTAGTGCCCTGAGGGTAGTAGGTGGTGTTCTGCGATTTCTGACTAGCCTCCCAAGCTCATCCCAGGCGTGTTCAATCGGGTTGAGATCAGGACTTCTTGATGGCCAAGCCATCACGCTGATACCGACCTCCTGAATATACTCTTGTACGATATGAGCCGTGTGTGGCCGGGCATTATCATGCATCAGCATCGATCCATCACTCATATTTGCTAAATACAGCCCTGCATACTCATTAAGAATCTCTTTAGCATATCTTTGCCCAGTGAGGGTGCCATTTTCTATGGCTACTAGCTCTGTGCGACCTTCTGAAGATATGCCAGCCCATACATGTACACTGCCTCCACCGTATTGGACTCTTTCTGAGATGCAGGCTTGAAGGTATCGCTCACCAGGTCGCCTGTAAACACTTCGCCTTCCATCAGAAGTGTAAAGGGAGAATCGAGACTCATCTGCAAACAAAATTCTTGACCATTCTTCTTCATCCCACTGCATGTGTTCACGGGCGTATCGCAGTCTCGCTACTCGATGCTGTCTCTTGAGTTTTGGGCCACTTGCTGGTCTTCGGGGTTTCAAATTTGCTTCAGCAAGTCTTCTTCTCACTGTACTGTCACTAATTTAGTCCTTCCGGGTCTGAAGTAGCTGTTGCTGGACTTCAACTGCATTTTGGTGGCGATTTCTTAACACAGTGGAAATAATATAACGATCTTCTCGGGCACTGGTACACCTGGGTCTGCCATTACAAGGTCTCCTCAGATGGTGTCCAGTCTCTTCGTACCTTCGCTTTACCTTCTGGACCGTTCGTATCGTCACACCCACCATTCTTGCAGTGCGACGCATACTGATGCCTAGTTCCAGAAAAGCCATGATCCTAGTACATTCTTCAACTGAAAGAGGCATGATAAATAAATGTTATGTGCTTTTTAGCATAAATTTTTAAAACAAGACCCATCGATCTTGAAAAAAAATTAAAACAGAAAGAAAAATGTGAATGGTAAAATTGTAATTCGGAAACGTCCACTTTGAAAAAGGTATGGTTTTGTTTTTGAGGTTTTTTTTCAGACAATTCTTAAAAGAAGGTTACCGACTATAAAGTTTTTATGTACAAAATTAAATTCTCTTTGGAGTCCTTTTTATTTCGAAAGTATATCTTGTGAACTTAAAACGTTATCCCAATTTTAAAAGTGTGATACTTACTTTTGAAGGCCAGTGGCGTCCGTTGTACAGCGAGTAGAGTGCATTGCTTTATTATTATTAATAATAAATTTCTCAGTGGACTTTGATATCTATCGCTATGGAACTAACTCTCCAATAAAAAAAAACTACGTTGAAAAAAACCGAATTCAATAATTGAAAAGTATAATAACTAAACATTTCATTTAATACACCTCTTATGCAAACCTTTACCTTTAATATTAATTAAATACTATTATTTATATGTGCTACCTATTCATAGGTTTGAAGTCGGTGCCAAGCCCTTAATAAAATAAAACTTAATATTATTAACAGCTTACTTACTGTAATTATTAAGGTTGTCTAGCCGAGCGTGTCTGCGCGGTTGGGTTGTTTTGTTCTACACGAAGCTATCCTTAAATATAGCTTAAAGTCACGCGTGGCGAGTGTAGGTACTTACTATTTACATTCGGCTTGGCACCGACTATCACTATGATAGATTATTACACTATTAGATACAAACAATTGTTGATCATTTAAAAATGGTAATTACTTATTTTGTAATAAATTTAAAATATCATATTTGACGATACTAATTTTTCGCAACAAGAAGTATAAAAGATATAATAAAATATAAATACTCCGAGTTGGCAATAAATAAGTATTTTTTTAATTCCCAATAAAAATGTGACGACATCATATCGGGGTCATAAAAGTATTACTTTCACCAGCTTAGAATAATGTATCTACCCCTTAATATGAAATTGAATAACATATCTGAAGAGTGAAAAATATTAAAAAAAATGCCAAAAGAAAGAGATGTCATTATTGTAACCCGATGTTTCGCGGACCTGGTATGCATGGTCACATTAAAAAGATAATTGCTAATAATCCGTGAATAAAAATTATAATAGAAAAATACCCAATAAGTTCTTTTTCAACTAATTCTAAAAGTTGTTGGGGCTGTTAACCCGAGGTGCCCCCATGGTCGCCTCGGGTTAAGATAATGCGTTATTTATAGCTGCCATATTATATTCATTCACTTTTGGACTCTATATAATATATTAAAATGGACTCTACCACATTGTTATAAGCTTCTGCTCGATATAAACGTTTTGTGGATTATGTAAACAAAATAACTTAATAGATAAGCGTAAGAATTATTGAATTATCGTTGATGTACTTTTGTTTGAGTTTTGGTTGAAGTTAACAATCTTTTGTACTTACTACTTTATCCTCTTTAGTGGTCAAACAAAAAAAAATCTTAAACAATGAAGCTAAGCGAATAATTATAACCACGACAGTTAGTAGTGATTATTGTAAATAAGGCACAACACATTAATTGGAGGCTGCTTTAACTTATAATTTATAAACTTTAGCTGTCGTGACCGGCTACAGCTCCAGCGCACATCAAACCCTAGCCAGGTCACTGGTCAGACAATCTACCTTGAATCAGTGACGTAATGTTTCTCTCACCTAATACTTATTTCTTGACATGTAGGCAATCATATGACCCTGGATACCTGCAATTTTAGTGAATTTTGAAGGCACGCAATGGTTGGCATAAATGTAACCTAATCTAGATGTCAGTAATAATAAAGTTAATCGGAAACAATTACAACACCTTTAGATATAAATACATAACGAAAATAAAGCTTAAACCCATAATTATAACAAATATCTATTACAGTACAACGGAAGTAAAACAATAGTAGGGGTAAGTACCCCGGAGTTACCAGGGGTATAGAATAGGTTAACAGCATTTCTTGACCCCTAACCCTTTATCTTAGTGGCAGTTTTTATTATATTCTCTTATACTTGAGTACAAAACTCTTCGTTGGTATTGACGAATGTAAGAAACAGGATGTATATCAAACAATAAATGTATATAAAACAAAATATATTCGTTCGCAAATCGCAAATCGCAAAACCTTAAATACCTACAATCTACGATAAGCGATGTCCATGTTAATTTTCCGCCTTAAAAAAGAATTTGCAATTAAGATATAATGTAGTTAAACATTTTGTATCGTATAATATTTATTTGTAGCTTCAGTGGGGAAGCGGGGTTCACGTACTGACGTATATATATAGGTAGGTATAAGTAGATGGTACGGCATGTAGTAACAAGCAGCGTGTCAGGGCCGCCGTGACTTATGAGACTAGTTTCGGGTGCCGGGGACAGGGGACCACGCCAGCTGAGACGACGACAATGCCCGAAGACGTCCCCAAGCCATTGTGTTTCTCAAATCACGCTATCCCGGCGCGAACGACAAAAAGCTTTCCACAAAGACCGTCTCGGGCCGCACCTGGCGCCGAGTGCCGACCCTAACTTGTCTGAGCCGAGTGTCTCTACTGTTTCTGATCACATGTGCGATATCTACGCTGTCCTCTTCCGATCCGATGCAGGCAATCTTTTCTGTAATCGAAACCTTCTTCCTCCGGGAACGGTATTCAATGGTAACGCATCAAATTACTTTACAAATTATAACTTAAAATTAGTCGCAGGTCATTATCAAGTGTTTTTGCATTTTAACGGCTTGCCAAAACACACATAGATTTTATTAGAACGAGTTCTACACAATTAGATAACCAATTTGCAACCCTTGCACTTTAATGGTATTTATATATTTAAGTAAGGATTCCCGTTCCGAGTTGGGGTGACGGGTTTTCGGTTAACGGTTCTTAAAGTCTGTTGCTTCATTACGTTAGGTAGGGTAATTAGATTGGTAAGACGACTGTCGAGGGTGTCTTAGAACCCGGTGGAACCACATGGTAAGGCTAACTGACTGCCAACCTGTCGCAACGGACCGCTTCGGTCCGGTGAAGCCGGGCGTTTAAACGATCGAGATCTTGTCTGATATGGGTCTCGCCACCAGTTTGGTATTATAATGAGCTCAACAATATCCGCCACCACATGTTATGATTTAATTTCAATATATCTATGAGACATACATATATATAGGCAATGGCAAAGTGTAGTAGGGCAGTGACTGTTATTTGGTATTATAGTTTTAGGTACAGTTACTTGGCGTAACAGAAAATTTATCATAATATTCTATTAAAAATATATGTTTAGAGGAAAACTAAGTAACTTACTGACCTAACGAACGGCTTCACCGCTCATCAATACACGTAACTACGTAACAATGTCAGACTAGAACACGGAGATATAGAGATTGTCTCCAAAGAGTCTGTAAGTTTTATCATAAAACTACAAAATATTGTTCTTATGTTAAAACTTTCTTGATTATGGTGGCAATTACCACATGTTACTGATATCTTGAAATCGGAGATTCAAGTTCTATCCTTAACGAATATTGTAAGTTTCTTAGGTATTATGGCAAAGCAGCTGTCTATTTCTGTTCTGTGATAATTTATATAATAAATATAGATTACAAAGTAGTAGCAGTGACCTCGTGTTCTATATTATACTATGCCATACCATCGTTATAATACGATCCGTACAAAATTGTACAAATCGAGGATGAATTTAAAGTTGTATAAAGATACCAATTACACATACGTATACCGGTAAATATAACGATCTTAAACAGCCTCGTGTTCATTGTTTAAAAAGAGTTTTAAACTATGTTTTAAATATTCAAATTAGTTCTTAAGTTTACTACTATTTAAGATGATATAATATAAAAATATTGTAATCGTTGTCGTAAATATTGTAAAGTTGTAATCATAACGATTTATAATAGGAATTGATGCGCAATGTAAATGATCTAACGTACGTTCAACGCTAGAATAATTTACGTTAGAAATACGTGTAGTTCGCGTGTTTCTATGTTTTTACTTCACCTGAGGAAGCCTAAAGAAACTTATAAGGGCACAAGAAGGGTGTAGGTGGGCAGTGACCCTACGGTAGGTAGCGCGGCGGTGAGGAGGTAGGGTCGTGCCAGGTGGTGATACATCTGCCGTCTTGTCAGCACCCAGCGACTTAACTTCACGATGCTATGCTCGATTGGTTTACCTTCCCCGTTAAGAATTAGCGTCGTTTAAGTTGTAACCCCGTCAGGTTCAGAGTTCAATTACTTATGAAGTTACATAACATACAACAAGTCGAGGACACTTCTACATAGAGGGATATTTACTATTTTTTTTAGTGAAAAAACTAGAAGTTAGTTTGTTAGTATATATATTCAAATTTGATAGAGCGATGAAATATCAATAAATGGATTTTCTTTTTTGAAGTAGGAATAGCGAATTTTAAGGAACAATAAAACGTTAATTATTAAAATAAGACCCTTCTATATTGTGTAAATCAATTTGATATCCTACTTAAAGGTGTTATAAAATATAGGAACTTTACAAGGTTGTAGTTTAGGTCCATTCCGACGAAAGGTAGGGCCAATACGTCGACCCTAGCAAAAATTGCAGCTGTGCCCTTGACTGGGAGACTTAAGATGTAAATTACTATTATATTCCGCCTATTGTACTCGCTTGTAGGCAATTCAAAGATGGCGACGGGGACGCAATGCACAAATCTGGCAGCTGTTCCATTTTCCTTCCTTATTCTTAAACAACAATAGCGGCCCGTAAGTATTGTGCAAAATGTAACGCGACGTATTCTGTGGGGCCGGCCGGGCCACAATCCGAGCTGGAACACGCGAGGTGAATGTTCATTACCGCGATCGATATAAACAAAGAGTTACACACTACTCAAGGCCGCTCGCCGAGATGCAAGGTGTCGTCCGCACCTGTCCAGCTCTCGTAATTATCTCTCAACAGATGCGAGGTACCTGCGGTGATCGCGCCCGGCTCACACACCCGTCCTCAACACTTGCCTTATGATCTTTGTTTTATAATCTGTTAACCAATCCATACCCAAGTATGAAATAATTAAATGTTGTTTGTATACTATGTGACTGAAATACATCTGCAAGATTGCTTATTTTAATATAAGACTAAGTTTAATGGGTAAATCAATATTATTATTTAAAAGCAACAAATCCTGAAATAAAATGTAACTTATTTTTTCAAATAAAATAAAAGTATCCGTTTATAACATTAAGAAAATTTTTACGAAATGCTTATGAATTATGTTAACCCGGGAATAAATAAGCAAATTTTCTTTTCCGGCTGAACCGATTATCAGATGGGTGACTTATGTAGGCATAGAGGCTTTTGTTTTAATCGGCGCAAAAATATAAAACCTTTATGTAATTGTTAACCAAATCCGGTTCAGTGATTGCGGACGCTAGCTTCACGAGTATTCACATGTTTATAATAATATTGAAATTGTTTACTGCTGACCTCTGTGTCACTTTGCACGGATCTTTAATATTAAAACAAATCGTAACAAATTGTTTCCTTCGTTCCAGAAACCGAGCTGCTCCTCGTGCCCCCGTCCCTGGTGGCGGTAGCCTGCATCACTGCGGCCGCCCGAGGTCTCCGCGTCGCCATGTCCGTCTGCGACCTCTGCGCACTCACCAGGTCTCCGCCCGCCGCTGCCGAGCTGGTCGCTCGACACGTCGAGAGGGTCCTCGCGAGGGAGACCCAGGCTCAAGAACCCCGACCTCGTCACGTGCAGCAGACGAAGCAGACAACATCGGACCAGACGCAGCTACCTGACACACCGACAGATGTCCAAGACGTGCGCTTCTGATTAACACTTGTATCGCAGGATCCGGCAGCAGGCGAGGAGGCTGGGCTATCATCAGTTTGGCATTTATATGGGAATACTAGTGATTTATAAAAATTAGCAAATGTAACAGAAATATCCAGGTCTGATTATTTGTAATGATTCCCATCGCCTTCACTCGCCGCCAGCACGAATATGTAGTTATTGATCTCATCGGTAGTTATAAAGAAATTGTTGTGAATCAGTTTAGATTCGATTGTTGCGAGTTTTTGTAGCGCACACGGCGCACCTGGTGTTCAGTGTACAAAGGTTTTTGGGCTCAAATACACTATATTTACTTTACCTTTTATCATTTATCAATGCCAACGTGGAGTATAGATTGAAAAAGTCCATTGATCTCAAATTATTATTTTAAAACATAAGTTAAGATTTAAGATAGTTTACAAATAGTACTTAAGGTAATTAATATTGAAATGTCTATTTGCACACCTAGACTACACAAAAGTATATTTATTTTGCTCACAATGATTTCAAATTGTAGTAAAAGTTGCAACTAGACTTTTTGCAAGTAATAATGATAATATTATGATCTCCAATCACTCCAAAAACTATTTCATAGATTCTTTATGTTTTCATAGTCAAATATTTTGTTGAACCAATAAGATCTACAATTTTGGTAACAAAATGACTGTTATAATAATTCATTAACAAGCTTGTATTCTTAAGGTTTACTTTATAATTTATATAAATACGTTTGATTGTTTGTGTGTCATGATAATGAATATTTCTATAATATAGGATCTCAGATAGCGAATTCCATGTGAAAATGTAGAGAATGTAAAAAGTGTTTAGGCATTAAGGAGTTTGAGTGGAAAATGTGTTATAATTTGTAATATTTATGTTTAGGTCGACGTTAAGTTTTAGTAAATTCTAGTCACATGTTTTACATTCCTGTTAACGACCAAACTTATTATGTAGATTAAGTAGGTTTAAAATGACTTATAATATTTAAGGTTAGTCGAAGTATTTGCCTAGTTTATTGAAAATGAGCTAATGATACCTATATGATGTAATAAATAATGTAGTTTTTGGTAATAATCCGGATTGTCAGGCAAGTGAGACTACTTCATCTAAAAATAATAAATACTTAATTTGGTTTTATAAGAATGCAGTCTGAGTAGAAGATAAATATAATTAAAAAATAATACTCATCTATTTTATCTCTGATAATTCTTAGAAATATTAAAACAAATATGAACGAATGTTCATGTTAGTATTGTCTGAGGAATTAATGAATTACCTACACAGCAAGCAATTGTTTGATTATTTTCATAAAAGTAGGTTTATTAAAGGTTGTTCTGGCTAACTTTAATGGAAATTTGATTGTCGCGTCAAATATTACATATTCCTCGGAATAAGTAAACAGATATTAAATAAGAACTGAGTCATAATCAATCAGTTTCATAACAATCAGTAACATTAATAAGTCAAGGCTTGATAATGATTACAATTCGAACCGGCTTAAGTAAGGCTTAAGTAAGGCTTAAGAAAGGCTTAAGTAGGTACATAGAGAACTTTGTATTCGGTTTTGGTCTACCTTTTACTACCTACTATTTTACGGTGTTAAGTACATTATGAAGGTTTTGTTGAATAAAACGGTTAAGAATGCCTTACTCTACATAATATGTATCTTATATAGTTTGTATCTTCATGGCTGAGAAATTTGATAGAGCAGTTTTAATTTGAGTAACATTTACTGAACTGAATTGATCGCACGAGTCGAGCTAACGGTCCAATATTTGGTAGGTACCTTGTCCTGTTTTTTCCCTCGCGGAATTAATGAGGAATAAAATACTACTTTAACATATACACTCCGAACAGAATAGCATACTTAAAACCGGTTTTAATCATTAATAACCGATTTAAAACTAGCTATCATGCCTTGCAATGGGTTGTTTACAACTTCTGATCAGAAAAATTTTTTTTTTTAACTACGATGATGCCTGAACGATTACTTTGACATCTCCGTGTGTCTCTGTACAGGACAACATCTATGTCTTGATTCTATTCCACTTGGGTCTCGCATACATCTAGCTACTCGATCATATGATCAAGTCACAGTTTAATTTTTTATTAAAACAAATCACCTTTGTTTAAAGAGTATTTTAACAGTTTCCTTCTATAAATGAATATCTCGTTTCTACTTTTAGTAATTCACGAATCTCCTGCTTGTAAGAACATTAATTATTATTTATGTGTTACAACTGTAAATTACGATTAATATTTTGTTAATAGTTTTATCTAGTTGCTTAGTTGCAATTTAGGATACATTAAGTTAATATATCTGAAAGTGTTGTGAAGTTTGTAGAAAGAAGAAAAGTAAATGCTAGGTTTATTTGAGTATTTATTAAGTTGTTTTCGTCCATAATAAAATAAATTCAAGAAACATAGTGTTTATTTATTTTTCTATAACCCAGATACGTGCTGGTGACGTCTTGGAACCGTCCTGGTAACGTCCTGGTATACGCAGCCGATGAAAACCCCCTTTAGAATTAATCTTTTTTAGTCCGAGTTTTATTAAAACAATTATATCTTTTGGGTACCTACTACCAACATACCTTATATATATTATAAATCTATAGACTTCGTATAGAATCTCTGATAAAATCAGGCCAAAATATTTGTTTAGTGTGCGTGACAAATTACGTCTTACACTCGCGACTTGTGTTAGTGTGCGTGAATTGCTCAAATGAGAGGAGGTTAGTTTTAAAGTCAATATTTTTCAAATGTTTTCACAGCTGTCACAGTCTTTCTAGGCGTATAAATGATCTAAGCCCTCACTGTCATACTTATGACTCCCTGAGATCAATTATTAAATTTGTGTATTAGGCAGGATAACTTTTAAAAAATTGTCCGTCTGTATGTTCCATTAAAGAGTGTAGGTTGTAGATGATGTAACTGTGAACTGGCTAATGGATACTCTATATATGTTAACTATATTCTGCCCGCGACTTCATCCGCATTAAATTTAAAAATCTCATGATAAATGTACCCTCTGTCCTTTCCTACCCTAGGTGTATGCAATGTTTCATTATTATTGGCTGTCTAGTTAAGACGTGAAAGCATATCAAACAAACTCATATTTTTAATATTTTGCGTTTTGTATTGCACTGTTATCGTTTGAACGAATATAACAAGTAACACCCATTCTTGCGGCTGAACCACAATACTTTTACTCTAAGGCTGAGCCCGCCGTGACGCGCTACTACTCGTCACTTCATATATGGCCGCCTCATATCGTAATATAACTAAATTCCAACATTTTGTAAAATTACAAAATTTTATCGATGTGAAATAGTACCTACGTGATTGCGTAAATGATGGGTATTATTGCATGAATTTGGTCCACCTTATGGTAATTTTAAGGTCCGTTCTCCTCTGTAGCCTTCAGCTCCTATGAGAGATGAGACCCTAGTTTTGATTGATCGTATCAGATAATGAAAGAAGTACCTACACCACCGTCCACAACGTAGACGTACCTACCCACTATACTACAGCACACCCTCTTTTAATATTATAATATCATTGACAGCACAAAACAAAATACTGTACAGAGGAAAAACAATCTCACGACGTGTCACCTGTTGAATGATAATGTCCGCTGTAAATACTTGCTATGCCATTGGGATCTGATACTAAGCGTTGCCGCCCTTTTACAGGTATACCTACACGTTTATTTTTCGAATGTGCCGTATCATGAAGTGTGTACTTGAAAATTTCGCGCAAGAAATTGAATGCAGTGGAATATACTTCATTCCAGTTTGCTCTTAGGATCATGGAAGAAAGTTCGTTGAAAACCGCACTGAAGAAGGGTTGTTGAATAAATTGAAAACTGAATTGACTGAACTGAATGCAAAAATACAAATAACAAAAAGTAGGGATGGATACTTGCTAATATGTGGCTGGACCGGACGCGATCTTAGGTCTTGTGCTTTGCATTCACGATGTTATACCACTCCGCCACGACAACGCTAAACCTAGAAACCTAGAGTCCACTGGACTAACAGATATATTAGATCGTTAGTGATCTTCTCTCCATCCAGCCTAGTGAGCAGGCGGTCCGAGGTTCGAGTCTCCGTCCGAGACGCCCCGCGCCTGTGAGCTACATTTTCGGCCTCCAAGGCCCCCGCCCGGCTTCGCTGTAAAAGCCTTCAGGGCTATCAGCACAGAGGAGGTTTTTAGTCGGTAGGGGGTGTTTCACCCGAGCCCGACATATGGGCCCCGTTTCGGGGTCTTCAATACGTAAATGCATTTTACTCCTCTCGAAAAAAAAAAAACTTGCTAATATGTAGTTACTTAGAATAGATCTGAAACGAGGCCTAGGCCCTACTTGCAGAGGCTATAATAGTAGTCCCGTGTTACAGTCTTACAGAAACAAGATAAACAACGTTGTAGGTACTTATGTTACGAGCGATAAAACTTTAATAAATGAATAAAAATAGTAATATTATGTTTATGACATAGTGTTTTTAAAATGAAATAGACTTTCCACAAAAGCGCCATCTTGTATCTTATTATAAAATAAAAATGTAGACGACACTTTATGCAAAGGGTTGTAATTACAGACGGTGATCAATACAAAATAATTATTGTAGAAGTAGCATCACTCCAAAACACGTGTAGGTTCTGTGAGTTCGAACATGTAGGGATAGATGTCGCTAATGACTCTTTTTTTTTAGTAATATTTTTTACGGAAGCATCTATCCCACAGAGTACCGTACAATACGTACGTATTCTTGAAAATCTATACTTACTCTGTGGTAATATTAAATACGAAAATATTTGGTGACATCTAAGACGTAAATTTTTGTAGGTACGGACTCTTGATAGTTATTTAATAATAATACATTTAAAATACATATTATCTTGATAAACTCGAAGCATTGCAAATAAGGTTAATTACCTACTTGTTAACACGAAATTTAATGGTGTAAAACTCCCAATAACTAAAAAACGTGTGCGTCTCGGGACGCCCGAGAGAAGTAATAACTTAGGTCGAGATCTAAAGAGCGTACCTACTCAGACTTTACTAACGGAAAACTTAGCTTAGTGTAAGCTTAGCATGGTCTTATTTTGTTTTATAGTCATTTGGCAGCTGAAATTAAGCTCGGATTAAGCTAAGGTAGGAAAATGAAAAAGTGAAGTTCACGTTTTATCACTAGTCTGAGTCTTGAAATTGTGTAACTTGAGAAAAGTTTAGATTATTACATAAATTGTTGTATTTGAATATGATAATTTAGGGAACGGTTAGATATATTTTATTCATTAAATCTTATAATCAAATTCAAATATTTTTCTTGAAAATAGGATGTGACATCACTTATTGAAAGTCAAAAACTACCACACATTCCAAAACTAATGCCTCAGACCTGAGAAGAATGGGCGCAAAAAACTCAGCGGGCTCTTTTTTTATCAAAAAAAATATGTTTCCAAAGTAATATTGTACACTAAAAGTTTCGCTTAACCTAAAAAAACAACATGTTGTATGCAAAATATTATATTTATTTCTTTTTCAAAGTACCTACTCCTTTACATTTTAAAAAATTTTCATGCGATCGAACCATTTTTAAAACAGGAGGACCACAGAATATCTGAAGGCATGTTTTCTACGTGCTGATTGAACGCTATCACTGCCTCTTCGGAATTGATAAAAGTGAAACCTATCATCAAATCTTTGATTTTGGGGAGAATACAGAAATCACAAGGTGCTAGGTCGGGTCTATGTGCAGTATGGGTGACGAGTTGTACTTATTTCGGAAGCTAAAAATTACTTAGTATTGTTACATACTCATATGATGAAGCGTTGTCAAGATGTAGGAGAACGCGGATTTTTGGTCATCTTTTGCGAACTTTTTTTAACACCGTGGGTAATTAAATGGTAGAATACCATTCGGCATTAACACTCTTTTGATCTTCAAGTGGAATTGTGACCAGTGATGGGATGATGGGACGAAGAGGAAGATGGGACCAGTAGCTGAGAAAAAAAAATGCGATCACTTTTATACCAACGTTTCTCGCCTGACTCACTTTTGTTGGCCTGTTCTTATTTTCAAACACCAATTCACAATATTACTGTTTTTTTTTTCGGATTCAAAAAAAATAAATCCACGTTTAGTGTAGTAGTAGCATCACCCCAATGCACGTGTACTTAGGTTCTGTGAGTTCGAACATGTACGGTTAGATGTCGCTGATGACTCTTTTTTTTTAATATTTTTTACGGAAGCATCTATCAGCTGAGTACCTTAACTTTAAATTCAATTCAAAAAAAAAATCTACGTTTCGTCTCCTGTAACAATGTCATAAACAGCATTAGAATGTCCGTGGTCGTACTTCATTAGCATCTGTGAGCACAATAGTGCCACAGATGCTAATGTGACAATGGTGCACAAGGGTGGAACGCCACGCGAGCCCGCTTCTGCTCCGCTGTCACTTCATTCGTGGTCGCTCCATTCCCAATCTGTGGTATCATTAAGAAAGTCATTTATGTTATAGTAACCTTTACCACACAAATATTTTTTAACAATTCTTTTGAATAACGTAATACCTTTATTTTGAACATTTTCTGGGATTTTTTTATAAAATCATATAACATCGCCAACAAAAGACTTACTAACTCTACTTGGCCGAGTAGTAAGTTTATGTCTGTTCTTGGTGATAACATTATGGTTATGACAGTTTCTAGAAAATTCACTTATGTGCTTATTAACGTACATTACATTATCAAGAATATATTGAGAACCAACAGTCAAGATGTTAATTTCTTTGAATTTTGCTCTCAATGATTCTTTACAATCTACGTTATAAATAGCTCTGCAGCACAAATATTGTATTAATATCGGCAGCGTTGCCCCATATCAAAATACCATAGGATATAATACTATGGAAATAACTAAAGTATACAAGTAGCGCCGTATCTATGTCAGTTAATTGTCTAAGGCTTAGGACGCATTGCGAATAAAAATCCGCGCGCATTTTTTCGCGGATTAAAATTCGCGTAGCAAGTTTCAACTAGCACTCACTGCGGTAAAAAAAAACTCCGCGCGATTTAAGTCTGTTTGTATTCAGTTCTCAGCCGAGACGCATGTAAGTGGACAACACAACAAGTAGATATTGTATTAAGGCATGTCAAGTGATGTCACAAATACTGGTGTACGAAAAAGTGTAAAAAATACCTTTTTACAAAAAATGCGAAAGTTAAATATCGTTTGTTTTTAACTGTCGGATTTTGTTCCGTTCATAGTACTCATACCACTTGTGTCGACGATAAAATAATATAATGAATTGAAATTAGGCAGATTAATAGTAATGTATCAATCTATCTAAATATGTAATGTATTCTGTAGAACTATTCGTTTTACTACTCACCATTGCGAATCTATTTTTTTTTAATTTTATTAATTTTGTCTACTTGTCTGTGAGACCTTATACCTCAATTACGACTTGACCGATTCTGATGATAACTGGTATATTTGTACATTTTCTGGGATCATGTTGTAAAAGCCAAACATCGCCCAAGAAAAGATTTATTAACTAGACTTAACCGAGTAGAAGATATAACAAGTTTATGTTTTTTCCTCGTTTTAACATTATGATTGTCACAGAAAATTTGTTAATGTGTTTATGAACATATAGAACATTATCAAGAATATATTGAGAAGCAACATTCAAAAAATTCTTTAAATTTTTCTCTTAATGATTCTTTTGGACGTAGGTTATAAATAGCGCGAATAGCCCTCTTCTGATTCACAATCATCATCAGTCGGAAGACGTCCTCTGCTGGACAAAGGCTTCCCCTAAAGATCTCAACGCGCTGCCCTCATGCAACGTATTCCGGCGACCTTGACCAGATCGTTGGTCCATCTTGTGGGGGGCTACCAACACTGCGTATTCCGGTACGTGGTAACCATTCGAGGACTTTTCTGCCCCACCGGCCATCTGTCCGTCGAACTATGTGCCCTGCTCACTGCCACTTCAGTTTCGCAATCATTTGAGCTATGTCGGGGACTTTGGTTCTCTTACGAATCGCCTCATTTCTGATTCGATCTCGCTGGGATACTCCAAGCATAGCCTTGGTCTTCAGACACTGTGGTATTTGGGACGAGAAAATTTTACGGAGCTTCCCAAACACTGCCAATCCAAGTTAGATTCGACGAGTAAACTGTTTCGCCTACCTAACTGTATTGTTTGTTTTTTTGGAGTCGGTGTCAGCCAAGGTAGTTTTGTAACATAAACATAGTTATAGGTGAAATGTGCTTGAGTCGCACACGCGACGTGAGTAGGCGAGAGACTAGAGCGGGGCCGCGGCGGAAGGACACCGATTCCAAAAATAACAATAATCATTACTAGAATTAGATTAATTAATTAGATTGTATAAACATACGCAATTATTTTTATACTTTTTAGAGCATAATATATCTGCGGCACAACCGATAAAACTGTTACAACTTTTATTTTATGACTATTAAGACTTGCAATAAATACATGTTAATATAATATCATATATTTCATTAAAAGAGTTGATTCAGTGATAATTGAGAAATACTTTATAATTTTCATAATTATTATGTGTAGTTTACAGTAAACGGTATTAAATACTAGTAACACACACGACTGTAATAAAATGTAAACACATCGGGCTTGTGTGTTCTGCTTCTGTATATTCCGTCGTTTAAAAAGCCAAAGCGCTTGGGGCGTCGGAGACAAACACGGCGTCTCCCGGGAGCCCCTCATTAGTTGTTCAAACACCGGCAGGCCACTTTGACGAGCGGTCTGTTGGAGAACAAGTCTTCCCCTTCACTGATCTAAGGTCGGCAGCTATCGGAATTCTCTGCAAATATACGGCGCTGTTTACTGAAACTGAATGTTGACCGACGTACAAACGTATTTTACTTTGTACATAGATACCATTTTATATGACTTTTAATATTTTAAGAATTTGTGTATAAACAAATTAAATCTGCTATTTTATGACATATTATATTGAATAAGCTTATATTATATCTGTCGTATTCAAGAATGTCGAGCATGATAATAATAAGTATGAAGATGTTTCGGTACTCGTCTAGGCTCAGATGTAATCGGCGTGCAGTGCGAGTGCGGTCGAGATCGGGTGCTGGGCGAGCGCCGAGCAGTCAGTGAAGAACTAACGAGCAAGGTGGATGTGTCTCACGTGCATGCCGGGAACACCACGCTCTTATTACATAATCATAAGGCTTTGTGAAGTGTACCTACCATTACGATTGTATCATTGGGTCTGCATTATAAATCTGCATCCTGAATTTGGGGTTGACTGTGTTTTACTTGGTGTCATGATCAACGCCCAGAACAATGGACATCCACGAGGATTCTGACCATGTGACTGGCCTCCCTCCGTCATATCTCTAACATTTGAATCATGATGTAGTCTACATATCGCCCCGACAAAAAAAAATACAAAAGTAATAAAAGTGAAAATTTTGTGGTTCAAATCGAAATCAGAGAGCGGATGCCGAAGACATTGAGCCATCATATTAAGTCCCCGCTTAGTGCAAGAACAGTATGGCTTCCGAAGTAAAATGTGTAGGTACTTCATCTAATTTTGTTCACTATAAAAGGCATTTATTTTCTCAAAATTGATTCGTTTAGAATTCTTTTTGATGTCATTTCTAATTAGTACTAGATACTACTACCGCTTCGGAAACAAATGACGCTCTGAGAGAGAAGAAGCGGCCCAAGAAACTCTCCCAGCATTCTTTTTATGCGCTCTTTTCAATAAAAATATACAATACTAGTGGACCCAACAGACGTTGTCCTGTACACACGTCTTAAATTTGCAAAATCTGTCCAGCCGTTAAGAGGAGTTCTTATTTATATGGACGGAGAGAATTATATTATATGGACGGAATTGAGAATCTAAACCAATCTCAAATTCACTGAAACAAACAAAAAAATCATCAAAATCGGTCCAGCCGTTTAGGTAGTTTAATTGTGAATCTAAACCATTCTCGAATCCACCTGAAGACACACCCCAATCTCAAATTCACTGGAACACACAGAAATATCATCAAAATCGGTCAAGCCGTTTAGGAGGTAGTTCAATTGTGAATCTAAACCATCCTCGAATCCCCTTGAACTCACACAAAAAATTTCATCCAAATCGGTCCAGCCGTCTAGGAGGAGTTCAGTGACATACACACTCACAGAAGAATTATATACATAAAGATTGTACAGTCATTTCTATCGTTATAAAATAATCACAATCTAGTCCCAGGCTGTCCGATTATTTAGATATTCAGCAGTGGAGTAATAGGATTTACGACAGAGCCATTTTTTTTATAAAACATTTAAATTTATTTATAGATAATGCCTGAACAGTGGCTGGAACTTTATTATATAAGTGTATACATTTACCCTTAAAGTTATTATGTATCTTATGAAGCCTACTAGAATTAGTTACAACCTTATTTCTAGTGTTATAATAATGAAAATCACTATTAAGAGCAAAAAGGTGATGATTTTTGTGAACGTATATTAAATTTTCATGAATGTGCTGACAATGAACAGTCATAATATTTATTTCTTTAAATTTTTCTTTGAGAAACTGTCTATAACCAAACTGATATATAGCACGAACAGCTCTCTTTTGCAGAGCAAACACTATATCAATGTCAGCAGCATGACCCCATAGTTAAATACCGTACGTCATGATGCTGTGAAAATAACTCAAGTACACTAATCTAGCGGTCGCAATATTCGTGTACTCTCTGATCTTTCTAACAGCATATGCTGCAGAGCTGAGTCTATCTGCTAGATGAGCAACATGTGGACCCCACTGAAGCTTTTTATCTAACGTGATACCCAAGAAGACCGTAGTGTCTACAAGTTCCAATCTCTGGTTATTTATAAGTACGTTGGTTTGTACCTCCGCTGTGTTTGGTGTAATGAACCGTAAACACTTTGTTTTTTTACTGTTTAAGTGCAGATTATTCGTCTCAAACCAACACACTATCTTTGAGAGTGCATTGTTTACCTCGTCATCAATATCAGCACGTCGCTTCACTTTAAAAATAAGTGATGTATCATCAGCAAACAATACAATCTCATGGTTATCATCTACCACAAACGGTAGATCGTTAATATACATAAGAAACAAGAAAGGACCGAGAATAGAACACCTATTCCCACAGGTTTACCCGAACCGTTTGCCATTTACATCGACTATCTGAAATCTTTCGCTTAAATATGATTTTAACAGATTTAGGGCTCTATTTCTCACTCCATAATGCTTTAGTTTTAGGAGTAAAGTTTCATGGTGGACGCAGTCAAATGCTTTGGACAAATCACAAAAAATGCCCAATGCATCCTCTGACTCTTCCCAGGCGTCAAAGATGTGCTCAATGAGTCTAGTATCCGCATTAATTGTTGATAAGCCCCTAGTGAAATCAAATTTATTTTCGTTCATTAATTTACAAAAATGCATTTGTAGCTGTTGAAGCAAAAGTTTTTCAAAAATTTTACTAAAAACAGGCAGTACTCATATGGGTCTGAAATTAGCAGGGTCAAAAGAACTGCCCGATTTAAACAAAAGTATAACTTTGCTGAGGTCAGGGAACACACCCTCATCTATGCATTCATTAAATATTATTGCTAATTCAGGTGCTATAATGTCATGTATGTATTTTACAATATTAGTCGAATGGCCCCATAGGTCTTTTGTATTTTTTAGGTTAATTAATTTAAAGATTTTTATTTTATCGCTGTAACATACTTAAATTTCAAACCAGTGGAAGATACTGGTACGTGTAATTTAAGCATATCTTTTGGTGAAGAGTTAAGGTCTTTGGTTGTGATAATCGGGATTTCGGAGAAGTATTTATCAAATTCATTTGCAATTTCTATTTCCGAATTTATAACGTGATTTTAAATATTAAAACAGATAGAGGTGTTACGGCAATTCGATCTACCAATTTCATTGTTAATTACACTCCAAGTCGCTCTTCTTTATTATTACTGTATTTAATTTTATCTGCAATGAAACGTGTTTTTGCTTCATGACAAACTACTTTAAAGAGCTTGGAGTATTTTTTACATATATTTTAAATTCTTCACTATTATTGTAATGTTTCTCATAATAAAGGTCATATAAGCGTTTACGACTTTTGTGGATACCCATTGTTCCCCAATCATTAAAACACTTGTGAATGTCAAAAAAACATTTTTTTCTTAATGATAGATTCATGCTGCTACTTCGTAAAGGGTGGCTAATGAGAAGAAGTAACAAGAAACTCATTGCTACTCTTTTAAATCAAGATTTACCTTTTCATCGTTTTACAAATAATTTCAATTAAAATTAAAGGCCGACAACGCTCTTGTCATTCCTCTGATGTTGCAAGAGAATGTGGGCGGCGGTGATCACTTAACACCGGGTGACCCGTACGCTCGTTTGTCCTCCTATTCCATAAAAAAAACTAAAAAAAGTAAATGTAAATGAATACAAAAGTTATTGAGTACAGTAGCTGCATCATCCACATACACCGTACATAAATAAAGGTATTCTAGATAGACTATGACAGGTGTGAAAACGTCGAAAAAATTGTATTTAGAATTACTAATCTTTATTTTGAGCAATTCACGCACACTAACACAAAGTATCATACAAATCGCGAGTGTAAGACGAAGCTTGTCACGCACACTAAACTAATATTCCTAGCTTGTTTTTATAGGTTGTCTAACAGCAAGAGACTATCTACACGTTTAAATTATCTTAGTTCTACTTATGTAATATATATCCATGACGATTAATTAATTAATCAATAACACATACACAATTAGAAACATTGCTAATAAAACCTTTTTTGAATTTCTATTTTAGAACTCTTTGGTAACCTTATGTCGTGTATATATAATAATAATAATAATAATAATAATAATAATAATAATAATAATAATAATAATAATAATAATAATAATAATAATAATAATAATAATAATAATAATAATAATAATAATAATAATAATAATAATAATAATAATAATAATAATAATAATAATAATAATAATAATAATAATAATAATAATAATAATAATAATAATAATAATAATAATAATAATAATAATAATAATAATAATAATAATAATAATAATAATAATAATAATAATAATAATAATAATAATAATAATAATAATAATAATAATAATAATAATAATAATAATAATAATAATAATAATAATAATAATAATAATAATAATAATAATAATAATAATAATAATAATAATAATAATAATAATAATAATAATAATAATAATAATAATAATAATAATAATAATAATAATAATAATAATAATAATAATAATAATAATAATAATAATAATAATAATAATAATAATAATCCTTTATTTCAGGCCACATGGCCCATAAAATAAATACCTTATAGTCTAACATACATATGATATATAACTTAAACCTACGTCACATTTTCGCGGCGATGTGAGGCGCGGGTTCGGTAGCTTCCGGCGGTCGGCGACGTCCGCGATATTTGCGGAACACGACCCCCTTCGGCCACAGCTGCACGTCCAGGAAGGTTGAAATATGTTCTGTCGGGACGCGAACAACAAATGAGTTGAAGTCTACTGCGTGATGCGTCACCAACTTTTCGACACCCAACCGGCAACCTTGTGTTCTCCACCAAGTACTGAACAATGTCGGAGGCCTTGGTGGTGTGGTGAAAGCGAGAGGCGTATATATACGTCGCTGGGATTACGGGACGCAGGAGCTGGTTCTGTCGTATCGGTGCTGTGCCACGTTGGTTATGACTAGGAGGTCTTCTCTTCTTCCGCTCCACCTTAATGAAGCCCTCCTTATCGGTCACACCCTTCGACACAGCTCTACAAGCGGGTTCGTTGCGGGCGTGCCCGCTTCCACTTTCTGTCCTCAGCACTGTCCGCTTTCTGGGTTGCTGGCGGATGGCAGCAGCATAGTCACGTTGAAGTGTTGACGTAACGACAGCAGGCGACACCTCCGAGAGGGGAGGAGGTGAGGGACGGGCGGCAACTACATTACCGCTTACACGTGCGGGCGCAGCGGCCGGTGTCGAGTCGAATTTCGCTGATTCAATACTCGCTGGCGAAGCAATGCAAGCCCCACGACGTGTGTTGATGTTATTGGCCTCTATTGACCTACTTACAATTGTATTGTTGCGCAAAGTCACAACTTCAGCTTGCAGGTCCCTGATGGTGTTCTGAGATGCCTCTAATTTCAACACTACTTCTGCCAGGCCTGCCTTGAGGTTTGTGATGTCCTTCAGCAACCGTGACGTCGACATGGTCGAAGTCTCTCCCCTTTCATCCCTCCTGCGGGACGGCATCTGGTCGGTTTTCATCAAAACCTCGTACAGGAGCGTCTTGGCGTTGATGATCTCCTCACTCTTGAAATTTGATGCACAGATCTGGATGATGCTGATCTCGTCCATAGTATCAATTGCGTGCTGAAGGAATGCCAGTAATTCATTGGCTATGAGTTTTTCGGAACTCATAGTCATAATGGCGTGCAGCGGCGGTTGCCGCGCAGTTCGTGAATACAAATTATATTCGTAAGTTCAGTGAGCATGTACGTTACCGAGCGCGCTCGGAACTGAACTAATAGCGACTACTGAAGATAGCATCAGTGCTGTGCGACACATGATAGAGGAAGATAAGAGAGTGACCCGAGTCAAGTTCAAAAAATATTACACGAACATTTAGGTGTTAGGAAGCTTTGTACCAGATGAATTCCCCAATACTTTAACCGACGACCAGAAACACCTTCCCATGGACTGGTGTCGCCAAATGTTAGATAAGTTCAACGGCGGTGACTCAAATGCTGTATTTGACATTTGTCACAGGTGATGAAAGCTGGATATATTGCTACTAACCCGAAACCAAAAGACAACTAGGATCGAGGATCGGCCAACTAAGGTAAAGAAAGGAAAAAAGATGATTGCCTCATATTTTGGTCGGAAAGGACATTTCGCGACTGTTGTGCTAGAAGATGGAAGGACAGTTACTGCAGACTGGTATGTCAATCGCTGTTTTCCTGTTGCGTTGGAAAAAATTCGACAGCAGCGCCCTCGAAGCAGGATCCTCCTTCACCACAAGAATGCTTCAGCGCACTCCGCAAAACGGACTGATGAATATTTGACTATGGCAGGTATCGAGATAATGAGTCATACGCCATACAGTCCTGACCTGGCGCCCTACGAAATTTATTTATTTTCAAGAACTAAAGATAAAATTCTAGGTATTCGCTTTACGAGCCCTGAAGATGCGGTGAAAGCGTACAAAAATGCCATAGAAGAGACCGCTAAGGAAGAATGGGCCCACTGATTTTCTCAGTGGTTCAATCGAATGCGACGATGTGTAGAGAGGAAGTGAGATTTCTTCGAAAAACAATAAAAGTATTAATAATTAGTAATACATTAAGCTGTTTTTCATTTTCTAAACATTTTCAGTGTTACCTAGGTAGACGACCGACAGAGGTTGTGACGACGCTGCTTGTTGATCACACAAATACTAGTGCTGCCAGCTATTATAACAATGTAGTTACATAGTTATAAATAAAATCTCAAGCAGTGAGCCGCCCCGGCTTCGCACGGATACAATGCTGATTCTAAATATACTACAGAATGGCTCTATCTACAACGTCCACAGTAATTTTTGTCATTAGACAATACAAACATGTTTTGTTTAGAAAATAATTAATTAAACAACATTAAACTAAATACTTGCAAAGGATTAAAACGCGTGTAATTGTAACTGTTTTTTACATTAGATTTGCGTTAAATTACATTTAATTAACTTAATTAATTAATTTACACGTTTCATATTTAATATTATTTTAGCTAACCCGATGTTTCGTTACCCTTTCAGAGCACGTTTTCAGGGAGAGTTTTTTGGAGACCTTTATAAAGTGTACTATAGTAATACATTATGCTGATCTCGTAGGGTTTAGCGCTTGCTATGTAAGCGCAAATAAAAATTGTGTTTATTTACAAAATCACATTAAAAACTCCTAAAATTATCAGTTTTTCTGTATTATTTTCCATGTATAATAACATATAAACATTCCTCTTGAATTACTCTATCTATTTAAATAAAACCGCTTCTAAATATGTTGCGTTGTTTTAAAGATCGAAGCATAGAGACTGACAGCGGAAAGTGACATTGTTTTATACTATGTAGTATGTTTATACAAATGGTTGCTTAAACAGTAAGAGAATATGATAAATTCCGAGTAATCTTTCAATTTCCAAAATCAACGGATTAATACGCAAATGTTAAAAAGTTGAAAACTTGCCCAGCAGTTTGGTGACAATTAAGTCAATAGCAGAGCTCATCAATCATATTGTGTTCAGGTGCGGCAGGACGCCGACCTCACTCCACTCCCCGCGCCCTTCTCACACTCCCTGAACAAAGGGTCCTGCTTTGTTCAATAACGTGCATTATACGTTTTCAATGATTTTTCTTCCACGTACAATCAAACTATGTAATGAGCTTTTCCACGACAGTACGATATATTATTTACCTTTTTTCTTTCTCAAACGCCGGCAACGTTCCTGTAATTCCTCTGATGTTGCAGAAGGATGTCGGTGGCGGTGATCACTTAATATCAGGTGACCCGTTTACTAGTTTGTCCTCCTCTGTCACAAGGAATCGACACTGGCCTCAGTAAACCCAGCCTCTGCAGATTTGTACTCGGAGAGGTGTTACACTCCAGGCAGAGAACTTACCCCATCTGAGGAGTCTTCACTAACTAAAGTCCTTGAAGACGTGATTTAGGTACTTACAGTAAACGCTGGGGAAGGGTAAGATAATCCCTACCTGTTAATCTCGGCTTCCACACCTCCAAGGGAAGTTATAGGACGTGTGTCTGAGCACTCGTAGGAAACCAATAACAGTTTCAAAAGTATACATATAAACAAAAAAAAACAATAAAATGCACGTTGATTTAGTGAAAGTTGTCATTGGATCTAATCGGATAATGCGTTGGTTATGAGCGGAGTGCGTGCGTCTCGGTCGCTAATCTGATTACCGCCCTACCGCCACATGCTGTCTTCCTGGCGGTGGCTGCAGTCCCCGCACCCGCTCAGGGTATTTCATTAAACAACGACATCTCTTATGTATACTCGTACTTAACCGCGATAAAAAAAGAAGAAGTTGTATCGTCGAAACATGTACCGAGTCTTGCCATAAATACTGAATCAAAGAAAAAAAATTTCTATTGCAAATTACATTTATTACTTTTACAGTGTGTTAGTTTAATAAATAAATATATAAAATTTTTAAATATTTATACGTTGAGGCCCCTTATTATTAGAAGCACGCACTCTTTCCATTGGAAAATTCTTCACTGCCAATCGTACGGCTTGTTTTAGGGACTCCAAATTATCATGGCGTTTAGAGCAAGCTGAAGTCTCTTCTAAAACTGACCTTAAATCATAATCCAGAGAATTAAGATCGGGACTAGACAACGGCCTGTCTTCGGCTCTGACGAAGTCCGAAAGAAAGAAGACCGAGCTTTATGACCCGGCACCGAGACTTTCTGGAAGTACCATTATTGTTAATTGAACATGGTTTTGTAAAAGGGCTTCACTGTCTTCTTAAGATTGGTATCTTGATACACTTGTGTCGATGTCTTAATACTTTTTTCACAAAAATATCGCTCAGTCACTCCTTCATAGCTAATACCCCACCAAACCATCACTGAAGTCGGATAGTGCCCACGTAGCACTCTGCCGACTAATTGGAAAGCTTCCTTAGAGCTTTCAGCATATAAACGGTCATTTTCTTTGTTAAAATGTTGCTCAATTGTAAAAAAATCTCATTAACAAATCGTAAACAAATGTTTCTATGACCTTTGCGTACCGCTTCAGTAGTTGTTTTGATTTTACCACCCTATTCTTTTTTAAATTATCAGTTAAGAAATGACCAGTATGTCTTTTATAGGTCCTAAGTCATCTTTTAAAATACGCGACATGGTTCTAGGTATCTATCAATCTGCTACCTTCATCTCTTCAGAAAGGTATACGACGCACCACACGACGCCGCCACTAGCGATGCCATTTCAGCGAACATTGCAAGCCCTGCTCTGGCAAATCAACCAATTAAGAAAAGAGTTCCAGTTCTACTCTAAGAGTTGAACTTAAATTATTACCTAAATGTTTTGAGTTTTCTTTAGTTGGCACAAGACTGAGTTTGCGCCAGCGTTTGGCGAGTCAACATCTCCTGAGGATGCCTCGTGTTCAGGTGAAACACGGATCGAATTATTTGCGGAATTAACACGAAAGAAAACTGAAAACATTTGGATAATTATGGATTTCCGCAAAGTAACGCCTACTTCAATAAATTTTCTTTAATTATTACGTAAATATTTATTAATTCGATATTTTACTAAAACCAATAGATTGTCAGTGTCATGCCCTGTACTTTTCCCGGGGCGTAAAAAGAATAGGGGAGTCCCAGGCCCATGGGTGTTGTCCATCCGATCCAATAAAAAGGAGATAGGTCGGATTCGGCAAACTACAGGCCTATTGCTATTACCTCCCTGCTCTCCAAAATCATGGAGAGCATAATTAGCCGTCAGCTCTTGGTATACCTAGAGGGTCACCAGTTGATCAACGACTGACGATACGGGTTTCGCCATGGTCGGTCGTCAGGTGATCTTCTGGTATACCTAACACATAGATGGGCTGCGGCTATTGAAAGCAAGGGGGAAGGCCTGGCAGTTAGCCTGGATATAGCTAAGGCCTTTGATCGTGTATGGCACAAGGCGCTCCTCTCCAAACTTCCATCATTTGGGCTTCCCGAGAGCTTGTGCAAGTGGACCTCCAGCTTCCTCACTGGGCGCAGCATACAGGTCGTTGTCGACGGATATTGCTCGAACCCGAAGCCCGTGAATGCTGGAGTGCCCCAAGGCTGTCTGCTGTCTCCCACGCTGTTTCTTCTGCATATCAATGATATGTTGGACACCTCCAACATTCATTGCTATGCAGACGACAGCACTGGTGATGCTGTATACACGGGCCATACAGGTCTCTCTCGGGAAATCGTCGACCAGTGCCGGGAGAAACTTGTGTCTTCTATCGAGTCCTCTCTTGAGAAGGTTGCGGATTGGGGAAAATTGAACCTTGTCCAATTTAACCCCCAGAAGACTAAAGTTTGCGCGTTTACCACTAAAAAAACCCCATTTGTCGTATCACCGCTCTTCGACAACACGGTCTCGAAATCTCGAGCGATTGCCAATTTCGTGCTCATCTGGAAGGCAAAGCCAAATTGGCTTCAAAGAAACTGGGCGTCATTAATAGAGCACGGCAATACTTCAAGACGGCCCACATACTAGCGCTCTACAAAGCGCAGGTCCGGCCACACATGGAGTATTGCTGTCATCTCTGGTCTGGCGCACCCCAGTATCAGCTCGATCCATTTGACTGCGTGCAATGCAGAGCAGCTCGAATTGTCGGGGACCCAGTGCTCTATGAACGGCTGGATCACTTGGCGTTGCGTAGAGACGTCGCTTCATTGTGTGTCTTCTACCGCATTTATCACGGGGAGTGTTCTGAAGAGCTGTATAACCTGATTCCTGCCGTCGAATTCCACCTTCGCACGACACGCCACAAGTTAGGATATCATCCTCACCATCTGGATGTGTGGCGGTCCTCCACAGTGCGGTTTTCAAGGAGCTTTCTTCCACGTACTACAAAGCTGTGGAATGAGCTTCCTTGTGCGGTGTTTCCGGGACGATACGACATGGGTACCTTCAAAAAAAACGCGTACACCTTCCTTAAAGGCCGGCAACGCTCCTGTAATTCCTCTGGTGTTGTAAGAGATTGTGGGCGGCGGTGATCACTTAACAACAGGTGACCCGTACGCTCGTTTGTCCTCCTATTCCATAAAAAAAAAGCGAAAAGGAAATGTTGGAAAAACCAAGCTGAAAAACCGTGACTAGAGCGAGAGAGAGTGACAAACTACGGAGCAGTTGTTTGGATTGTACGCAGTTAAGTGATCACATATATCACTTACAACTTGTTTTTCCTTCCATATAACTATATATTTAATTTATTATACTAAGTGTTAAGTTTATATTGCTTTGCTTGCGTATAATTTTACATTTTACGGATATTGGTTGGCTTTTTAAGATTTCATAACTACATGATAAATTATTATACTTACTTTTTAACAGATATGTAACAATTATGCTGCTAATATGGTACTCATTTAATTTATTATTATTATTATTTGTCATAAGCTGGTCTGTTTGTAGCAAACCCGCCTCTATCAACAGCATTCTGTTTGTCCGTGAGATATTGATAAGTATATAAATATAGTTTTCATTAGATTAAGAATAATTTTATTTATTTATTCATTACATTGTGATTGTTAATGAACCGCCACACAAGTCGGAAACTGTATGGGGTCCGTGGTATAAAAAAAGGCATTAAAAGGCATTTATTATCTCGAAATTGATTCCTTTAGAATCTTTTTATGTTATTTCTAATCAAATAAAGCTATAATGAACAATAAACCATTTAACTTGGTAGTCATTATTTGGCATAGAAGTATGTATATTTTTTTATGGAATGGGGGACAAACGAGCGTACGGGTTTATGGTGATCACTTAACCTGGTGTTAAGTGATCACCGCCGCCCACATTCTCTTGCAACACCAGAGGAATCACAAGAGCGTTGCCGGCCTTCAAGGAAGGTGTACGCGCTTTTTTTGAAGGTACCCATGTCGTATCGTCCCGGAAACACCGCACAAGGAAGTTCATTCCACAGCATTGTTTCACCAGGAAGATATAATATTTATAAATATTAAAATATCACAATACAATTACTTAATAAATTAATAAAATAAAAACAAGTGTGTGTGTACGAGTATTGTGAGAACTTGAACGAGTTCGTCATACTGTATTTGTTTTCTGGTTTATATTATACTTATTAAGAAATGTTTATAAAGATGTTTTACATCTTTGACACTACGTCTTTCGTAAGGACTAACGAGGGAGAAGCGACACGCATTGAACATGGACGAAGTCGCGGGCAAGAGCTCGAATAGCTACAATATACAACACGTTATTTATATCAACAATCTTATGATATTTAGCAGGATCCTGGAACATAAACTAATAAATTAAAAAGAAAAGGGGAATAGTCGGATTGAAATTACTATGAATAATAAATAAGTCGCGAATCGTAGCGCGCCTCTCCCTCGGGACCGTGTGTCCCACGATCTCACGTTGCGACTGCTTTACACTTGAATTTTTCGCGCATGTTATAATGTTTGCTGCACTCGTCGTATCAGCGATGGTTTTAAGGTTCCGTACGTCTGTCCGTCTGTCAATGGACCGTGTCTTATGAGAGAGTGGTTTGTGGTCCGCAGTAGATAGACTGTGCTCAACTACAGCGGCTATGACAGCGTATAATATTGGATATCATACTGCGCCCGTCAGTCACCCTGAGATTTAAAATGGATTATCACATGTACATCACGATCAGAGGGACGCAGGTTTGATCTAACAAGTAACATTCTGATTTAATAGCTATAATGCGCTTATTAATTGATGACCATATTGCTCAGTGGTTCGTAACCTGACTATTAATGTGGTAGTGGTTCTAATCCCGGTTAGTGCAAACGTTAGTATTTAACTAATAACTATAAATAAACTGGTGTATTAGACATACATTACAGAATGTATATTTACACTTAAGGCACCAGTTTGTGATTCGTTGCAATAGTTGCAGTTAATATTTTATGGGCAAACACACGGAAGGAGCAGGTGGTCCACCTGATGTAAAGAGAGACTCTCAAATATCTAAGTCGTGCCTAAGAGAACAATCCGAGTTGAGGCGTAGCGTGCCCCGATCTCATTTCGAGCCCCAGCAACTGGAGGTATGAAATTGTTAATCAGGTACAACACAAAACATTAACAATTAATGAAAAGTAATAAGACGTAGATAACTGGTACCTTCCTGTCTACCTGGACGAGACTGTATCAATATACCTACACATGTGTTACACATTTAAATAAAACACTTTTTAAATATATCGGTTGGTAATTTTAATTAAATGTGTATGGTCATTAATTAGCCACGTACCTGGATCGTTAATTACAACTTTTTTATTTTGCTCAATGACAAAGGAACTGTTGGCGAAAAGAAAAGTAGACGAGTGTCCTGACAAGCACCCCCGGGGGGTATACGCGGGGTGCGCGGCCCGGGGGGCGCCCGGAAGCTCTCAGCCAATGGGAGGCCGGTGGCGGCTCAGCTCGCGCACCCATTGGTCCGGCCGGGGGTGAGCGCCCCGCCCCCTCCTCGACACTCACCCTTATTGAATTAGGCTTATCATTCGATTTCGAGTGGGGCGAGCGCGCGGACCTCGGCGGCAAAAACTATCCTTGAGCTTCGATAGCATCTGTAATCGGTATAATTCAATATACTCGCTCATCCAATTATGCGGCTGTGAGCTCTCGCGGCTTTCGCAAAGACACGCGCCCCGCGCGGCGCTTCTTCTCTTCTCGCGTTACTTCGGACTATTATAAAAATCATGGAGTACGGGTATCTCAGCGGTGCCGGTGGAGGCTTCGATGGTGCGTGTTTGGGCTCGAGTGGCACGGAACTGTCTTGGGGCGACCTGGCCTCCTGCGGCCAGATGTCGCAGGCAGCCTACCGCTACCAGGGCATGCGGTACCAGCCACCTCCTCCTCAATGCGCGAGGCCGCAGGACGCCACAATGAGAAACCACCACATATTCCCGCCAGCTATGAATCTTCAACGTAAGTTGCAATTGAATTATATCCATTCCAAGTCCGAGTGCAAGCATGTTTTATAGAAAACGTTGTTGCATGAAGTTGATAATACTTTATTATATTTTGTTAAAATTTGAAACTTAAAAAATTACGTGTTGGCAGTAATAGTTATTGTGTCAAATAAAGTTTGTATTCCAACGTCTTCCTTTCTAAACCTTTTAAGAAAGTATTATTCACGATCTATAGTCTTATTTTGCCTACGACTACTGGAGAGAGACAAAAATGAGTCCACAACGTGGTAGAAACACTGCCTTACATTTGTAAAAGGTGATTCGTTGCCCCTAATACCTTAATTATTATTCAATTAATTAATTAATAATTACTATTCAAGACATTGTACATGGGCTGTTGGTCCACATCATCAATTGATCATTGAGCTACATACATTCTACATTCATAACCTTGTGACGTTTACTCTACTTATTAACATGTTAAAAACTGCTTCGTGTGTAATTGAATAAAAGATAATTTATTCAGAATTTCTTAACATTAACAAAATTGAGATAATATTTTAAAATACCTACATAATTTTAAACACGTGCCATATGATTGTTACTGCTTGTTGTAACAGAAGTCATCACTAGTAGTAGTAGTAATGGATGGTAGAGTAATGTGTCGTAGGGATTACTTTAAAAATGAGAGAGAGAAAGAGATGTAATACAGAGGAGGTAAGGTAAACTAAGTAAGGAGGTAAGTAAAGATTACTTCCACCAGGTCTGCGGGCTGTCAATATGGATTTAGAGCTGGAGTAGAAACAAGAGAGGCTTAATTTGTTATTTTGGGTTGTTGTTCAACCATGAAAAGATAAGCAGAAACTTTGATTAAGTGCTGCACCATCGTCTTGCGTATAACAGCCTTGAATAACATAGGGTTAGCTGCAAAGTACGTATCATCCAGAACTAGTACTGGAACCAAAGAGCGGCTGTCCATGTAGTGCGTAAACTCTCACCACTGTGGCGTCATGGTTAACGGGCGTATCGTCACCAATTTTAAATATGATATCTTAGATATAAAACATCTTGACTGTTGCTTCTCAATATATTCTTGATAATGTAATGTCTGTTTATGCCTATAAATGTGCCACATAAGTGTATTTACTAGAAACTGTCATAACCATAATGTTAACACCAGAAACCGACATAAACTTACTACTCGGCTAAGTCGAGTTAGTAAGTCTTTTGTGGGACGATGTATATGCTTTTAGAACAAGATCCCAGAAAATGTTCAAAACAAAAGTATTACGTTATTCAAAAGAATTGTTAAAAAACGTTTGCGTGGTACAGGTTTACTATGACAAACGACTTTCTTAATGATACCACATATTGGGAATGAAGCGACCGCCTTCAGGCTGTTAAATAATAAGTTTAATTGTAGAATGTTGCTTTGTTAACATATTTTTTTCGATGGAAAAAAAACACGCTGAGTTTGTTGCGCCCATTCTTCTCAGGTTTTCATGCTTTTTAGAATGGGTGGTAGTTTTTTACTTTCAATCTCCAAGACAAAAATTATGGAGGTCACAAAGAAGAAGCTTTAAGACCTGTTGTTTATGTAGACGGGAAGGTGTTGATCAATATCTGGGAATGAACTAGAATCACATGCGTCGCGGAGCTTCGCCGGCATCGCTCCTATGATTCCTCTGTTGCATGAGTTTGTTAGCGGCGGTGATCACTTAACACCAGATAAAAGAAAGTCCATCATATTGATCACCACGATTGAAGTTTCTTTAGATCCCCATCAGCTGGCCCGAGCTGGTTGTTGGTTTTAGGACTGCTTTGTAATATATAAAAGTATGTCTTAACAATTTGGAGAAAAATAAATTATTTGTATTTTATGTTTATGATAATACAAAGGAGTTTCTCTTTATGTAGAGGCGAAACAAGTTAATTAACACTCGAGATAACTCATAACATTTATATTATAATTATGAATTTCTGCTAAATAAAGTCTAATTTAGGATTTGTGAACACCTCTTAATCCATCCTACTTTTTATTTATTCCAATATAAATAGCGCGCAGTCCACATTATTAAGAAGGAAATGGTCACGGTTATAGCTAAAGTGTCAGTGTTAGCAACCATATAATGTCATGAATCGTTAATGTTTACTTTAAAATAATTATAAACATATTTATGTCTGTATGACAAGATCAGGAACGAGTACAGAAACTAAGTTAAACTTAGGTATTATTGACGGTATTTGTAATTATTATGTGGTTTTGAACAGCAAATAAATTAGATCTCTCATAAAAATAACTTATTTGTCCTTTAATCTTAAGCTCAATTTTTATTTATTATTTCATTATTATTAATTAATACTTCAGTGACGATATCTGGCAGTAACTGTTTTTGGTTTACATAAATCAAACTTGGATTGTTGAGCGAGAATACCTAGTCATCTAATGAAATCTATAATGAAAATGAACAATGGATAAAGTCGATGGATTTTTCAGCATATATACATGAGTAGTTTTTGATTTCGGATAAAGAGCAACACTTACTGTTCACAAGTGGATTATTTCAATTTATCGTAATTCCATAAATATAACATTTGGAGTAAATACTATAATAATAATACAAGGTAGTATTATGGATACCCAGTTTAGGTGTCGCAATTTGGTCTGAACACCAGACCGTATTTTTATTTGAGTCATTAAGAAAATCATTTATAGCTTATTAGCACTTTTGTAATATTTTTTTATAAATATTTTGTTAAATTCATTTTCGTTGTATACGTTTCGAATGTTGTCTGGCAAATTATTATATATTATTATAGACATAACATTAGGACTCGAGGTATGCATACCATCTTATTGCGGAAAGCTTAACTAATTTTTATGTCTTTCGGGAAATCGACGAGTATTATTTTCATTTTTTTTTTGTATTATAGTGTAAATTTCTTTTCACAAATAACCATATTTCGAAGATATAACATGGAATGTACGGTTAGGATATTACAAGGACAAGTGTATGTCAATACCCAAGTGATGAATAAATATAATGTGACAAATTGTAATGTTGACAAAAAGTAAACAATATATATCTCCAATTACTGTTTTCATAAATAATCGCGATTGTTACAGATTTATTTTGAGATTGAGAGAGAGATTGTTATATTTAAATACAGTAATTTTTAAAGGAATAAAACATTATTAAAACAAACGAATCGAATTAAAACAAAATTGTAATTGTATTTTTCACATTAGGTTTTTGTGTAAAAGTTAAATTTGTATTATTTATTATTTAACACGAGATTTCGTGACCTGTGTTGATAAGTTACGCAATTATCAGTTCCGACTAACGAATTATAATAAGATATTTAAAACGTTATTATCTTTAGGAGACACTTGCAGAGTGCAGGTATTATTAAAGCATTACTATAATAAAGTTCTCTTTTAATAATATTTTTAAAGGCCGGTAACGCTCCTGTGATTCTTTTGGTGTTCCAGGTGAATGTGTGCGGCGGTGATCACTTAACTTAGGTTATCTGATATAACCAGTACGCTTGCTAGTCCTCCTGTTCCTAAAAAAAAACTAGACTTTTTAATTTATCATCAATATTTATAATCTTATCATCGTGTATAGATAGTAATTAATAGTTAAAGGGTCTTTATCAGCAGGTTCTGTATGTACCTAAATCACAAAGAGAAACATTAAATTATCAACAATATTATTTTATTTCAAATTAATTTAAAATGTCATCCAAACATTAACATCTCGTCTCCAAAAATAACCAAAGTAAATAATTATTCTCATAATTGGTTTTTGAATAAAATTTCATAAGGTACTCAAGATTGAAATAGTTTGAAAAATACATTATTTTCAGAATTGATTATTTGCAAAAGTGTACACAAGTACGTAGATGTACTCGTTGTCACGTTCCAAAGCTCTTGTATTTCCTGAAGACATAGGATGGTGTCACTACCGTCCAAGTGGGTGGTATTTAAAATTAAAAATTTGAATAGACTTAAGGAGATCCAAGTGACAAGAACAGTGTCATAACAAAAACTATATATAAAATTGCAAAGTCCATCATCAGTCAGTATAATTGTGAAGTTTGTCAACAATAATGTAACAATTGTAATCGATATCTAGTTTTATCTTTGTTTTTTTATAAATAATAATTAGACGACAGTTAATTGAGCGCTCAATTAATATATTGAGAAAGTCCGCAGTGTGTATACTTTAGTATAACAAAGTTTTTTTCGACCAATTTCTCTGTAGTAGTATCTAGTAGTATAAGAAATGACATCAAAAAGAATTCTAAAGGAATCAATTTTAAGAAAATAAATGCCTTTTATGCCTTTACCACATACACCTATCTACACACGGACGTCCAGAAGATTATTTTTAATGTTATTAATAACTATGTTAAACATAATAATTGTTATTGAAATATATTTTATTTACATGACAGATTATTTGACTTGATGTAAGTGCACTCCTACCAACTTGAAAGTCCGATTAAAAAAAAATTAACAAAAAAACAACCGACTTCAAAAACCATATTCCAAACCAATAGGTATTATGTGCACTAAAAAGTATAAAAATAATTGCGTTTTTTTATACAATCTAATTAATTAATCTAATTCCAATTACGATTATTGTTATTTTTGGAATCGGAGTCCTTCAGCCGCGACCCGCTCTCGCATCTCGCCTCCTCACGACTCAAGCACATCTCACCTATAACTATGTATGTAGTTACAAACCTATCGTGTATTACACCGACTCCAAAAATTACAATAATCGTAACTAGAATTAGATTAATTAATTAGATTGAATAAAAATTTTAGTGCACATTATATCTATTGTTTTTTTTTATTTTATGATTTTAAGTGAATTTGAAGTACACTAACAAACAATTTGTCTAAATATGTGTGTGGTATTTAATTTAATTTTTCAATGCAGTAATGAACGTAAGTGTTTTGCAAATTGATTGCAGACAGAAATTCTGCCACAGATCGCACCCTTACTGTAAGTCGTTAAGGAGTCCCATTCATCATCATATTCGACTACGACAATTACTTGACCGTAACTATGTTATGGTAGATGACTTAAAAATCCGGATAGCATAAAAAAGATCCGGCCGAGTATCGTTAATTTGAAGAGTTCCGTTACTTTGTCATGGATTCCGTAATCCTAAACAAACTATCTTTGAAGTATATCCTTTCCAATAAAAAAAGAATCATCGAAATGGGTTGGCGCGATATTGATTTATTCGTAAATTTATCATCCACTTTGCTATACGTATGTATAGCAAATTTAAGACTTTTATGGTTTTATCATGGATGCCATTGTCAGATCTGGACCAAATTACAATGGGAACACACGGAAATTATCAAAATCGGTTCACCCAGTCGAAAGTTTTGAGGTAACAAACATAAAAAAAGGACATACCGACGAAATGAGAACCTCCTCCTTTTTTGGAGTCGGTTAAAAATCAGTTTCAGTTTCGAGAAAACTGCTATTTAAGACATGTCGAGAGTAGAACACAACCTTAACGTTTCCTTTATGAGGCGTACAATAACCATGATATTTGCAACGATAATATTAAGTTTTGTGGTAAATCTCGTTATTTTGTGTTTATTATATTTTTCTATAAGAAAGCATATTAAAATATTTTTGGGTTCAGGCTATAGCTAAATCCAGTGTCCTGATGTTTGTTCCCAGTGAACTCCTAAACGAATGAACGGATTTTAATGGGGATTACTTCATGGAGTACAGTTTAGTTCACCTTGAGAGATGAGATAAGTTTTTATTTCGATTTGGGACCCATAATTATTTTTATTTTCAATATTTGTTTTGTGTGGAAATATTTTCTATGAACGATTTTATTGACTCACGGTTTGACAGTTCTGTTGCGAAACAATTTCTTTATAAGAGAGGGATTATATTTTACGAAATAATTCTTGAATATTATAATTAAATATTATTGAATAATTCATAAAAAACAGTATTTTATATAATAAGCACAATCAACGTGTGTCGGGTCAGCTAGTATACTTATATAATTTATTTTATATAATTTAGTAAAAGAAATAGCTATTATATTTTAGGCTGTGAGTAATGACTGAGCACGGCGAGAGGGACGCTTTAATATGTCAACATGTTACGGACTGGTCTATTAGATGGTTCTCAGAATTGGGTCAAAGATAGAATTAAGAAACATTTCATTTGTGCTTGGAAGCTCGGATAACGGAGAAGAATGTAAGTTAGTAACAAGTTTGATAGCACAGTACAGTGTTCACGTTGAAGCAGGCGTCCTGAGCGTGTTCTGTGTCCCCATCCCGTGTGCGGCCGGCGACCGGCGACAGTCCCGACACAGAGCGGGCTCGTCTGGGCGGGGGGAGGCTCCCAGTTCTAGCTGAGTGAGCGATTGCGCCCCTAATTGGCGCCGGCGTCCGCGAGAATCTTGAGGGGAGGACAGAGAAGCAGGACTCCTCTGCCAGGATAAGGACCCTCCCCAGACTGCACCCACTAAACATAATATTTCAATTCGGGCGTTCATGTAATCTGGAGTAAACCGGGATGATTCTCGTTAATCATACAGAAATTAATTACAAGTTGGTGTATTAATTGTTACACCTTCATAAATTTTGGCGCGAATTTCGAACATCGAGATTAGGTTCAATGTTTGTATGTTATATTTTTACTGTTTTTTTCGTCTTTGTAATAATGCAAGTACGTTTTAAAATAAATAACAGTTATAACTCAAAAAAGTAGTAGATTCAGAAGATAACAAATATTATATATTGCCAAAGATATATTATATTATATCTTTATCTTTTATGAAACGCTACAATATTTATCAAAGTTTCACGGTTTATTAAAAATATGGACCTTACTAATATACATAACTAAATAATACAAATAAATACCTATATTAAATATATTATATATTTTGAAGCGAGGACATGTTTGCATATAAAGAGATGTAACTTGATTTAAAACGAGGAGGAGAAAATATGTAAAACGGTTTTCAAAAGCAATGCAGACATCTCTGTTATGTGTCCCCGGTACGTTGGTATGTAAGTGGACGGGTTAATTCAATTTATATTTGTATAGAGAGCAATATCTTATCGGATCATGTGATCTGTTCGTCCCAGCGAACTATACTACAGTTGAGTGGGCCATAAAAAAGGCAATATCTTACAGTTGAAGTGCGACGCTACGATCGTAACTTCTACAATGTTATGTTATTCTAGAGATTCTTTCAAGAGAAAATTCTATTCTAACTATTGATTTGTACTTTTGTAGACGAGTTGTACTTACATGTTTCTTGTAGTAGGGCTCCCTAGCAGAATAACAATGTCTATATATATATTCTCATTTATAAAGTAAAGCACACACAACGAATATCTTACTTTTGGTTGTGATATCAATTACGATAAGGTAGTGTTTTACTCTCAACATGTCTAAAATAGCAGTTTTCTCGAAACTGAAATTGTTTTTTTTATATCAGACTTACAAGTTGGTAGGAGGTAGGAGTGCACTTGATACAAGTCAAATAATCTGTGATGTAAATACTTATTATTTAAAAAAAAAAAAAAAAAAATCTTTTCTGGACGTCCGTGTGTAGATAGGTGTATGTGGTAGAGAGATTGATCAATTTTTTTTTTTATTTTACTAAAGTACTGCGGACTTTCTCAATTAATATGGGTGTTCAATTCACTTGTTTAATTATTATTTATAAAAAACTAAATTACGACTGTGTATATTTTGGTATATATCCATTTTAATATAGTATTATGTACTATTTTCTTCCTCACATTAGAAAAAAGTGGAAAATGAGAAATTTTGGCCCTTCTGAAGCAGAGCCGACGTTTTAGATGACGTCAAAAAGAAACCTAACCTATCGATATTGAGAAATAGTATTTTGGGCAGAAAGGACAAAACGACATGTTTCACGTTCGTTTCATACGATTTATCTTTATCATTCCCTCAGGGATCTAACTCTATCAGGGAAATTTCTTATTCTGATTGCTTTTCGATTCTCAGTATATAATATATATTGTACATACATAAATATATATTCATTATTATGTACGTTTTGACGTCATCACTAACATAAAGATCTTGGAATGGTCGCCCTCCCATCACCCCGCTTTAGGTTTTTGATATTGGCAGGAATTCTACTATATATAGGAATTATATACTAGGTTTTTAAAATATATCCATATAGAGTTATAAATGTAACTTTTTTTATGAAAAAAAGGGACGAGATGAGCAGGACGTTCAGCTGATGGTAATTGATACGCCCTACCCATTACAATGCAGTGCCGCTCAGGATTCTTGAAAAACCCAAAAATTCAGAGCGGCTCTACAATTGCGCTCGTCACCTTGGGACATAAGATGTTAAGTATCATTTGCCCAGTTTTTTCACTAGCTACGGCGCCCTTCAGACCGAAACACAGTAATGTTTACACATTACTGCTTCTTGCCATAAATAGGCACCCATAATCTAGCCGGCTTCCTGTGCAAAGGAGCCTCCCACTGGTTAACTGTAAATAATTTGGGCACCTCCTCCCACAGTTATGTTATAATATTATTAAATCATCATCAGCTGCTCGTGTGTCTCGTCTGATGAGTCCACATTGGTTACTGAACACCGCACGTCATACAACAGTTGTATACTCTGGAATGATAGCCAGTAACAGTAATTCTTAGCATAAGATTATTTTATTTATAACTTAAGCATTCATTTCTTTTATTCTGTAGGTGTTAATATTTTATTGATACCATTACGCAAATTCACTCACATGTTTATTTGCAAATATAAAACAAATTGATCTTTTACATTACTCGCAGGCTTTTACGAGTGTATCGTGTGAGTGCCTTTATATAACTAGTAAAAGTTACAACCTCACCATTTACCTAATAATAATATATACGAGCCGCAAACATTATGTACTTTTAAATATTATAACCTTTCTGATTATTAATCTTGATCTTAATTAAGATTTGGTTTCTTTTGGTATTCGGCTCTAAAATACTGTAACCTTCATTCATCTCGCATATTATTTGTTCAGTATCATCATAAACCTCAGATAATAACTAATATTATAGATATTTACATTTTGTTTCGATTCATTGTTATTGTTTACGATTCTTGATTCTTAATGACTTTATTTACCATTTAGTTCATCCATTTTTGTTTTCACAAACCGGATTAAAAACCTATTGAAAATCTGTAGTACCCATGTCGTTAAAAATCTTAAACAAACGTAACTCAAGTCAAAACGAACTCTACGAAGCTTTTGTCCCAATCGAAAAAATGAAAATAAAGTATCTTGTATGTTTAAGAAAGTGTTTCTTATAATATGTCCACCGCTGAATATGATTGATATAACTTTGAATTATCACGTGTTAATATCATTTTAAGCGGCGTATTAAACTCATACTTCACACCGTCATTGTCGTCGTTGGTATTTCTCATATTGGCGAGGGTGTTTGGAGCGGACATTAATCTAAACCCTTCCCGCGGCTCCGGACGCCGTATGGCGATGACGCGCAGACAACGCTTACATTATGAATGTCGGGAAACTTCGTACACGACGCGGGAAAAATGAGCCCGCGACCTCCTGGGCTATATGATGTTCTAGCAGATTGTTAACTTAATACAATGTGGACTCAGATCTGATTTTATGTTATGCTTAATTTGGATGTCACTTACTATATGTATATACGCTTATACGTTCTTTAATTATTCATCAATTATAAACATATAGTTACCAACCTACTCTTCATAATCAAATTGCACCTGATTTGTAGAGAGGTGCAGGTGGTCGCAGGTGGTCGGATATTACAGACTTACATTTGCCAGACTTACTTCCCCACCTTCTGTCACTCAACACTTACATATTCAAATTTAATATTTTATTTAAAAGTTAAATTACCTAACTAAAAAAATGAAAATGGCCATGTAGTTCATCTAATAAAAACAGGTATGATATTGCTCATCGAACTGAAAACTTCAAACATTTATTTAAAAGTAAAATATAAACTAACTATGTGAAGGAATTTTCAGATTGTTATTCGTCCATTGTAGTAATTATATACAACACATATGTTTTTTTTGTAAATATGTGCCTTATTACTCATAAAATAGACACTAATAATAACTATTCACTTAACGCATATGAACGCATTAACAAGTTGGTTATTCGAGCTTGATATAATTAACGGAGGCTGTGTAATCCAATTTAGAGGTAGCTTAACTCACGGTTGATATCAGCTGCGAATAATTAATTGATCTTCGGTGATAATTGAGCGCCACGTGCACAGCTTCTCAATCATATATTAAATGAGTGAGATAGATAGATATATAACAGCTGATTAAGTATCTTGTATCGTAAATATACAGTAAAAGTTATAATACGGGTTAAAGTATGAAATTGCGGTTTTATTGTAAAAGGTACTTCGAATTGACATAGAACCTTCATAGTTTGAGATTTTAGAGTGAAACTTTTTTCATATGGTACTTTGTATTTTTTCTTTTAAAAAATTTGGAACATTCGATTATCGACTTTCAGTTGTTTTTTTTAGTCAAGAAAAATGGATACATCTGAAATATGAGTGACTTTTGAACACGAGTTACAACGCGGAACTAACACGGCGGAAACAGCTCGCAATATCAATGTTGCGCTTGGAGAGAGGTCTGATAATGAACGCATCGTGCGATTTTGGCTTAAACGGTTTCGTGATAGAAACTTTGATTTGAAGAACGAACCACGTGAAAGACCACCCACATAGGTGAATAACAAGGAATTGAAAGAGAAGGTGGATGCCGATCCGATGCAGACTACCCAGGAATTAGTGGCATGGTTTAACGTTACCTTATATTGTTGATTTTGACTAATTTGAGTCAAATAAAGAAGATAAAAAAATAGGTGCCTTATGATTTCACTGATCTGCAGAAAGAAACGCGTGTTGAAACTTGTATTGCCTTGTTGAATAGATACAGAAATAAAGGAATATTGGTTCAAATTGTGACATGCGATGAAAAGTAGTTTCCTTATTATAACCGTAAGCGAAAAATGCAATGGATGACCCTAGGTGAAACGCCGTAACAGTGTCCTAAAGCAAAACTTACCAATAAAAATTCACTATAGTTTTCTCCAATTTGGTCGAGCAATAATGGCAGAAGTCTACTGTGCCGAACTCCAAACAATGATAGCAAAACTAGCAGTAAAACAGCCACAACTCATAAATCGATATTCACCATTATTGCTCCATGATAACGCGAGCCGTCATACAGCACGAGAAACCGTTTTAACTCTACAGTAACTGCAATCAGAAACCATTCGACTACGTATTCGCCAGACCTTGCTTCATCGGACCACCATTTTTTAGTGATTTGAACAATTTTCTACAAAATGCTTTCACACAGTTTGTTAAATTTAGACCAGCACAGTTCTATCGCAATGGCATAAATGACCTTCCTTATAGATGGCAGAAATGTATAGATAACCATGGTAATTATTTTGATTAAATAAATGTGTTAAATAAAAAAAGAATTCCAATGTTTCAGTACAAATCGATAGTTTATTATATATATATATGTATATATATACATATATAGATTTCAAGTTATAAGCCTTACTTAATAGTAATTGCAAATAACAAACTTTTCATTTAGCCTTCAACACAATAAAAACAACAATCCCGATTCATACATATATTATAATATTTTTGGCCACTAACTTACAACCTATTTCATTATATTTCGTTGTTTTCCTAGAAACTATTTACTGTTTTTGCACTGTAAAAAGTTTAAACTATTTACTAACCAGTGAACTATAAAAACCAATTTAAACCATTATTATGATATCATACAGGAATTGAACCCAAGAGGAGATTATAAGTCCTACAAGATTGGTATACCTGTGGCAGCTTATGAGGTATGCTTTTCAGCTGAAGCCTGGCCCATAAACGCCAGAATTAAGGATTGGGTTACCCACCAGAAGGCAACAATCAATGACGCTACCAAGGTTCCTGTTACTAGAGGCAAGAAACAGCCCTTTCGTTCAGCGTAGTCGTCATAAAACCGTTAAAATCTTCTACCAGAACGTCCGCGGTCTGAAAACGAAATTGCGTATGTGGCGGAATAATTTAGCAATGAATGATTGTGATATTGTAGCCGCTACGGAAACATTTCTTGATGGCTCTGTGGAGACTGCTGAGCTTGAATGTGCAAATTGGAGTATAGGTTATAGGGTTATAGGTAAATTGGAGTATTCTACGCAGGGATAGAGACACGCCATGTGGTGGTTTGGCGCTTGCTGCCCGTTCCCCTGTCAAATTGAGCAGATGCCATGAACTGGAGACCGACAATAGTGAAGATCTCTGGGCGTCCTTTTCCCGGCATGGTTATCGGTTCTACGTTTGTGTTGTATACATTAAACCAAGTGCTAGAGACTGTGATTATATGGAGTGGTTTTGTAAGGTGGAGCACACAATTACTGTGCTAAAAGCACCAATTCTAATATTAGGTGACCTCAATTTAAATAGTGCATCCGTAAATATTAATAATTATTATTGTTATTTTTTATCATATTGTAATCTGTCTGAGAACAACATTATCAAAAATATGTTTGGAGGTATGCTTGATGTAATTCTGGTTCGAGAGAGCGATGTGTGTGGAGGGGTGCGTGTTATAACTGCTGAAGGTATAGTTCTGCCCGACGCGTATCATCCACCATTAGAGATTGAAGTCAGGCTCGACACATTTCGCCGTTCAGATTTTCTTGAGCCATCTAATATAAATCCTTGCAGGGACTGAAATTTTGGTCGATGCGATTATGAGCTTTTTTCTGCATTAATCGAGGCAAATTTTTGGCGTACAGTTCTGCAGGCCCATACTGTGAGAGTTTTTTGGTCTTTGACCAGTGCATGCCTAGGAAACGACGTAAAGCATGCCATAGTAAACGTTACCCCGTTTGGTTTACGAGTGATATTATCCGAGATATCAAGTGTAAGATGAAGTTGCATAGATTATGGAAATGTTCTAACTCACCAGAAATATACAGAAGATTCTCAGAACTTCGAGCAGATCTTAAAACCCGAATAGAGTCATCTTATTGCGACTATATTAAGTATATTGAAGTTAACATCAAAGCCAACCCTCGCGGTTTTTGGAGTCACGTTTCAAGCCTTCGCACTAAAGGTGGATTTGAACCTAGTTTGACTTTTGAGGGGCAAACTTTTTCAGATGTTGCTGCAGATGCTTTCGCCAACTTTTTTTCAAGCACATTTTTGCCAGATGTACCTGTACTCGATACAGATGAAGCTTATGGTTTCGATAGGACGTATGACAGCAATTATGTAAACATCTTTCATATTACACCTGATGATGTCATAGGTGGAATCAACCAGTTGAAGCAGAGCAGTTCCGTAGGACCAGATTGTATTCCTCCTGCAGTTCTAAAGCTGGCAAAAAAGAACTTTTGTATGCCTCTTTGTCATATTTTCAATCTTGCCTTGGAATCGGGAGAATATCCGTCCCAATGGAAGTTGTCGAGAGTTACCCCAATACCAAAAAGCTCTGATAAATCGAAAGTTGAAGAGTACCGTCCTATTGCAGTGTTGTCTTCGCCCGCAAAGGTATTTGAAAGCATTATTCACAACTACATATACGCGCAAGTGGACAAATGCATTTGTGGCGAACAGCATGGTTTTAGACCGAAAAGATCTGTAGACACTAACTTGTTGTCACTAGTTGATTTTATCTCGGACAAACTAGATCGTGGTTCTCAGGTTGACGTGCTCTACTTTGACTTCCAGAAAGCATTTGACAGGGTCAATAATGACATTGTTACAAAAACTTAGCGCTATTGGCTTTGCACCGAGACTTCTCCGACTTATCGCAGACTACTTGCGTGACCGTCAACAATATGTCCGGCTTGGTCTGTTCGAATCCAATCATTACCACACGTGATCTGGAGTTAGTCAGGGATCAATACTGGGGCCTCTTCTGTTTCTTTTAATGATAAATGATCTTCCAGATGTGCTTGATAATTCTCGGTGTCTCCTTTATGCTGATGACCTGAAACTCTTCAAAGAAATCAAATCTGATTCAGATTGCATGGCACTCCAAAATGATGTGCAAGCTGTGTTCCAGTGGAGCTTTAGGAACCGTATGGCATTTAATACGTCCAAATGCTATGCCATGACTTTCGGTCGAAAGTGGTGCCCAATAGAGTTTGATTACTAAATTGGTGGTGATTCGATATCTCGACCAGAAACTATCAAAGACCTGGGTGTCACATAAAGAAAGAGAAGAAAAGACTTTCGGTCGAAAGTGGTGCCCAATAGAGTTTGATTACAAAATTGGTGGTGATTCGATATCTCGACCAGAAACTATCAAAGACCTGGGTGTCACATAAAGAAAAAAAAGAAAGTTAACCTTCCATGATCATATTACCACTCTGGCCAAGGAATCCTATAGAATTTTAGGCTTTGTTTTGAGGAATTCTGGGGATTTCACATCTGAACCAGTCATAAAGCTTTTATTTGGTGCTTTAGTACGCAGCAAGCTAGAAACAGCTATGTGTGTGTGGAATCCGCATGAAAGTACTTACGTACTCCTTCTCGAAAAGGTGCAAAAAGCTTTTCTTAGGTACCTTTACAAACGTACGCATGGATACTACCCCTATATGTATCCCACAAATTTTCTTCTGGCTACATTAGGCTCCAACTCCCTCGAGGTTAGGCGAAAACGACGTCAGCTCACAGTTATGTGCAGAGTTCTCAGAGGTGATATAGATGCGCCGAGTTTGCATGTTGAGCTATGTAGAATCTTTGTACCGGACAATTACTGTTCGAGGCGCAGGCATAGGTTGTTCTCGAGTCCGACACAACGTACTGTGGCTCGCACCAACTCACCTATACCGAGGTCTCTCTCTGCTCTCAACGCTCTTCTCGAAGCCAACCCTACTTGTGATTTATTTGCGGATGGATGGCAGACGATTTTAACAGAGTGCTTGCGTTTTTGTGAGAGGAATGGATGAACGGTATTTGGATGTTAATTAATTGCTAGTTATTTACAGTAAACTTTGTATTTATTAACTATTATTTGTGTAATATGTCTAGTTTGTAATTTATTCTTACTTTGATATTGTAATTGGCTTACGTCGTTTTATTAAAGTATATACAAATAAAAAAAAATAAGATAAACGTAATGATTCTCGATTGTGACCCATGAACATTGAACAGCCAACTCTAATTAAACTCCATAAGAACGGAATATTGCGAAGATCCTCTTCATTAGGCTCTGAAAATTGTGTGCGGCAGGTGGAGGGGGGGGAGAGTGCGGGGTATAGCCCCCCCACCCCGTTGGCCCCCGCCCGCACCTTCTATTAATAATGTAAATGAGACCGCAGCCTGGCCAAGAAGCGAGTCTCGATTAATTCCGGTTCATTTGAGGTAATTGTCGCCGGCGGGTTGTGGTCCTTGTGCCCGCTATCACAATATAACTGTATTATGATATTTGTGGGTGACTGCAGTCTATGAATGTTTAGTAAATGTCGCACCAGACAGTTAGGTATTGTGAGACATCGAATGCAATCATCTATTTAGAGAAGTCGCGTGTTCATGAGACACTTGATTCGTTCACACTCACAATGTTACTCAGAAAGGTCATTTAAAAGGCGGGCGCTGATTGATATTATGATCATAATTAAATGGGGTAAGACTGTTATGGATAGATGGGTGAGTCATTCACGCGTTCGGTTTTTTCACTTCCATAATTTGAGTCGCACAAGTTTAATAAATAATTATAAATATTTAGAAAAAATTACACTGTACAATGAACATCAGTAAAAATGTATCAGGGCGAGGTTAGTAATACTAAAAACAACAATTTTTTGTTGTTCTTTACTTATAAAGTTTTATGGTTATAATTGTGTATAAATCGTTCTGACTGACCAAGGTCCTTTAGTCCAGTACAGCCAACTTTACCAGAACAAGCATTAGCCCCGCGTGACAGCTCAACACTCTTTTCACAAAATGCTTCTGCGCGCCTTAGCAAGTTTTGACTTCAAAGAATTATAATTACTCTTAAGTAAGTGCACCTATTAACCTAAACGCATTAACTTCGACCTCTTTCAATGCAAGTATTGAAAATCTTCTGCAACACATTTTGTTGAAGAGAAGAAAAGACGAACGAGACGTTCATGTAATGATAAGTGATACGCCCTGTCTATTTTAAGCCACTAACGATTCTTGATTAAACCCACAATTCTGATCTATCTCGAGCTCGTCAATTGAACTAATCTAACTTGATGTAATCATTGTTTAATTAATTGTTTTCTGGCTCAATTCGAACTGAAGGCAGTTCGGTAGTGAAGATTGCAATTTTCGTCAAGCTAGGGCACGGTGCGCTACGACGTGCTACGACGCTACGGAGGCGAAGGAAGGGATCGATACTGGGCCGAGCGACAACGCCGTTACGGTTTTTCTACTAAGCTTTACGTGACAATAGTGATATTGTTTTACCAATCTTTACATTTTCTCTTAAACTTACGCAAAGTAAACAATTTCTGAATCAATAGTAAGGTCTAGTGTTCCATAATCTATTTAATCTACAGAATAATATAGTGAATTGGCAATTGAATACAAAAATAATATTATGTGACTGGTAAATATTTTCATGACTATGATATTTTTTTAGTATCAAATGATTAAATGAGTTTCCTTTATTAACTCATTGTCCAATGCCTCTATATATTTCAATATTATAATATGGATATATTATTGTCGTTATTCTTAGAGTATGTTGTCCATGTTCATTTATAAATATACATCTTTTATTTCATTTAATATAAAGAAGTGAAGACCTATTTTATAACAATGCGGTCGCGGCTAGGTGTCATATAGGTTATATAACAAAGAAATGCAGAAAGATAAAATTTATTAAACTTAATAATTCATTGGTTATGTTCTTACTGGCGAAGTTGAGAAACTACTACAGACAAGTAAACTGACGTGACAGTTTAACACGAAACATCAAATGATACAAGTTACTGTGTTACTCCTCATCACCTTATGATTTATATTACAAGTTAATCAAATGATATATTACGACCACGGCGCGAAAAATATAAATAATTGTAAAGTATTATGTCTTGTTTTAATTAAATGTATCTATATATCCAAATGTACTCACGAAAACAAATAAAGAGTAGTTACTTTGTTGTATCCACCGTTGTCTAGTCCGTAGGTATCTACCAAAGCAGGGTGAGAACGCCCCTCAGAGAAAAGTCAAAATGGCCGCTTTTACACAACCTGCTTCGTGTCTTTCAGTGAATTATTGCTAATGTCACACAGAACTTGCTGGTCATTCCTATTTTGGTATTCTGTGAACATGAAATAAGTCCATCTTCGATTAATACATGAAGTTTAAGCGTTTATTAAATACGGGAACTTCAACCATTTGATATTTCTACATCTACTATAAATATTTTATAATATAATATAATATAATATTTCGTAGCATTTAGTTAAATAATTTGTAATTTTTGCTAGCGGTAGGTTTACCTAAGATAGTAATAATCTTCACCTTAAAATAAACAAATCAAAAGTTGATGAATAAGATTAATTTTGGTTACAGCGGGACTGCCATACAAAGTATACGGAGGTCATGAGGGCTCATTAACAGAAAAAAGAAAACAGAGACGCATCAGGACGACGTTCACGTCAGCACAGCTGAAAGAATTAGAGAGAGCCTTCCAGGAGACGCACTACCCTGATATATACACGAGAGAAGAAATAGCGATGAAGATTGACTTGACGGAAGCAAGAGTACAGGTACGTCGTGATATGTTCGTATTAACAAGTTAGGACTCAAAGAATTATAGCTTGGGTTTAATATTAAATTTGATTAAAGATGATTTGAATGATGTGATCACCGCCGGGTTTTTTCATGGCAAAAACATAATATACGTGCACGACTCAATTCCGTCTTTTCCGAATGCTTTTAGATTTATATTTGTTTTAATTGCAAAATACAACTTCGATTTGAAATTACTCGAATTTTAAAACACATTTTAATAACTAATTTAAAACTTAATGTTATTATTTTATAACGTAACAATTATTTTGGTATAAGGACAGCTTCACATTGAATATGTATTAACACTACTCTCTAATAACGACAAGGTTTATAGTAAAATTTATTTATGATAACAAGTAAAGCCACTGTTCAGCAAAATGCTTACAATAAATATTTAGGCCAGTTTTCCCACTGGAGAGAAAAAAATATTGTTTCAACTTTCCGACCGTCACTGTATTTCCACAGTCCAATTAGTGTCCGTTAATTTGGCTGCGGCAGACGCGAATGGAGAAAAAAACGAAAGTATTCAGGGCTCCAGCTAATTTGATAAGAGACGCTCATTTTTATTTAAGTCGAGCTCGACAGGCACGTGTGCTAGCCTGAATATTGGATGGCGTGCAGCGGCAGAGGTCGAGAGCACGTGCCGCGCCTGTCTGCGGGGACACCGCTCGCGATATACTTGTAACTTATGATATGTCATATAGTATAATATATGTAATGTATGTTGTATCGACAAATCAACAAACAAAGTGTATTGTACACTTGAACGGCTCAGCTACTCAAACGATCATCATCCAGTTGTAAACAGGGCTCAGGGGTGCAGATATCAACATTATATAAGTTCGCGAGATTAATAAGTTTCTTTTTATTCCTTCATTCAACACGTGTTGCAATGGTGGTGTTAAACAGTTAATAAAATTTGATCCCTATCTATACTTTTCCATATTTATGACAAGTTACAAAAAAATCTTTCTTAAAGAGTACATTTTAGATGTGTGTGAAATTGTGTTCCACCTGTTTGATTTTTTGAATTTCATATATTTCCAATATTCTAGGATATTTCCTATCATCATCAAATTGATGAACTAGACCGAATTTAAAGGTTGTTTCTTGTTTCAGTCGGACGATACATTACAGTTAAACCTCGATGTCATCGTGTAAGCTAATCTGCAAAACAATAAAGATAAATTTAGTGTATATATTTTTAAATATTTTTCTATAGCAGAAAGGACTTCCAACTATATTTTTTATCCATGACACAAAAACAAACACAACACAAATCATATTACAAACGATCAAAATTAACGTCTACTCAATATATTTAGTCAATTAAAGTTCAATTTCAATTTGAATGAATATAAATCCATATTAGGTAGGTATGTGTATAAGATAAACATATTACAGACATATTTTTAGTTTACATTATTAGTTAACATATTTTTTGATGAAAAAAAAAGGTCCGCTGAGTTTGTTGCGCCCATTCTTCTCAGGCCTGAGGCATTCATTTTGGAATGGGTGGTAGTTTTTTTGACATTCAATAAGTGATGTCACATCCTATTTTGAATAAAAATATTTGAAATTGAACAGGAAATTAATGAAACTTTCAACAGATAATTTTTCACGGGTCCATATTATGTACCAATTCGAGGAGCGATGGACCAATACATATGGCCCAACGACAAAATCCACACGACCTCATTTGATTTCTCACTTTATTTTATTACAAGAAAGTGCTATTTCCCTTTAAAATTATAATAGAATAAAGGCCCGTTAAATTCTGTACAAATAAGAACAAAGACAATGGGATGTTGGCATACAAAAGTAAACGGAAAAAGGGTCGGGCGGGGACTTCAGTCCTTATCGGCCACCGACGTGATTGTGCGCAGAATTTTTAGTTTATTTCGAAGTTATACCCAATATTTGGTAAGTTGCTATTTTATAATACATCTACACTATATTTCCAAGACTTTAGAATAATTATAAACAGTATGATTTATATGTTTTTGTTCATATAAATTCGACTTGAAATAGCGTCCACTCAGATTTAATAATGACGTAGGAGTCTCTTTTGTCTGTTTTTTTTTTTTTTTTTTATCTTGGAATATGTTTATTTTACTTGAAAAATTATTGTTAAATATAATTCAGTAGTTATTCTGTCCAAATATAGCATACCTAGTTACTTTTTATATCACAAACGATCTCGCACATCAAGGTCGATCGGTCAAGGGATTCTTCTTAGTCTGTCGGAATGAATATACCCAAATTATTACTATAGAAGCATGTAAATTTTAGTTTTGTTTTAGAAAGAACATATAAAGTTGATTGTAAAACCATAAACACTAATAAATAAAAACAATTGTTTTCATTGAAAATACTCATTTATTCTAAAATATAACAGTTTTTTAACATTGTGTCGTGTGTGTAGAATAATATAAAACATAATATTAATTATATATGCATGATCTTTTAGCTTGTTTCAATGGCTTTCAGATATATTTACTGAGACTATCTTAACAATAAGCATTCTTCAGCATCCCGATCGGTCCTCAGCATATCGTCATCATAATAATACGAGATAAATTCATAATATATTATGTATATATCTATATATGTGTTTATTCATATAATGATGTATTTTATAATTGTACATTTTATTCTGGAGCATTTACTCTCACTGGTCGCGCTCTCTTAGTCTACTCGAGCCAAGTTTACCTAAACGCAACTAAAGAAGTTTTAATTTTAAAGATTAACACCATACCAATATTACGTGGAAAATTTAAATAATAATAATAATGTTAAGCCCGCCACATTTGTATATCAATGAAATTATCTAATTATATTGAGTACCAAAACGAGTTAGTAAATGAAGTCTCCTTCATATATACAGCTACAGTACCTCAGCCACATAACAACCGGGCGCCCGCTGCCCTCCGTCCTCCGGTCTCCTCCCTCGCACAACAACAAACGCTCATTACGTTAAAAAGTGTATCGGTATTCGTCGGTTCGGAGCGGCCATAAATATGGTGAGCGGTCGCGTAATTCAGGCGCGCGCGACTCCCGATAATTAAAACTCGACTGCGAGATTCGAATTCACATATTACAATTAAAATGTTGCAATACGCGACCCGCGGTGAATACATTGTAGAGCATCATCGAAATATATTCGTAAAAATGTATTTGGTTTGTGCGACCGGGGGCTGATTGTTGTTTATATTGCTTTCATTTATACTTCATTAACATTCATACTCTGTTATTTACTGATTGCCCCGTGACGTCACTCAACTGTACAATTCCTTCCACCACGTATTGTCTCAGTAGATGCCGGCCAAAGAATAATTGTTTTTGTAAATGATGGCCGAATGAGGAATAGAAAAAGCTATATCTCTCAGGTAACCTTAAAGAAAGTCTAAATATTGGAACGAAGTTCCTTATTGCGTGTTGTGAAAGGGGGCTAGACGGAAAAAATTCTTACGAAAAGTTGTCACGACACTTTTTGCTACAGTAAGCTATTGTAAGCTGTGCGGCGTGCGCATGTTTCTCTGTCTGTCTGTTATAAATGGATATTAAATAATAATAATATTTTTTATTATTATATTAATAATAATATTATTAATTTATTTTATATTAAATTAAAAATTTAATTATTAATATATATATTAATTATTATAAGAAATGTTATAAAATAATATTACAAATATTATATAATATAATATTAATAATATTAATAATTTTCTTATGATATATAATATAAATAATTATAATTTAATAATTTAAAATTAAAATTTCATTTAATTTATTAATAATTAATTTAAAAAATAAAATTTAAAATTAATATACATAAAATTTTATTACAATTCCTTTACTAATTAATCGAAAGGAACTTCGTTCCATCCGGGTGTCCCTTGACACCTCTCAACATTTTTATAATTTATATTGTGAGTTGGAAGAACAAGCGTTCTAGATCTTTGTTCGCGGACGCTACTAATATGTACAATAAAGATTAAATAAATGTCAGGAAACCTTATGCCTATTTCGTACACAAAAGCCACAATATGTAGTTTAACATATAATATAAAATCACCATAGAGCGTTCATCCACATAAATGTGTCTATTCGCTCCAAATTATAAGCGCTGTGTGCTTAAAGAAGACAACGTGGCAAACGTTACAAAGCAGAGTGTGATAGTTTAGTCTCATTCAATACTCACAAGATCAAGTGCTCGTCGCGACCTAACAAGTTATACCTAGGTGTCCCATAAAAGCGACTGAAAGTTTCAATGATATAAACCTACGCTACATTCGTAATAAAAGCTCAGCCACCTGCGTCATAGAAGCGAAATGCCTTGAAAAATGACCAGATGCTTCATAACACACGACGTATTTTTCCACATCCACGTTGTCATAGGGACGGGGCAATTTAATCCATCACTACGCGGACCGAGTGGCCGGACCGCCCGATACATTCTATGTGATTGCAAAACCATTTTGGTTTTATTGTGAGACCGGAATATTGTTACAACTATATATCATATCTACTGTTTATTATACGATGTAATTTGATGTTATATTAATATTTACACTTATGAAGTAGATCCATAAAGAAACAATATAACTAAGTTTTGTTTCTTACAGTTTCTATCAATTTAAATTTAGTATTGTCTTTAAAATCGTCATTTTCTTTTAAACATCATTTATTCTGTGACACCCTTATGATGATAGCAAAATATAGTAACTTTATTATACTGAATACTTTAAATGTATAAATTTTTTGCCACACAAATTAAATATACATACAAGAATTATGAACGATGCGGAACTCGAACCCGCAACCTCTCGCGTTCCGTTCTCACACGGAAATTTTATATATAAATTTTGTTTGTTAGTTGTATTTGTGTAATAAATCCCAGAAGTGAGGGTTATCTGTAAAAATTAACAAATTCTTTGCTTACATCGGAATCAGCTATTCCTACCTATCTCTTTTTTTTTCTAGGATTAGATAATTAGAGTAACCCATAACTCTTCCCGTTCACTCTTGTTCCGTAGATGATACATAATATTATGTCATATCGACTAAAACACAACCGAGTGTGGAAGTATATTCCAAGTTCATCATTTAATTATAAATTATGAAGCCAATTAAGTGATAACAATTAAATAACATTGCTTTAACTCATATTTTTAATTTTAAACTAAGTTCTACTATGACAACTGTAACATAAACCACTTTCTAAATGATACTACACTACTGGAGCTGGAGCATCCCTAGGGTGATTAATGAACAGATTTTATGCAATATTATTTAAAAAAGAGGTCAGTTGAGTTTCTTTCGTTGGTTCTTCTGAGAAATGGAAATATTTGAAAATGATTTGAAACACAATCACCTTTAGTTTTCAGCTCATATAAAACAGTACCTACAGCTGTAAACTCAGCCAAATATGAAAAAAATTATGAACATATTAGTTCGGATGTTCCAACCGGAATTATACCAATATAATATTGATGTCGGAGTGATCGTCCAGCCAGAGTACATTCATATTGTAACGTATGTGGTCAACCGGGTTATGACATCTGACAGGGGCGAGGTGTTCGACTACCGCAATAAAGATTGACACAACTACCTCCGGGAGTGCCCGCAAAATGTCAATCTAGGTTCTCTTACATCTTGCTCTATCCCATGGGATTTGTCTGTTGGAGCAACGATGCATCTTGCTCGAGGCTACAGTTAATTCAGTTAATTAAATTATGAAATTTATAATTCATTAGGGCCTCAGTGTTGCAAAACTATTGGAAACATGACGTCTGGTGCCAATGTTATTATATTATATAGTTTAATATAACTAAGCCAGACCTTGCTTGGTAGTGTCTTGAAAGAGTTGAGATAACTTAGCTGATACAGAACATTATAATTAGGGTATCTTTCTTACATCACATTTATACACAAAACTTAACACGGCATAATATAAACGTTAGCACAAATACTTTTAATCATTTTAATAAAATTAATTGAAAATGTTCTACTTACTTGGTGATTTCCTGGACTTGTATTATTTTATTCGCATGCCTGGTAGCATTTTTGCAAGTGGCAACGACTTAAAATGCGTAATAATATAAAACTGAAAACCAACAGATAATCTGAGAATTATCATCAAAGTCGAGCGACAGCTGTGTTTTAACTATTATATACACTTATTATTATTAATTTATTGAATGTTTTTTGGTGGTATTCTTTTTAAATTTTTCTTTGAAATATTTTTTTAGATGTTTTTTATATACATTTTTAAACAACTATTTATTGAATGTTTTATTTAGGATTTTTTTTAAACATTATTCTTTGTAATATTTGTTTAATAACAACAGGTAATAACATTTTGCTTTTGAAAAATTTAATAAATTTTATATTTTGTTTTAGTTCAGTCTTGTTAGTCAGACCACAAGTCCCCTCCAGCTTCTTAATTATAATTAAGGTCAACAATAAAAATTTCATATTCAGTAAATCTAGAAACCGGAAATATTTCCCGTTTCCCATTTATAATATTAAAATTTAAATATTTATTTATTAATCATTAATTACATTAAATTATAACATCATCATCATCATCACCATCATTTCAGCCGGAAGACGTCCACTGCTGGACAAAGGCCTTATTTTATATAAAAATTGTACAACTCTATTTGAATTTGTCTTTGCGAAATACCTTTTTGTACTCGTTGCTTTAAGAAATTCAATAATTTACTAAGTGATAATATTAATTTTAAGTAAATTATAAAAAAAAAACTTGTGACAGCCCTACGTGCTGCGGAGTTCGCCGTGGATGTCAGCTTTTCATGAAACATCAAAGGCAACTGTTAGTTTTCTGTAGTCATAGACAACGACGGGAGAAATGCTAACCGTCCCGCTCGATTTTCTTGACGTCCAAGGAAAACAGAGCTCGCCGAACAATTTTCTGTCTGAACTGTATTTCAGGAATAATGTTCTGACGTTTATCTGATTAAAAAAAAAACATAATTTTAATAATTTATATAAATGAAATCAAATGAAATAAAATCATCTTTATTTGCAAGATAAGGTAATAATGTGTTGTTGACTTATAATTAACAGGTGCTCTTATCCTAACCCATAAGGCATGCAAAGTTGGGTACACACCTATAAAAATATTTTTGAATTTGTTGAGTTCCTTATTAATTTTTTTTTCTTCGCTTATATTACTATACAGTAGTGCTTGATCAAAAAAAAATCATCAAATGCATCAAGCGAGTCCCGACTCTCGAGACGCGCGGGGCCGCCTGTGTGTGTGTGTGTCTATTGTGTGTTGTCTGAGTACTTATCTCGCGAAAATTTTTATTTAATTTGTATGGTGTAATGTGAATGAAATGGTTAAAAGGGTAATTTAGGCAAATACACAAAATTCGTCTAAATAGCGTTCCAATGGGCACAGTATATATGACCATTACATATACTTAAGACCTAAGTAAAGAAACAATTACACTTTATATTATTTCGTTATATCTTAAACGTCTACTTAGTCAGCGTTATCGTTCAAAGCTCCCAACCGACTTAATTTTTTCTGACCTCTTTCACAATTACCGTCATATTACACCCAAAATCTTAACATATTATTATACACAGGGTCTCATGAAATATTCTGCCTTTTAAACCGACTTCAAAAAAGGAGAAGGTTCTCAATTCGTCAGTTTGTTTTTTTTTGTTTATAAACATAACCTCAAAAGTTTCGACTGGGTGAACCGATTTTGATTATTATTTGAAAGCTGGTGCTGTTCCCGTGTGGTCCCATTGTAATGGTCCAAATCTGACAATGGCATCCATGAGAAAACCATAAGTCTTAAATTTGCTATACGTATGTGGACGACAAATTTATGAATAACTCGATATCAAGCCAACTGATTTCGATGTTTCCTTTTTTTATTGGAAAGAATATACTTCAAAGGCAATTTGGTGAGAGTTTGGTTGGGTTCTGAAATCCATGACAAAGTAACGGAACTCTTCAATTTTGAGGAGCAAGTTAAAGATACTCGGCTGAATCTTTTTTATGTTATGAGGATATTTAAGTCACCTACCGTAACGCAGTTATGGTCAAGTAATTGTCGTAGTCGAATATGATGATCAATGGAACTCCTTAACGACTTACAGTAAGGGTGCGATCTGTGGCAGAATTTCTAACAGTCTGTAATCAAATTGCAAAGCGCTTATGTTAATTGCTGCATAGAAAAATTTTGTATATCTACGCATATTTAGACTAATTCTTAGTAAATTCACTAAAAATCAACAATATTTTTTTTTAACAAAAAACAACCGACTTCAAAAACACTATTCCAAAACAATAGATATAATATAATTGTGTATCTTTATACAATGTAATTAATTATTCCAAATTCTAGTAACGATTATTGTAATTTCTGGAGTCGGTGTCAGCCAGTGTAGGATTGTAACTACATACTACATACCTATAACTATATCGGTGAGATGTACTTGAGTCGCACGTCCGATGTGAGCAGACAAGAGGCGAGAGCGGGTCGTGACGGAACGACACCGATTCCAAAAATAACAATAATCATTACTAGAATTAGATTAATTAATTAGATTGTATAAACATACGCAATTATTTTATACTTTTTATATCTATTACACATTATATCTATTGTTTTGGAACAGTGTTTATGAAGGTGGTTGTTTTATTGTTAAATTATTTTATAGTTAATACTGAATTCAAATCAGTTGAGTACTTTTTGAGTTTATCGCGAACATACACACGCGGCGTGGAGTTACCATATTATATAACAGATAATATAAAGAACCATTTGTTCAAAATAACAAGTCTCCTTAAGGTTTTAACTACTTCAACGGGTCCTAGTAATAGGTAACTAGTTAAAATATAATATTATAATATAATACATATAATGATTGCTTACATTACCAATAATATTAAATATTACCACCGAGTTATGATTATTCTAGGTAATATGTACATACTATACAGGTTCAGATTCAACTAAAATGATAACATCATCTTTCATAAATAATATTATAAAATGCTGGACTTGATTTATAAGCCCTTTTTGAAGTGATAATCCATCATAAAAACTATATCTTTGATATGAGTGAATATATAATTTTTAATATTGAAACACTTAAAGAATTAATTATCCGAATGTTTTTAATTGGCTTGTTTAGAACATCGCGGGGGGAGGTCACAAGCATTCAATGTTAAATTTCAACTTAATATAACTATATAAATAGAAAACTAAATACATTAAATTTAACGTACCAAATGTCAAAAATGTAAATGCAAATGTTTTGTTAAGCGGAGAGGTGATAGAACCGGTGGAATATATTTCTTGGCATAACTCTAGATTCCAAATTACTATGGGGACCCCATATTGAAGGATTGGCGAACAGACTTAGTTCTGCAGCATACACGGTTAAAAATATTAGACAATTAACTAATATAGATACGACGCGACTTGTATACTTTAGTTATTTCCATAGTATTATGTCCTATGGTATTTTGCTATGGGGCAACACTGCCGATATTAATACAATATTTGTGCTGCAGAAGAGGGCTATTCGCGCTATTTATAACCTAGGTCCTAAAGAATCACTGAGAGCAAAATTCAAAGAAATTAACATCTTGACTGTTGCTTCTCAATATATTGTTGATAATGTAATGTATGTTCCTAAGTGAATTTGCCAGAAACTGTCATAACCATAATGTTAACACCAGGAACAGACATAAACTAATGATGCCTAATACTCGGCTAAGTCGAGTTAGTAAGTCTTTTGTGGGGCGATGTATATGCATTTACAACAATATCCCAGAAAATGTTCAAAACAAAAGTATTACGTTATTCAAAAGAATTGTTAAAAAATGTTTGTGTGGTTACTATAACATAAATAACTTTCTTAATGATACCACAGATTGGGAATAGAGGGACCGCCCTCAGGCTATTAAATAATAAGTTTAATTGTACAATATTACTTTGTAAACATACTTATTCGATGAAAAAAAAGCCCGTTGAGTTTGTTGCGCCCATTCTTCTCAGGTCTGAGGCATTCATTTTGGAATGGGTGGTAGTTTTTGACTTTCAATAAGTGATGTCACGTTCTATTTTGAATAAAAATATTTGAATTTGAATATCACCTCCATAAGATAAGGGTATATAAAGACAATATCCTGTAATTACTCGTTCATCCATTTATTAATACGGAATCCAATAAAAATGTACAAACATACACTAGAGCGATAATAATACTTGACTGCTGGTACCCCGGACCGATATCTTAAATGATCCATGGCGTGGGACATGAACCCTCGGCTGCAGCTCGTACAGCTCGCAGGTGCACGACACGCGCCGACACGTGCAGGCGAGTGCTCGCCGCGTGTTTCATTAGACGCACTTGCCACAAAATGTCTGTCGGTATTGTTACTTCAATGAGCTATAAAATCATTTATTTGATTATCACTTCAGCCATCACTATCTACAATGATTTCTGTACTGCTCGTGTAGTAGTATCGCAGCGTAGTTTTCGTTTCGAACTAGGAATGTGGTGAAATTACGATGTTTTCTAGTTCTTGAAAATTAGAAACATAATTTTTACCTAGCTTCTATTTGTACATATAATTGCAATTTCATTTTGACCTATATGACATAAAATCTTTAAAAAAATCAAATTCACATCCAAACATGTTTTATTCTTAATTTGATCATGCTTACCGTAAAGAATTGTCAACGATTTATAGAGAAGATATATCTCTATTATTAAATATTTATAAAAAGCTATCAAAGTAAATAACAATATATTATATAAGTTTATTTATATGGCTAAGCTTTCATTTATTCTCTGTGTAGGCAAATGCTAATAAGTATATCCCTTAAAAATGTTTCCAACTAACATAAACACGAAGATGTATTGAAGTTAATTTAAACAATAATATAAAGTTGAATATATCTTCAAAGTTATTCCAAGTGAAAGCTGAACAAGGTCGTTATGTGACGGAAAGTGATTAGTGAAACTGGTTTGAGGTCGCAATCAACGCGATTAACTGAGGGTTGTACTTACATTTGGGGTTATCACCTACTAAATTATTATTTGGTGCTTCGCTTTATTTATGTTTTGGTTTTGAAAGCTCTAACGTTGTAAAGTTACGTCATTGATGAATTTATAAACCGACCAATACAAACAATTTTAATGGATATAATTTAAAAAATAATTAATTGTTACAGTTGACATTTGAGTAAGGAGTTAGAAAATCGAACTCCTTGAATCTAGATAGAGTCTCTCGCTGTTAGACAAATATTTACAAAAGGAGTGAAAACTAGGGAGAGGAGACATTTAAAGAAAGTTGGGCGGGGATAAAAAATTGTACCGAAACACAGTATCACCACATTATTGGAAAAAATGTAGTGATACTTAACAACTCTTAAAATTTTTCTCTTAATGGTTCTTTAGGACTCAAGTTATATGTATTGCCAATAGCCGTCTTCAGCAACACAAAGATAGCAACATTAGCCATCTATATCGCATTAGTTGAACTAAAAATATTATTTGAGCTGTGACTTGTTCGTGTAATACAGTTGTTAATGTCATGGATAGATAATGCGACGTATAGTGCCGCCAATCGAGAGGGGCGCGACATTTGATGCGGCAGGCTTCAGTGGCGCTATCATCCGTTGCAGATCGTGGGAAGCTGCGATCCCACGCATGATTACCAAGCAGCCCGTGACCTGAATCTCCCACGGGAGTGTCAGTCGCATGCGACACTTTGCTGTTATTCTACAACTGATTCTATCGACTCCATACTTCATTTTCATTCAAATTTTCACAGATAATGAATTTCTAATGCCGCTATAACAACCAACACTATAACTGAATAAAATAAATATTTAAGGGGACTGCCATACAACAAACGTGATTTTTATAGATGCTTTTATATAGATGATGTTTTTATAGATAACGGTACGCAAAATTAGTAAATCATTCACCTCTAAGCTTGACTTAATTTTTTGCCATTAATCACAAGGTGCAATGTGCGGTGAATCCATTCAGTTATACAGGCTGTCCCAGAAAGAATGGATAATCCTTGAACCCCGCACGGGACAGCTCTCCAGCGCTCAGTTTTTTTTTAAAAACATACGTTTTTTTACTTTACTTCACATTCATGTGCACTACGCCCACAAAGTAATGAAATTTATGGCGTTTTTGGTGTCATCTTATTCCTGATAGACTATACTACTAAAATACTATACTACTGAAATACATTAAATAATATAAGTATCTATGATACTTTTTTCAATAATAAAATAAGAACTTGAGTTTTTGACATAAAATTTGATACCAAAATAATTTTGGCATAGTTTGAGAGTGTTTCATGTAAAAAAAAAGTATGAAAACGTAAGTGGCCAGCAATTATTATTAAAGTCCTTCAAATAATTATTCGTTACCATAGCGGATGTGAGTTATTCACAAACTTTTTCAAAAACTCTGGGCGAGCACGTTTTATTGTTATTTTGTTTTAGTGTAGTTATTGTAGTATCATGTTCCGAATTTCCGAAAAAAACATCTTATCAATACTTCAATTTTTTTTAACTTTTCTGATTAATGACTGTTCTACGTCATATTTTTTACATAATTTTACGAACCGGGCTGTCGCTTGTTTCATCCGTTGAATCATGCAATATCCATCGAGTTCAAAGCGTCCGCACCTCCAGGTGTTCAGGCAAATATCTTATACTTTGCTCATACAATACCTAATACAGAAAGGCTTAGTGAAATATAATATTTTATCAGTTTCAATCAGTTGTTATTTGGTATTATGAGTTAGAGTTGGTGACAGCAGTCGCTGATCGAGCGTCGAAGACGATCACATGTCACTGAGTCACCAATACACAGAGACAGAGCTACGAGATGAAGCTCCATTATTAAATACGAAGTGAAGTCTCTGAAAACATTCTGGTAAAATTTAGCCATTGCGAAAATTACAAACTGAACATGGTGCGAATATTTTCTAGAGCTAAATTCAATACACTGTTGCACACATTATCAAAACGAAGTCATAATGTTTAAACAAATGACAATCACGGAAACTCAAATGTAACCTGTTCTTAGATGTTAAAAATAATTGTATCACAAAAGGCTAAATTATTCAGTATAGTCCGAGTAAAATAAACATTTCTTAGCCTCACAAATTTGTAAGTTACTTTCATCAACCTTCGTCCATAATTTTAACTGTGCTCTTGTTATTATAATTATCATAACATTTGAAAACTGTGCTTTAAATGCTAACTAAACTAACATACAAACATGTTTTAATTCAATGTTCAAATTTTAGTCAAATGTCATGTCATGTGTAATGGTCAGTCGAGGTCACTTCTTTTCCCCCCTTCCTAAAGCGTCCATAGTGTCTAAGAGGTATTTATTCACTTCAGGAACATATAAAATTCAGATAACAATTTTATTTTCAAATAAGTAATTTATCACTTCAAATACGTCTTCGCTATAAATAATGTCTATTCCTATATTATTCATATCTAACAACTTAGCAAGCCATACTAAAAATATAGGTACTTAAGTCCGCATAGAGCACTTAAAATTATTAAAATTTCTCTAGCTCGGTGTCCCCGATGTAACTCACATTTCCCTTCAAAGATCGTAACTTATGAGATATGCATGCAGCCATAATTTAATAAAGTTTTATCTTTTCAATTACGTAATTATATCTTTTAATGTTTTTTGACAAAATTATAAATATTTATTTCCGAAATATAAATAATATAATAACACAGTGACGCTATAAAAGTGCTCTGTATCCGTTCAAAAAATATAAACGATCGAATCGATCGAATACTGTGTCGTGTATGCCTGTTTGTCTGTCTTTTTGTCAAGAATATTTTTCTTAGAAGAGCATGAAGGTGTGATATTGAAATTAGCGTCAAACACATTCTTAAAACTGCGGTCACTTAGAGGTTATAAAAATCAAGAATGCAACCAAATCAATCAAAACGCCTAATATAGTAATGCCTATAATAGCCTATTGACTAACTATTTTAACTCGAAGGTAATTCACACGGATTTCCATTGGCTGAAGTGGAATTGATTGAATGAAATTTCGTAACAAATATGTGAGTGTAAAACCGACGCGGACGCCTTAAGCGCCTTAACAACATTGATACCAAATTATTCAGTTATTTATTTTTGATAGTACATCAAATACTTTATATTTAAGGTTACCTTTTTATTTGCTGTTGGATTTTATTCCTACAGGACCCGAAATAAGGAGTTAAATAGTTTAATTCGAAGTTGTTCGCTTTTTCTAGCATCAATAATTATCGTATCGTATCGTATTTTTTTATTTAGTATATTATTACGACGTTAGAAACAAGTCCTTGAAGCCATTCATTTTGCTGTATTAATAATTATATTTTTTATTTCTCTCACATTTTTCCTTTAGGTGTCGGGCCTGATAATAAAGTACAATTATTAATATATTATCCTATCATATGCTATATAATATATATAATATATAATATATAGAGCTGGCTTGTCTGTGGGATACTGTGCTATTCCCACGATTACTTTTCATTTAGCTCGTGTCGTGGTGGCTCCCTGGAGACGTGGTACAAGTGCGTCCCTTATGATATAACTACAATTTGAATGTGAGAACATTGTTTGTTGCTACGGATCTGTACTTATTGTCTGGGGATTTGTTTATTACTGTTGTGAATTGTTTTCACACGCTTCAATACTTCTAGTGTAAGCAAACTGACAAAAATATTAACCGCGAAAAAGTGGGCGGGTTTTAAATCACTTCTGAATTGTCAAATATACATATTCTATTTATCGATGAGTTCTCTTGCGCCTGTTCATCTCGGATAGGAGGCATCTTTCTTGGAAATGGTACTTTGTCAGTTTTAATTCAAGTGATTTTTTAATTTTTATTTGAATCATTACGCCCACAGCTTGCATAAGTTCAGAAGAATCGGCAAAAAACTAAACACATCCTTTGTAAATATTTGTATACATTTTCCATACAAAATAATAATGATATTAATATAATATTATAAAAATGAGTTCCACCGAATGTTAAGAAATTTTACACCACGTATAATTCTTTTTTATAATTGTTTAGTTGAAAACTTATTTAATTTCTATTTTACAAATATGTTACGAAAACTGTATTATTATAATAATGTTTCTGAACAGACAACTTCATTCAACACCATTGATGCATCACATTGTTATATTGATATACTTAACTGTAATTATTTAAAAAAAATACATAATTCTCCTAATTAAATCAACCTTAAAGGTAAGATTGTTGTAATATTGTTTCCCAGATGAATAATATATATTGAGTGAAAATTTCAATTATGTATTTACTTTAATTTTTGATTTGTTTTTAATGATTATGGCTAAGTAGTTGTACCCGTTTGTTTATTAGATGTCGCTACTGTAGCGTCACGCTATAGGTATAATAATATGTTATTGTTAGTAAAATATATAAAATAAATTTTCTTATCAGCATAATATGTATCTATATAGTGTTGATGAGATGTTTTACAAATATTTTCATTTTATTAGATTAACTCAATAAGTATTTCACTAATAGCGCGATTATAATTTTACTGTATAATAATTTACCTGTTTAATTAATAATAATTAAAAGGTTTATTTGGTTCAAAAATACAGATATCTTATTACTAATAACAATATTATGGAAATTACAGAACCAAAATGGTGTCTAGTCAGCATTATGTTGGTAATTTTACTTCTCAACGTTGGTATTCTCTAGACACGGAGACACAGACTTTGAGAATTAAATATTTATATATTTATAATCCCCCAAGTCTACTGCTACCATAAACATTGGCAATGAAAATAAAATAACATCGGTATTGTATTGTATATTTCCCTTTATATTGTAATATAATATAACTTGTGAACTATGACATCATGTAACGAAGTCATATACGAGGGAAGTAAGGGGCCTGTCAGAAACTATCACACAATCGGAATATATGGATATTATTAAGAAATGATGTGACGATTAACTTATAAGGGGACAATACTGGCACGTTACAGCCAGTGTAACGACACCCGATATTATAACTAAACGTTTGTTGGTTATATTTGTGATAAGAATTTTTGGAAATATTAGAAGGATGTGATCTAGTGGGGACTGACATTATTATGGAAGATTCTGTATGTATGAAATAACAAAAACAAAAAGTTTATATTGAACTACATATTATATACAAACAATAGCTTAATTATAATATTGTTTTTGGGAACAAATTTAATTAATTTATAAGGCCTGTTACAGTGTAAAAGATTTCATTATCGTATGACAAGGTTACTTGGTACTGAAATGAATTGCTCTTAATAATTTATATTGAGTCTCTTTGTATGTTTGTCTATATAATGTTATTAGCAAAGGAGATATTGTGGCGCTAATTGAAGATACCATGAGACAACATATATAAGTGCTGAGTAATACTGGCTCAGACCAGGCAATGACTAAATCACTAAAAGAAATATACAAAGGTACAAATAGATATAGTACGTTCGTAAAACCCACGGCTGCTACGAATGATTATACTTTTAATAATCCCAATGATTCTACAATCTGTGGGATATATCATATAGGTTTTTCAAGTAGTACTATTTTTCCAATAACAACTCTTTTGCATATAAAGGTCTCAACGTGGGCGAACCAAACCTTAAAAGTTTTATTATCTCCGTATCGTTTAAAACGCGGTATGAAATATTAGAAATCACGCTATATAATTTGCTCCAAAGCATCAAATAGTTATAATTTATTGTAAGTACAGGACACACAGAGGATACTCGCCCCACATTTGAATGCAATAGCGATGGCAGTCTCCATCACGAATCATTAAGTGGAAGGGACAAGTGGAGCTATTGTTTGCGCATCAAACGTTATTTTATATCATTTTTCTTTCCCTCTTTACACATTCATTACTCACTTCTCGCCTCATTTACCGCTCACTCCGTTCATGTACTGAATGGTGAGTCTATCAAAATATGAGTTCTACATCTGTTACTTACAACTCGCATTAATCTGATTTTTAACTTGTTGTTTATAGAATTTGCTTTATTATCAATTAACATCAACAAATGTAATAGTTTAAGTAAAGTATTTCAATTAGGTAATTGGTATTTTCCGCACTTGAAACACAAATTATCACAGGTTTTTTTGAAGTTATACTTCTTTAGGCGCGTTATGAAAACAAGGATGAGAGTGAAAAAGCACCACTGTAACATAAAATTAACAGGTTGAAGTTGGTCTCTAAAAATTTCTGACGTTTGCGTCATTTGTTTTTTTTTTTGGTTTCTTCGTCCATTATTAGGACAGGCAAAGGTTCAAGCCCACACAGCCGTATTCATTATTTAATAATTAATTGTCAAAGCCATATTTGCAAGATTTTTACAAAATTGTTGTTTCTAAAAACGTAGAATAGCACGAGGAATAAATCATTTTAATGATTTTTGCTTCGTTAGGCCAAAGAAGTAAAACTTTTCTTGCGTGCATACATAAGTACACACACACTTTTTTTGTTTTTGTTTTGACGCTTCTTTCCTGCACTGAATTGTTCTTCACGTGGTGACAACGATATGATATTATATATTATATTAATATAAAAATGTAACTGAAACAACCACGGTCAGGTGATCAGACTTGACGGGTCCCAGGAGCAGCTGCGATACGATCTGTGCCGGTTGTTTGTCGCGTCACGTGCGAGCTGATTGCCGTATTGTTAGCAGGAAGCGTACGCGATCATGATCTGTCAAATTGATTCAAATCTGTGCCATTTTTAATTTACAATCGACTCCAGACGTGTCATTATTATCGGCAAGTGATTTATTGATTACGACCCTTGGAACTGATACAACAATTTGTTTTATCATTGTTCTACATTTCGATTGCAGTTTAAAAATTTGATGACTCCAATTATACATAGTGGGTACATAATATCAGCTCAGAAATATTAATTACAGAACTTTGTCATTTAAAAAACGCATGAACATTTAATATTTTAAAATTTCTAGTTACTAAAAGGAGAATATATAAATTTTTCATAATATTATTAATACATATGGATTTATATAAAACCATCGCTGTGCGCTCCTCCTGCACTCCGAACTCTTCATACATTCGTGTTAGAATGAAGCGTACATAGGGATGACTGTTCATGTAATTATCTGACACTTTGTCTATAATAAAATTTCATCAAACTCGGTCTTAAGAAAATAGTAAGAAGGAGACAAACACTGGATCTATAATATCAGTACGGATAGTTGTTTTTAATGTAAATGAACATGTGCGAACTTGCGGCCAGTTGCTAGTTTTAATAAAATACAGCTCAATATTAAGTAGAATGATAACGCACATTTGAGTTGTAAAAATAATGATGTTTATAAAGAGCGTTGATTCAGTGAGAGGTAATGGTGCGTACGCGGTGCAGGGAGGTCGCGCGGGGGTCGCATCTGTCACGCTCTCTCGTCAGTTGTGTCCACCGCCACACACTACGTGGTACGAACTATTAAGCATTTATCACCGTTCAAGTACAACAGGGCCAGTCAGAAATCACTGCAACTAAAAATTAAGTATGTGTGTACTTATGTATGCACGCAATAAGTTATACTTGTTTGGCCTAACGATTTATTCCTAGTGCTATTCTACTTTTTTAGAAAGAACGATTTTGTAAAAATCATGCAAGGATGGCTTTGTTAATTAATTATTAAATAATGAATACGACTGTATGAGCTTAAACCCTACGCCTGTCCTAATAATGATCTTCATTATTATGTATATACCAAAAAAAAATTCGAACGACGCAAACGTCAGAAAATATTTAGGAACCAACTTCAACATATTACTTTTGTGTTACGCGCGTGTGATGCGCGCGCATCTTAAGATTTCACTCTCATAATTTTCTCATAACGCGCCTAAAGAAGTATAACTTCAAAAACTTAATTAATATAATGTAAACTCTATACCTTCCAACATTGTATAACAACTAGGAACTTATTTAGTTTTTTGAGAATATTTCCACTAAAATATCTTAAAAACAATAAAAAAATATGGAATTTGGTTTGCAGATTATTTAAAAAATATAACCCTTTTCTTAGCTCCAAGTTCTCCAACATTGTATAACAACTAGCAACTTATTACAAAGAAATTAAAAAAAAAAAACGTTACAAAGGAAGTAGGCGGAAATACATATTTGAACTAAACTTAACGGCGCTCTTTAAAATTTCCAAAAAATTTGTTTAAACAACACCCAATGTAAAGAAAACAAAAAATACATATTATTTAAAATAATTTAGATTTATTTAAAATAATGATTTAGAACCACTTAAAGCTTAGTAGTAATGACAATTATTAAGAATAAGTAACATTTAAGACATTTGGTAATTTTGCCTAAAGTTCTTGCTCTTAGTAGTTTTCCCTATTGCGTACGAAATTTTGAGTTGTGACTTAACTACCGACGTAATCAAATTATTTTGCATCGCATTTGCTGACTTTATAATTCTTGTTTTGAGTTCTTTCAAGTTCTTTCTAGTTTTTTTTTGGATTCAAGTTCTTTTTAGTTTTTTGGATGGTACAAGCGAGACGTCCTAAACTAGGGATTTTGCGTGACTCCTGCAGATATAGAAATCAACCGGTGTAAAGTCTGGACTCCTCACTCACACACAGGCCACGTAATGGGTCCTCCTCGCCCTATCCAACGATTAGGAAAGTGGCTATCGAGCCGTCGCCTAAAATGTACACCAAAATGTGTCATTTACATTGGGTATTCATCATGATCATCAGCCGGAAGACGTCCACTGGACAAAGGCCTCCCCCAAAGATCTCCTAGACGATCAGTCCTGCGCTGCCCTCATCCAACGTATTCCGGCGATCTTGACCAAATCGTCGCTCATTGGGTATTGTTTTAAACAAATTTTATGGAAATTTTTAAGAACTATCTTAAGTTTAGTTCGAATATGTATCCTCCTATTCCTTTTTGGTTATTTTTTTTTAATTTCTTTGTAATAAGTTGCTAGTTGTTATACAATGTTTGAAAGCTTATTGAAAATAGAAAAAAATATTGAAGTAAAATAGTTTTTCGTCTCGTATTTTTTAAGTTGGACCGCTAATTGTTTTTTTTAAATAAAGTTAACCGTTTAAATTGGTAGGTACTTATTTTAAAAAGCTACAAAACATGGTAACTCAAAAATTTCACTTTTGAATTATGCAAATGGGGGTAAAAGTTAATGCATAATGACATATTTTATTTAATTTATTATCCGCCACTTCACTCGCCTAGATTTGGCTAAAAAGACCTTTAAATATAATTTGTTTGTTATTTCTTGACCTGGAGCCGTACTTTGTTATTGTAAGTATGCCTCGGTAGCCATCAAATAAAATCAAATCAAAATGACGTTTATGAATGTCAAAGTTATAAAGCAACCACGAACTAGGTACGGAGATAAATGAAATGCAATTTGAGGTACTTGGTATTAGCATTTGAATGTTTGTATGAAAATGTTAATCCTGGAAATGAATATTACCTTGTTCGTTTGATAGACGCGAGGCAGTATGTTATGCACACAATGTTATGAACACAATCACTTAACAATTAATGATAATTAGTGTATATAGAATATGATTGGGTCAGCAAAGAGCTGTTTTCAGACTTATTATAATAAATTAATAGAAGAACACTCAGTGACAACTGAACCGATATTAAAACACAAATATTATTTTGAGTCCTAAATGTTCTAAAGTGTTAATTACACTATTTTACGTTATTTTATTAGTCTGCGGGAGGAGCTCGTGACAATTTTAGTGCCACTCAGAATTTTTAGGTTTTTCAATAGTACTAAGCGGTACTGTATGTTAATGGGCAGGGCGTATTACCACCAGCTGAACATCCTGCTCGTCGTACCTTATTTTCCTAAAAAGAAGTCTACGTGCACCTGAAGCCCAAGTGATTGTTTTATACATCCCCAATTAAAATAGAATCATTTGCCATATTGACACGTTTTTTTTACCAGCTAAAAATCATCTAATAGAGGCCATAAGGCCTAAATAAACTTCGTATTCATCTCTTTATTATGATGTGTTAATCCTGGATTATCAGCAAATGTTAACATGTGTTACCAGTTACAAAAAAAAAATACTAACACCACGAAATGACCTAACAGTCAATATCAAAGCATCCGGAACTCGACTGAGTGGTAATATAAATAAGATCTATTTTGGTGTCGTTAATGAAGGTGCTACAATTGGCAGAGTTATTGAGGGTGGCTAATATTATTCCTGGGCGTTCAGTGTTGCCTTTTCATCCGCTAAGTATAAACAGGAGGGTGTGTTCACTGTTCATGTTTGATCTGTTCGTCGGCGGCTCTCCGACCATTGATTAACTTTTTGCTTGCATTTATTGCTTGTGTATTATGATGATTAAAATGTAATTAATTTACAGTTCGTAACTTGACACACATTTATTCATAGATCGCAACAATAAATTGGTAACATATTATTATGTTGTGAGGGTGCTATTGACTATATACTTCAGGTGTCTTGTGCAATACCTGCATAAAAACCTGAGGATTGAAGGTAATGTTTGAAATTTGTTTGTTCATTACATACTTTACGTAGGTTTTGTATAGAATACCGAATTACATGCCCATATAATAGGTATATTAATAAGAATTATTGTATTTTTAATCCGTCTGGGTGTATGTGTGGTAGAAGAACGGACGAGGGATAAAGAATCAGGAAATATAAAAGCCATAAGGTTCGTTTCAGTCTCAGTTGGTGAATCTCCTCTATATTAGAAACAAAAACTAAAACTGGTTCGGGTGATCACCTATCAGCGAGTACACCTAATGCTTGTCTGTTGATAGCTGATGTAAAGAAGATAATGTACAGGTTTCCGGACAGTTCATCGGGATGAGATTAAGAAGACGAAATGTGAGCAGGCTTCATTTAATCAACTTTTGATAAACTCAGTTAAAGTTCAGGTCGAAACATTCAATTACAATAGATAAATGTGTTTCAAAACCCTACAGGTTGCTTTATAAGTTATTAGAAAACATTTTTAATCTTTTCAGATTTTATTTTTTCTAATATATAATTTATAGTCATATCTTTAATATGTAATACCGAGACTGTTTATGTCCAGCCTAAAATCAGATAATAATCAAAAGTTTTTCAAAACCAGACAGTGGTTAGTTGCTCATACAGGGGGGTGGCGGAGTGTAACACAGAGGTTACGAGGCAAGTGGGAGGCGGTGTGCCCGAGGCTGGTCCATGCCGGCTTCAGTCAATATTTGCGCGCCGGCTCCCGTTCTGGTTCCCGGCTCCCGGCTCCCGGCTAATGAATACAATTAGATCATTCCGGGCGGCCTCTCGTTTCTCATACGCTCCGATGGTTTGCCCTCTGACGTGTCAAATAAAGAAAATCCTTGTATTTCTCTACTTTTCTGAGCTTTTGTAACATACGAATGTTTGATTAAGCCATAAATTCAAAGTCATTTATTCTTTTTGATGTCGATTAGTTCACTACCATCGCTTCGGTAACAAACAGTGCTTTGAGAGTTGCCTGCTGTTTGTTAATCTGCAGTATAGTATGGGCAGAACAGAACCTGTTTAATAAAGGTTTTAAATTTATTAAAATATAAACTTTTAACTTTGGCTAAAACTATATTATCTACACTATACGACACCTATTCTGTTTGTTTTCAAGAGCCTACGAGAGTTTGTATAAAGCAACTTTTGTTTCTCTTGTTGTGGCTGTGAAAGCTACAAATTTAAATCTAAAATATAAAATAGTATTAACTCAATTTCAATGGCTGAGTTAATCAACAAAAACAATATAACTAATAAAATAAATAACTAGACAACCTGCACACACTTCATTTGTTATTTAGACTGTTTTTCATGTTTATAATATTTTCGGATTAAATGTTATGTATTCAATTCAATTCAATTTATTTATTAAGAGATTTTTAAATTACAAAATAAGAATAATAATACAAGTCTTACTTAAAAGCCAGCTAACGCTGTGCCTGAACTAGGTAAACCTGTGTTTCAGAGCTACAACACTTATGAGTAAAACTAAAGAATTAAAAAAAATAAAAACTTTATAAAGTAAAAAGGTATAAATTAATCTACAGTCTAAGTATATAAGTAAACAATGTCTTATAATTACTATTAAGTAATAAAAATAAAATATAGATCATGTTTATTTTGACACTCATTAGTAATTTTAGTATTAGAGCTGTATTATAATATGTATTTAATACATTTACACAGTCACTTCTGTCAAGTACATTCAGTACTTCAATGACGACCAGTCCCAACACTCCATCCACATGAGCTCTATGTACGAGTATAACACATCCTCAAAGGTCAACAACAAGAGAGCATGAATAATCATCAGGTGATCCGCATGCTCAAGAGTGTGAGGACGGCTTCTGTGAGGTGTTGAGGATGACACGGCCGTCCTGTCACTACTTTAGCAACGTAAAAGTACTTATAAAGAGATTACAATAATAATAGGTATTAATAAAGAAAAATAAGCTAAAAAAGAAAAATGTTTACTTGAAACGTTATAATACACATGTAAATAATTTAAAATAAAATAAAATTTGTGCTAAATAAATACGTAAAACCGACCACATAACTATATGGTCATATTAAAAAATATACTCACTTTTTAGAAAAAAAAAGAGACGCATGAATTCAAAATGTTTATTATTTAACATAATAATAAATATTTACTTGTGAAGCCTCCAACATTCACTACACAGCTGGTGGAGGAGGGAATACCACTCGTAGACTTAGGTCGGTAACTATAACAACAATTATCAAAGAGATTCCTGAAAACAATAATTATTGTTCACATTCAGCAATATTTTTTAAAATTAACAACATCCACAGGAGGGAAGAAGAAAAATATTTTACAATTTTTTTTATTCCCATAGCAAATGACAGAAAAGCTTCGGATAGAAGTGCAAAAGAACAAATATATAAGTATAAGGAACACTAAACATAGAAGATGTTTCTGCCAAAATAAAATAAAATTTGCATTTGAATTTAGTATTTATTTAAAATATATCCTCAAAATCCATGTTGACATGGGTGAGGCTGCGCGTCAGAGAGGAATGGCAAAGTTAGCGAGTGACGATGTACCGCTGAATATATTAAGTGGTGTTTACACTTTACAGTCCCGGCAGAGTCGATGCCGAGCACCACATGGCGTGCCCGGCAATGTTTATTTTAATACTGAACCATTGTTTGCGTCTGTTTGCACGAACCACCCCTCAGACGTCCACAGCTTCACAGTTCACTTGGCACTATTGTTTTGTCATATAATATTTGGCTACAAATAACGAAATATCACTACAAAATATTAACTGTTTCAAATTTAAGTATATAACATTGTTGACAATAAGTTTGTAATATCAAAACAACCTTTTTACTAAATAAATAACTAATATTTATACTTGATACTTATCATGCAAATGCATTAAATTTTTGAAGTTAATACTTCTTTAGGCGCGTTATGAAAAATATGTTGAGAGTGAATTTTTAAGATACGCGCGCATCTCTGTAACAGGTTGAAGGTGCTTGCTAAAATTTTTTGACGTTTGCGTCATTCGTTATATTTGGTTTCTTCGTCCATTATTAGGACAGGCAAGGGGTTCAAACCCAAACAGCCGGATTCATTGTTTAATAATTAATTGTCAAAACCATCTGCAAGATTTTTACAAAATTGTTCTTTCGAAAAACGTAGAATAGCACGAGGAAAAAAATATCATTTGAAAGATTTTTACTTCGTTAAGCTAGAGAAGTATAACTTCTTGCGTGCATACACAAGTACACACACACTTTTTTATTGTTGTCTGTCTCTCTGTCTGTTTATTTTATCTAATCTACGAAACGGATGGACCGCATTTAACGTGAATTTCTCTTTCAGATAGCATACTCATGATAAAATTTTTTGACTTCGCGTCAAAAAAAAATATTCTCACAAGCTTACCAGAGATCAACCTTTATATTCATATAATTTCCTGATTGCCTGTGTGCCCCACAAATGAATTGGTCGGCCCGCCCAAGAAGTACCACTATTCTGTTTAAGCCCGACGTCATTAGCCTCTATTTTTGTTTGGGTCCGTAGTATATCATGGAGGTTTTAACGACATGTTTCAAAAAGTTTGACAAAATTTTCTCTAAAAAAACATTAGACCGATTCAACCACACCTGCCAGCTGTAGGTAGAGTGACTACTGGAAAGTTCCACAAAAATACTTTTGAATAACATGTCATACTTAAATCCCGAATCGTCAATAAATTTTGGCAATAATAGTCAAAAAAAACACACACGATACATCACTAGTTTTTGAACACAAAAAATGGGTCGGACTATGTAGAAAGTTAAGAGTTTATAAGTATATTGTACAGTCTATTGTACTGGGAAACAACAGAATTATTTAATATTAAGCTTTTTTTATGGAATACGCAAAACGCGCGTACGGGCATCTGGTGTTAAGTGATCATCGCCGCCCACATTCTCTTGCTACACCAGAGGAATCACAGGAGCGTTGCCTGCCTTTAAGGAAGGTGTACGCGCTTTTTTTGAATGTACCCATGTCGTATCGTAGGGATGTGACAATAATTTGATAATCTTGTGGGATCATATTTACATTAATCTTTTACAGTAATAATACCTAATATATTAACTAGTTTCTGTTAAAATCGCAGTTAAGTGAGGGAAATCATTTAAAACATCAAGTTGTTATGAAAGTAATATATTTTGGTGAGCACGATGCTCAGTCGGCGGGTCACATCTGCTACAGTCGCAGTGTTCAGCCAGGTCTGTGTTGGTCGAGGGGCGCGCTGCAACTGATATTTAATCACATTAACCCGGTGGCCCGCACCGCCCCGTGTTCATTTGCAAAGTGCATTTCGATGGCGCACACTATTGTTCTGACTCCAAGCTTAATTGCCCATTCTCATTATTTATTATTGACACTGAGTGCTATCTTTGCTAAGATCGAGGTCAACATTATAATGTACCTTCAATCACGCTTAATTACTTTTATTTATTGGCTATCGATCGTCTATGAAATAATTATCTTATTAATTTACTTCTCATTTTTCCAAATTGACATAAGTATTCCATTCCCAATTACACTTTTTAAGTTTAATTTATCAGGAATGTATTTACTTTTACGTGATTATCATATGAATATTGCAGTACATCATCAGCATCTTAGAAGGGGGTTGGTTTAAAAAAATATTTACCATCAAATTATACTTTTGATGATGTTAAGAGTTAAGTGTGGATAAAAACACTTTACCTTAGCTTTCTTCTCTTACACCAAGCTACAGATTTTAATATATTTTTCACAATGGATAGATTAATTGATATCTAAGCATCTTGAAAAAATGTTGTAGAAACTAAAAGGTTTTATAGAAATCTACATAAATGTGGTAAATATAACTTGATATGAGAAAAAGTGACAAGACGATTAATGCATTCACCCGATGGGAACTGATACAACGCCATGCCGCACAGGATTCCTGATTGAGCCCCAAACTTCTATGCAGCGATATAATTGCGCTCAGAACTTTGAGACATAAGATTTTAAGTCTTATTAAGCCAGTTTTTATTTCACTAGCTCGCTTCTAGTTGAAGGTGTAACTCTTACGAAGTGGCGGCAGAGATACTACAAATCAATGTTTGCAGTAGTAACAGGCGTACCATTCGGTAAACATCGCAACATCTACAAACAATTCGGCGAACGTTTTATTTGCTTCGAGCGCACGCTCGGCTCACTTCTCGTCCGGCTCGGGCCCGTATTGTATTGTATCGCAGATCGCTCCTCATTTGTATTGGCAGTGGTTACGTGTTATTTGTTTGTATGCCTCTTAGATTGAAGCTTTGATTTTTTCGGATTCGGAAATAATGTGAGGCGCAGTGCCTGGAGCGTTAGTTCCGGGGCCGCTGGCTCCAATCAGGCGGGCGGGTTCGTTAGCGGGCGGCCATCAGCTCCACTCGTGATGCCGAGCACGTCTCCGGACCTTTACACTTCATGACTCTGATTTTCTGTTAGATTTCAGATAATTCGGCTTCTTAAGGCCTGAATAGACTTTGAATACCGAACTTAGTTATCACCGTTTTTCTCTAAATTAATATAACTAGCAGTTCTAAAAAAACATATTACAGCGTATGAAGGATAGTTGCTGTATATTATATTTTTTCAAATCACATATGCTAACCAACAATCATAAATTGAATAAATCTCGGAATATTTAGTTTTAACCTAAACATTAGGTTAATATTACTGCAAATAATTATTGCTGTTTTCTTTATTAAAGCCCTTAATATTGCATTCTAAGCAAATGAACAGAGTTTGCTGTAATGATTGTCTTTACATAAGTCTACGTCTATATAGAGTCTCTTGCTGTTAGATAATCGATGAAAACAGGCCAGGTTTATTAATTTAGTGTGCGTGACAAGTTACGCCTTACACTCGCAATTTGTATGTCACTCTTGCCTACTGTGCTGTTAGTGTACGTTCATTTATCAAAATCGAACTGCGAACCTCAATTTTCTTCGACGTTTTCACGCTGTCACAGTCTATATAGACGTATCAAGTGATTATATTTAAATGCTTCAATACTAAACGGGTTTATCAAACCGTTAAAACGGTCCAATGACTGTTAATACATTTACAAAATCAGAATTTATGTATTTGCAAATTTTAGAAATTTCTGTATCACTGTATGGATCTTTACACATCAAAACTCCGATTTATCTATTAGATTCAATATTTATTTTATTTTTCTTGACAAGCAGTCCACTTTTGAATCCCAAGTTATAAGTGTATGAAGAAAGAAACAAGAAGACGTATACAAAATTTAAATATGAACTATACATAGAATACAGGCTCCTAAAATGTAACATCTTCCTTGCTCTATATATAGGTAAATGTGTATAATATAGATATTAGATATAATATATATATTTTAATGTATTACTATAGTATGTATACGTTTATATGTATGATTATATTATTTTTAATCGAAATTTTTAAGCACTAAAATATTATTCAGCGTAGATAACGCAATATTGTTAAAAAATCAGCGAAACATGTGGTTTAGAATACATGTATTATAATTTTTAGAACTCATTGTCCTCCATGTATTTGTATTTCTGTTTGTGTTTTTCTAATAAAATAAATAAATAATTAGATTTTTTAAATAATGCATTAGCTAGTATTTATAGATGCAGATTTTTATATCAATTATTACATTTACTAACCGACTTTAAAAAAGGTGGCTTTTCTGAATTCGTCGGTATGTTTTTTTTTAAGGTTGTTACCTCAAAACTTTCGACTGGGTGAACCGATTTTGATAATTCTTTTCTTATTTGGAAGGTGAAAACGACAGTAGACATACGTTCAAGTTAAAGATCCAAGTCGACTGTGATAACACAACTGACATTTATTAAAATGAATAAACGAAATGGAATAATTAATTTAAGAACATTTTTTCTGTTTATGTTCATTTTTAACCGACTCCAAAAAACGAGGAGGTTCTCAATTCGTCGGTATATTTTTATGTTTTTACCTCAAAACTTTCGACTGGGTGAATCGAATTTGATAATTCTTTTTTATTTGAACGCTTCTCGTGTAGTTGTAATTTGGTTCAGATCTGACAAAATCTTCCATGAGAAAACCATAAAAGTCTTAAATTTGCTATACGTATGTGGATGATAAATTTACGAATAACTCAATATCGCGCCAACCGATTTCGATGATTCTTTTTTATTGGAAAGGAGATATCCTTTGTCTATATTTGTTTGTTTGGTTTCTGTTTGTTAGGTTCTGATTACGGAATCCATGACAAAGTAACGGAACTCTTCAAGCTTAATATATATTTAAGTCATCTACCATAAAATAGTTATGAACAAGTAATTGTCGTAGTCGAATATGATGATCAATGGGACTCCCTAACGACTTACAGTAAGGGCGCGATCTGTGGCAGAATTTCTAACTGTCTGTAATCAAATTGCAAAGCGCTTACGTTCATTGCTGCATTCAAAAATTTAGTATATCTACACATATTTAGACAAATTGTTAGTGTACTTGAACTCACTAAAAATCAAAAAATAAAAAAAATTAACAAAACAAACAACTGACTTCAAAAAACACTGTTCCAAAACAATAGATACAATATGCACTAAAAAGTATTGCGTATTTTATACAATCTAATTAATTAATCTAATTTTTGGAGTCGGTGTCATCCAAGATAGATTTGTATATACATAGTTATAGGTGAGATGTGCTTGAGTCGTGAGGAGGCGAGAGGCGAGAGCGGGTCGCGGAAGGACACCGATTCCAAAAATGACAATAATCGTAACTAGAATTAGATTAATTAATTAGATTGTATAAAAATACGCAATTATTTTTATACTTTTGAATAGTAGTAATAGTGCATATTATATCTCAATAGATATTTCTTGGAATAGTGTTTTTTGAAGTCGGTTGTTTTATGTTATAATTTTTTTTAAAGAAATATCTATATAGCTTATAACGTCTTTTAGTTCACTTAAAATATCTCCCAAGTTAGAAAGATCATGTCCGAAAATTACAAAGGTTTGATGAGCTTTTCTAAATAAATAAAGATGAGAACCAGACTAGCACACCGACGCTTCTATACCACATTCTTTAATTAAAATAAATAAATATTTTAGAATTTAACTCGGAAAGAAATGACTTCAAAAAGAATTCTAAAGGAATCAATTCTGAGAAAATAAATGCTTTTTATGCCTTTTAATCTTATTTGTTTTAGAGAGCAATAACTTTAAATCATGTCGTGTACTGTCAAAATGAAATATAAACATCCAAATATAGTTAGTTTTTCTGTAAAATGTGTGGGATGTATGAATAAGAGCCAAGAATTAATGATGTATCACACTTTTGACGGTCACATCTCTTTATGATGAGATGTCGGCAGTACAGGAACAATTATAACAGCTGCGCTTACTAACTCGTATACGATCACATTAGAGAACATTTAAATATAAACACTGTTTAATTTGATAGTTATGTATATGAAATTTTATAAGCCATGGCACTTATACACTAAGTGGTTTTTCTATTTGAAAACTGATACTCAAAGATTTTTTTTTCTTGGCAAACGACGATAGAACTTACTCTCTGGTGGATTTTTTTTATCAAAATAAGGGATGAGACGAGCAGGACGTTCAGCTGATGGTAATTGAAACGCCAAAAATTTTCACTACCTACGGCGCCGCGCCCTTCAGACCGATACACAATAATGCTTACACATTACTGCTTCACGGCAGAAATAGGCGCCGTTGTGGTGCCCATAATCTAGCCGGCATCCTGTGCTAAAGAGCCTCCCACTGAATGGTTGTTATATAACGTTATATATCATTGGGTTTTAAGACATAACGTCTTAAGAAACCATAACACCTAGGAACGTTTATTTTGTGTTTAATTCAAAGTAGAAAGAAAAAAATGCATTTGCATAACAGATTGTTATTAAATCAAATAGTGTTATGAAAGAAATAGCAAGGACTCCAAAATGTGTTATCACATGTGTGCACACAGATCATCTATCGTGAATCTTATAACATCACTTTGACACTCGTAATGTTGCTGTCCGCACTAGGGCAGAAATAATAGATTGTATCTCACTGCAACTTATATGTATACCTCTATTACCTATATCCAAAATATTGTTCATTTAATACTAAATAACACTTATTTAAGAAAACCGTGTAGGTATACATATTTCACTGTAATACTTTGTCATACTTTTTAATTATTAGATATACCTCCTTAATTATGATAAAATTTTTAACTTTTTCCTAGAGTGCTTAAATAACTACAACAATTTCCCCGCAATTACACTCACAAACGTCGTAAAACTCTGTGCATTGATCATGGCACTATGAATAGCATCTCGATCTTAACGAGGTGAGCCACACAGCGACTGGTTACTTTAATTTATAATTATACAAACCTTACATCTCCAAAAATAACTTAAAATAAAACTTCAAATTCATGTAAAAATCCAAAAACATTTTTAATAAACCATCTTTCATCGTATATCTGTCCTACAAATGTTTGTCGATAGGTCTCACCATGTCACCGACATGGCCAAGTCTCTTAGTAGTGATGGTGACGACAATGTAACGTGTATCATCGGTGCTTCTAGAAACTAAAGTTCATTACCGTCCGTCACTATTATTGCCAACTGAATCCACGCAAACTTACGTAGGTGTTGTTTAAATATTAAACATTATTGAAATAAAATGAAGCTACTCAGTGACAAAGAAAATCTTTTAAACAAGAAGTAGTTTCAGTTTCTGCATGACGCCAAGTAACAAACAAATACTTGGGATAAGCTGTACAAAATATATATTATGGGCAACTTAATTGGCTTAGTAATAATTTACATGTACTTTCAGTTTTTATGGACAAATGTGATGGCTCACGGTATCATCTACTTATATAAATGACAGTATAACTTGTATCGCACCGGAAGATGACTTACGAAGATATACGACCTCAATGAGATCTTACCTAGCTCGTCACTCCAACACTTAAGGTCTAGATGAAAAACAACGCATTCGCCTGAAATAAAATATTCCCAGATTGTTGTAGGTATATTTTTACATTGTCAGATCTTTCAATGGATTTTCAGAAAGTTACTTACTATATTAACATGTTTATAAGTCGAAAAGTTTATTTGGACACTTTTATTTTATGCAAAAACTTATGAACCTATTTTCTTGAGTACATATTTAAAATAGAAACCAAATAATTCATTAGCACATTGCGTAGATTTATTACAAATAAATCCTTCCAAATTTGAATTTACGAGCACAGTTTGGCAACAGTTAATCTGCAACTTACTCGAGAAACATGTATATAAAATAAAACTATTCGGAGCGGGTTTAATTTTCACGTCCGGAGAACTGAAGATAGTTAAAAAAGCAATCAAACATCATCAGCATGCTGCGGGTGAACAAACAGTTCGTGTATGATGTCAGTCCGGCGCTCGAATGACGAGACATTTTTTATTTGGAGCATTCCCAATCAACGCCAGTGGCAGTTGCAATTATCTCTCGCATGAAATTGAATTACGATCAATTCGGATTTGCGCGCATTCGGACGAATATAAAACGATTTACATTAAAATTTGAACGACAAGGACCACTTCCTATTGGTTGATCTTGTTGTTTATCGAATCTTCTTTTGTTTCTATTATTATTTATTTGATGTTACTTGTTTTGAAATTTATATTAAGAATCCTTTTTGAAATTATTATATTTCTGTGATGGATATCCGGATATCGGAATTGCTTTGACAAAGTTTACGACGATACAGGTATCGTAATATTCTACGTGGAACATGATGAAACTTGTTTTTACTCGACACTTATTTCCACAATCACCAACAATGGCGTAGAAAATAATCGGAACCAATAAGTGATGCTGACGACGGTTGCTACTATAAGATAGACAGAGTTTCGCAACAACGATCTCATACAGCAAAAGCTTAAAATAAAGGAGGGACCGCCCCTCCTAGTTTGTCCATGACCATGTGGCACGCAGATATCCTGACAATCTGGAAAGTTTTACTAACGAAATCCATTTCGTTAGTAAAAGGTGAAGGGAGCAGATCTCTTGGCAGGCCAACAGTTTGGACCGACCGAATAATAAAATAGGTGAAGATGTCTTATCAAGAGGTGCAAGATTTGGCTAGGTTACCTATTCTGGTGATCTTATAATGGGGGAATTCACGTGTATTTTAGGGGGAATGATCCAAAAAGCTATTTAATCTGACCTGTTGAGTGCACCATCTTTATCACCTTGGGCTGTGGTGTTCCCTAATGCCCTTTTCTTCTTTCCACCGAATTTTTGGAATGAATTTCCTTCCTTTCTGTAGTTTCCAAGCCAATATGGTATTGATAAATAAAGAATATACATTTTGTGAGGAGGCAATGCTCCAATAATAGAGGAACCCTCTGATATTCAAGATGTTTTATTGATGCTGATTTATTGTTATTATATAATTTTTATGGAAGAGAAGGTCACCTGGTGTTAAATGACCACTGCTTATCTCATTCTCCTGCAACACCAGAGGGATCACAGGAACGTTGCCGGCTTTTTAGAGAGGTGTACGCGCTTGGCCACTCGCGGCCGCGGCGTCGGGATGGTGTTTCCCGTTTTCGTCAAGAGTTGAGCTGGAGGTAATCAGAGTGCACAGAAGATCGGCTTTCTCTTTCGCAGCTACTCCTTGATTCGGATAATATACGTTATATATATTTAATTACAGGTGTGGTTTCAAAACCGGCGCGCTAAGTTCCGCAAGCAGGAACGCTTAGCGCAGCAGAAAGCTGGAGAAACTCCGGTCAAAGCGGAGGGCAAGAGAGACAAGCCTGGCTCTCCTGCGTCACCTCACAACCCTCCGTCACAAAGCACGCACCACTCACTGCCACATCTCTCTCCGCCTGACCTGAAGCCGATTACATCTGCGGGTAAATATCGTTAGTATTATTATTTTAGAGATAAAAAAAAAAAAACGAAAACATCACCACTTATGCATAAATATATAAACGTATTGTTAGAGATCACCACATTACTGGATAACCTCATGAATTTAAATATTTAAGACAAAGATATTTTAAATTAGATTTGGATAGTAGAATTAAAGCCACTTGATCACCGAATTATTAGAAAGCACAGAAACACAGTTCTGGATCGGATTTTTAACATTTTGTCATTATTTTATTAATTCTATCAATGATCTAATATATATCTATAGGTACTTAAAACTGTCTCACGATCTAAATCCGGTCCGGTTATAACATCCCAAGTTATTTTTAGTAGACGAACTATACGACTTTAAACATTGATTGTTAGAATAATCTGCGAATGAATCATACATCCATTTAAAATGTGCGGTTCGACCAATCGCTACGATTGAACGTCGTAGTCGCGTGGGAGAATATAACAAGGCTGATTACGACTATATAAATATATCTCCTCAAAATAGAATGTAAATTTAGATGACTGTGGCATCATTGAATGTAAATTCAATAATGTCTCAAAAATAGAATTTAGGTCAAGTTCGACAGCGACATTTACGTTAAAGTGGCATTTAAATGAGAGCACTTTCGAATACTTTGTAACAATTTCAATAATTATTATGTTTTTCAGTCTCAAGCAATTGCCAATAAATAGTTTTTGTAGATGCCGATCTGCGGGGCAGCGTGTTGTATGATGCCAATACATCTGTATAATTAACATTTTTATGTAATTTGATATTGTACGTAACAATTTTTGCGTCGAATAATTTAAAGAACTTCGTTTCATTACGTAGGTGTTTTTTTTTATTTTTTTTATACTAGTGATAATTTTACTAAGTGACACCTTAATAACTACAGTTTTTAAAACCAAACTCTTTGTATCTAAACTAGACTTAAAAATAATAATTAAATTGCTGATGTTATGATTTTGGTATTAAGAAGTATTATGAGGTTAACAGTACTAATGATAGGAAATTATGTTTGGAAATACTTAATGATGGTAAGAAAGGACACGAAGCCTTTGTGCTCACAATACATTTTGGCCACATTTTGATAGAGAAAAATGTTATGGGTTTCGCGTCACGACTGGCGCACGCGATCAATAATTTATTAAAAAAATGTAACATGATTAAATATAATATGTTCATAGCTAACTAAATATATAGTGAGCTGATAATAATTTATGCTGATTGATACGCGAATTAATTCTATTATTAAATTAAATATAGCCATATATTTAAACAGTTCCAAACAGATTTGTTTGGTTTTCCCATATTTCATTTTAGTTTTCGCACTAACGTAGATAACAAGATAACCGTAAGACTGGAGTAATACATGGGACACACTAAAAGTTTTGCACTTCTAGCTAATCGGAACTATTTGAATTTCGATTGTTATATTTGTTGAAACGTTGCAACCTTCTTAGTAATAAAAAAAGCAAGTGGCGGGAAATCATATTTTGTCAATTGTTTTTTATAACACATCAAAGTTCTACGTACGCAACGAAAATGAAATTAAGTCGAAAAGATTTTAGAGCGATGATTTTTATGATTTTAAAAGTTCTCTCTCTCTCCGCAAGACTGTGCCGCTCGTCTTCAAAATGCTTTTGGGAGAGAAGCACCTTCCTTGAGCACCGTGACGCGATGGTTTTTGATAATTTCAGAGAGGTCGGGTTTCTTTACATGACGAATTTCGTAAATGGCGAAAAATATGTGGCTACTGTTAAGCGGCTAATTGAAGAAAACCCGCGGATTACCTATGAGACAATTCGCGGACTATTGGGGATTGGTATGAGCCAAATTCAGAAAATTTTACACGAAGATTGAAAGTTCGGTAACTTTGTATCCTTCATGAACTGACAGCAAAGTAGAAACAGACTCGCGTGGAATAGTGCTCACAGACGCTAATGAAGTACGACCACGGACATTCTAATGCTGTTTATAACATTGTCACAGGAAACGTGAATTTATTGTTTTGAACCCGAAAAAAAACAGCAACCTTATGAATGGGTTTTTGAAAATGAGAACAGGCCAACAAAAGTGAGGCAGGCGAGAAACGTTATAAAAAAAATGATCGCATTTTTCGTAGCTACGTGTCCCACCTGCACTATTCCACTTGAAGATATAAGAGTGTTAATGATGTGTGGTATTGTACCATTTGTTTATTCAGGGTGTTAAAAAAAAGTTCACAAACGACCAACAAAAAGTTGCGTTCGCCTACACCATGACAACACTTCTTCACACACGGCCAACAAAACTATGTCATTTTTAGCTTCCGAAAAGGTACAACTCGTCACCCATCCTGCACATAGCCCCGACCTAGCACCCTGTGCTTTCCGTATTTTCCCCAAAATCAAAGATTTGATGAGAGGTTTCACTTTTACCAATTCCGTCCAAGCGTACAATCAGCACGTAGAAAATATTCCTTCAGATTTGTGGTCCTCTTAAAAAAATGGTTCAATCGCATGAAAAAATGTTTAAAATGTAAAGGAGAGTATTTTGAAAAGCAATAAACATAATATTTTGACTTTGACTTAACATGTTATTTTTTTAAGTTACGCAAAACTTTTAGTGTGACCTACGCATGGTTATTAATACCGCAATTATATATGTGTATATTTTATTCCGATGTAGTCATATAGGTATATTATTTTATTTTTTATTACTAAATCATAATCCAAATATTTTAAGATATCAAAATTGACAAAAATTGTCTATGAAAGAGTAATATAATTGAAGCGTAAGTCGTACTCTTGAAAGCTAACAACAAATGACTATAATTATAATATTATAACACCGAGCTGGTGCCATCAATCACAGTCCGCAGCTCCGCCGTAGAGCTCCGGCTCATTTGCAGTAATGGCTTGTGATTGTCAGTCAGGCTTCAATAAACAAGAGCCGCGCGCTGCAAGGATTAGATGATTACCATGTAATTGTGTTAGCGGGAGTGTTTCATACACAGTGCAGCCTGCAACTGATTTGATATTCACGCAGATTGAATGTGGGTTAGACAATCTCGTAGGAGTTAATTAACGTGACGCTAATTAATGAAATATTCGATCATGAAATATTTGTAAATACAGGTCTTCATAGTTAAAAACAAATTTAATATATAAACATTGGGATATAATATAATAAACATAAGGCCATATTTAAGTTGAATCATAAGAAGATTTTTGTATTGAGATGATATAAGGGATGAGATGAGGTGAGACACCACCGATATATTTTGATTATACCAACTCGATACTTGATTCTCTTTCTAATTATGTTATTAAATTAGGTACTTCATTTTTGTACATATTTCCCAATAAATCAATGCAGTGTGGATATATCACCGCTGAGTGCACGACTCTATTCTAGTTAAGCGCAAGCGCCGGCAGGTGCATATGTCCTTACCGCCCCCTGACCCCGCGCCGCTCGGTGAATGTCTTATCCGTGCGCCCACAGTCATCATAAGTTGCGTTATTGATTATTTAATCCGGCTTACGATATTGTATTAATAATCATTTTAAATTAATATTTCTTAATTACGATTTTAAGGCCATTTATCGTTCCAAGTCCATTTCAACAAAGAGATTTAATATAATAGTATAATATAATTCTGCTTATTTTCGCTATTCAGTAGAAGTATTTAGTAGCGTTGCGTTATAAGGGTGACGTAAAATGAACACACGGGTTTGTACCCGTGTGTTCATTTTACGTCACCCTACCCCTAGCTGTCTAGGTATGGAGTACCGTAGTCGTAAAAAAGGAAATCAAAAAGTTGAAGTATTTTTAAACAAATTGTTGTATTAAAAAAAAAAAAATAATCTCCCTTACGTGGGTGCTACTCTCCTAAAGTGATATATTATTATGTGTTAGTGTATATGATAGCGAGGCTACTAGATTACTTACAGGTTTTTCCGAAATGATATTATTGGAAACATTTTTTAAAGGGGAATTAAGTAATTTCTTTTTTTCTGCACCCATGCTTTAAATCTATTATCTCTCTATTAAAGATTCTGAAACAGTTAGCTTATTGCCAACATCATATGTTCACCAAATTGTACCACCCAATGTTCTAATAACCATTACATCATCCAAAAGAGTCTTGTAATGTTGTACTGAATTTCATAACAACACTCCTATTTTTTTTTCATTCCCTTCATGCTCAAAGAGTTTCAACAGACAGCCACATTCTTATTGCTCGATGCGTGGCATCTGTATGAATTTCAAAAAAAGAACATTTAGGTTTACGCGCGTTCCACACCACCAGAACGTCGCGCGCCGTAAAAAAAAGTACGTTATTCGAATCCCCGCCATTTTTCTTCGATATATTTATTTTTTGTTTACAAAAAATGAGCGATTAATTTCCAAAAAAACATAATATTCAAGTGAATTTTAATTATTACACTATACAAAATGTAAATTACTACGAAAATAAATAATTCTTTCATTAATAATTAGTTTATTTGTATATAATCAATATATATAAAAAGTGATGGATGATATTAGGTTGCTACTAGGACTGGCTGTTTTAATGTTAACAGTAAGCTAACTGTTTCAGCATATTTTGGGTGTAGATAAAATCTTGTATGCAACTGTTGATAATTAGGTATTAAAACACTCATGTGATACTATTATTAGTATTAAAACACAACAGTTGCATAAATAACTAATAATTCATATTATATTTTTTTATTTATTTATTTGGAGAGGGTGGGTCTTATTCTGATGAGTCCTAAATCAATAAAACAAAATGAAATTTTTATTATTTTTTATTCTACTTCTACTTTTGCACTATTTATATAGATATTATAACAATTTAATTTGAAATGTTTTAATTGCAGCTAATAAGCTATGTGAGGAGCTGAACGGCGTGTCTGGTGGCCTACCGGAGCCTCCTGTGAGCGGCGTGGGAGCCAGCAAGTGGGCGGGAGGCTGCGGCCTGCTGCGTCAGCCCTCAGGGTTCCCGCTGCTCGGAGTAGCACCACCCAACTACCTGCTCTCCGATCATCTCGGGACGCTGGCCAAATCAAACAACCACCTTTTCTAATGTGCAATTCCCTTCTTTTAAAGAAGAACTTTAACCAGACTTACTGATTGCATTGAGACTTAAAATTGAGTGAATAACAATAAAGAGTGAACTAATAAATATAAAAGAGACTACCGCGTTGTGTTGAACATTGGAAGTGCCAAATTATTTGTCCATTAATGTGTAGCTTTAATTAATAATGAACTCTAGTTGATTGAATTAAACGTGACGCATTTCTTAGGCTAAATATATAATAAAATAATAACGATAGTTAATAATGTGTTTTTACTGAATAAAAAGACTGTGTCTATAAATTTAAAACTTATATTTAGAATCTAAATGTAATTAAGAATGTTAATCTTAATTTAGATCAAATTTGTTAAGGTCTTACTGATTTGATAACTTAATTTTATTGAATATAACTGGATATTGATAATTCATTTTTTTTTAATATACCTGGTGTCTTAAAATTCAAAGATAAGCTAGTACCCAGGGTATACTTTCTTTTGTAACCACTCTGAAAATGATAATTAATCAGACTCCTTTCTTTAAAAGTTGTATTTACTTTTCGATAATAATTTGAAACGTCCCGTTTACCCCCAAATTATTACTTGTCTAATTGTGGTAATAACTTAACTAAGTTCCTTTGATATCATTTCCCTCGATCATGAAGTATTTCTGATCATTTAGACAGGTTAATAACAAGGGATATCATGGGCGTTCAGAAATAGTATTTTTTTTATTTACATGACAAATATTAACTTTAATTTAATTTTATACACAACTAGAAGCTAATTGAACAACCAGTTTATTTTTTTATTTTGGCAAACACTTTTTTCTTTCTTTTTTTTTACTATATAAAAATGACATCGCTTGGTTCAGAATGTTTAAAAGTTCTAACATTCCACTATGATTATACGAATTTGAAATTGCATAATTTGCTGGATTTATGTGTGATAAATTTGTAAATAAATGAAAATAAAATTAAATACCATCTTAAAATAACCTGTAAATATTGTCTACATTACAAACATACTAAATGTGTAGCTAGTCAATAGATATAATCAAGACGACATTCCATACCATACCATATACAAACATACATAGTATATACACTATATATACTATAGATTATAGAAACTTTGAAATACGTACCTACGTATACAACTTTATGAAGGCATAGACATTATTTAAATTAATATGAGTGAGATACAAATCAATCGTATCGTCATGTCTTTATGAATTGGTTTCAGAAAATAGAAGAATGTATTCATTGACTGCGGTCAGCCCTTTTCGAAAAGGCGTTACAATCTAATGTCAGATTGGATCTCGAAAGGTAGAATCATTTTGATTCCTAGAACAACTTTCTGCAATGTTAATATTTATTGATACTCAATAGTTATAAGACCACCTCAATTTAATTCAATTCATACAAACACTCTCATCTGTGAGAATCATTTCACATGTCTATGTATAAGTATTACCTGCTCTGTGTTAATATTGTATGTAGTTCTTGACATCAGGTAAATAAAAACCAAATAATTTCGTATCTCTTAGTTTGAATGATAAATATATTATTTTGCACCATATAGACCTTTTATCGTTAAAATATAAATAGGTAGCTACTCGTAATAATGCACTTGATCACGTTACACCTGAAGTAATGCCTTCATTCTAGTCATTGTGTAGTCAACAATTGATAATGTGTTTATAACTTAATTAAACTTTATTATTTGTTTTATGTCAGAGATTTATTGCCATCAATATGTATATTTGATAATGTTTCCACAGCACTTAGGGAATAGCTCGAGAGTTCTTGAGATCAATGTAAATATGTATTTAAAAATGTTGTAAATACATTATGTGGATATTTGTTAGTGTATTTGAGTGTAATATTAACAACAACTGAAAATGGTTTATTAAACAAATTAAGAAAATGTCCTATTTATTTTATTTGAATGCATGTGTGACTGTAATTTTCTATAGCTTTAGTTTAAGTAATATTAAATATTATTACGTCAAGAAAAATTGATATATTACGGTTAAAATTAAATAATAGATATTAAAATAAAAACTAACCTCTATCTCAAAAAGAAAAAAGGGGCAGTCAATGAAGGCTGATAACATTTAAATAAGGTATTTTTTGGAATATTAAACCAATTGTAGAATTGAATAAATAATTATTAAAATTATTTTAAGGTTTATTAATTTATAAAAAAATATGACGCGCTGCACAAGGTATAATAAAATCTATGGTATTTCATTAGCTACAGATATAACTTATACATAAGCTTGAATGTTAAACGCACTCTCAGAAGTATTCAATTGAAAAACTTGTTTTTATAAGTCGGCTCTGGTTCTCAGATCTGTAAGTTTCTGAATTCATTAATAATTCACATACCTACTGTGTTAAAAATATATTTTTTTTGAACATATATATAAATTCATATCAGTCTGCGTGATGTGTCATCAATTTTTTAATCGAGGCGTTCACACACTCATTTGTTACTTTAATTGATGAAATGATAAACCGGAATTTTACACATCGTCGTGATGGAGGAGCATGGTGCTGTGAGGACGTTTATGGCAAACATTATCAAAAATTCTGAGCAAGCTCGTATTTATATACAAATATACAATAACAGCTCGCTGCTTTGGAAGAATAGTGTATTATTACAATATACTATAATTTGCTGTCGTTTGGTAGTCTATTATTCCTGTTGTGTCAATATATTTCAAAGATTCGGCAATAACTTATTGTTAAATAGTCATAAAACCAAATATATTAAATTTACCGCGCCAAATGTCAAAAATGTAGATGCGAATATTTTATTAAATGGAGAGGTGGTAAAACCAGTGGAATCTGCGGTATTTCTTGGCATTACTCTTGATTCCACATTGCAGTGGGGCCCCCATATTGAAGGATTGGCGAATAGGCTTAGTTCTGCAGCAAATGCGGTTAAGAAAATTAGACGGTTAACGGACGTAGATACGGCGAGA